>NC_050530.1:13450640-13466829 GCF_002922805.2 Oryzias melastigma | reverse complement strand
AAAGGGTAACACAACAGGGGAGTTGGAGGCTGATCACTCTCAGTTCATATATGAAAAATGCAAAAGAGGGGCGGGCTGAGCAGAGGGGGTGTGGTTTGTAACATTGTCACTCTGCATCTTCAATATGGAGAATAGTAGCAAGCAAAGTGATGCCAGTTTCTCCACAGAACATTCTGTTGATTTTCCCTCCTCCACCCTCTCCAGAGGCAGGCGTTCAGTCCAGTTCTCTATATACAGTCAATAACTCATGTGAGTGTCGCCCATAGCAGACAATCACTGATAACGTCTGCATGTGACTTTATTTGATTGGAGCCCAAAGTAAGTCATTTTGTGTGAGTGACATCACACTCACTAGGTCCAATTCTCTTATACAGTCAAAGTGGCTCCTACAACTGATAACTGCTGATGTGACACAAACTTAAACACTGCAGGCAGATCCCAACTGTACCAGCACACCTTTAAAAGCTCCTTTGCTGCTAAAATCTAATTCAAAGGATTCAATATTTTACTTTTTTGTTTGTATAAAATCAGCAAAAATAACTTCAGATCAACTCGTACTCCGTCAACTCCAATCTCACAGCACCTTCTCCATCTCTGCTGCCTTGAGGTTCCCTTTGGTTGCCCATCAGAACAGAAATGCTGCTTTTATGAGGTTTGCACGAGCTAACTGCACCTAAAAATGTTTCACTTTTGACTGGATAAACCGCCAGAATGTTTAGTATAAATATGTAAAAATATTCAAAGAGATGTTTCAGTGGCCACCACAACAAATAGAAATATATCAAGACATATGCGTGTGTGTGAAATGAAATGTTTTAATTTATGTTTGACAGTAAATGTCATTCCAGTTTAATGAGAGAAGCTCAGCACAGAGCGGTCATGCAACATTCACACAAGCGTTTGACATCACTGAGGAGGTTTGTTGACCCTCCCGGGTCTCTTTCTTTGATTTTTTTCTTTTTTTTTTCCCTTGATGCCATCAAATGCCACAAGTCAGCCTCAGCAGGATTCAAAGTCTGCAGTTTATCATTCAGCGTTGGAGCATCAGAGTGCACAGAAAAACTGCTGCGACGGCGTTCTGCGTTCCTCTCAAGGCCATATCTGGTAATAAGAGACAGACAAAAACAAAGCGTCAGGCTGTTTATTATCAGCTGATCGACACTTTTCCAAAATTTCTTTTTTTTCACATTCAATCAACCTTTTTGACAATTAAACAGCTGTTTTCTTGACACTATAATCCTTTTTTTGTAAAATGATGGATCAAAATTAAGGTCAAAATCTTAGTTTCCATGACAACAAACATGAGTACCTTCCTTGTTGATTTTTATTATTGAATGTATATGTATGTAGAGAATTTTATGGATAAATACTTCAGAGGAGACATGAATATTATGGATTAACCAACTTTCAACTTTATTTAAGTGATTGTTCCATGTTAATTTTGTTTTCTCGGTACACAATGTTTTGTGCAGTTTTTAATTTATTTTTCTAAATAAAAGTATGATTAAATCTTCCATTAGCGGTGCAGTTGTTGTGTTTTTGTCTTTAGAATTTTCATTAGTTTTCAGCAATTTGTGAAAGACAATCACAGCTTCAATCTCTTCCTGTTGGGTAGAAATAACATTTCTGTTAATATGATCCAGGAAGCAGGAAATGAAATGAATTTTGTTTTTCATTTTTAACTGTTCACAGAGTTTAAATGTTAAAGTTCTGAAGTGGTTGCTACAAGGAAAGTCACTGTACTCAGAGGAAAGAGGAACTTTTAGTTTTTATAGAGAAAAACGTAGGAATCGGCCTAGTTTTATCTGCTTTGGGGGTCAAGCGGCTGCTGGAGCCTAACCCTGGACAGATCACCAGTCCATCACAATCACACACTCTCAAAGTCACACTTTTTACGCACAATCTAGAGTCCATCGATGTACGTAACCTGTCTTTGGACTGTGGGAAGAACCCACACATGCACAGGAAGAACATGCAAACTCCAGAGAAAAGTCCTAGCTAGGTTTTGAACCAGAACCTTCTTGCTGTGAGGCTAACCACTACACCTCCATACAACCCTGAAGTGTCTAATAAATTAAATTAAGGATCTTGTTTTATATGTAAAAAAAAAAAATCCTATTTATCTGTTTATATTTTGTATCATTTAAGATGTCAAGTTGTTTCTGAAGAGCCGGGAAGAAACAACAAAGGTAGCAGCTGCAAGGTTAGAAGCACAAAAGAAAACAGGCAATAAATAGACGGAAAATATCAGACAGAGATGAGAATTTATGTTAAGAAAAAGCATCAACTGTAAAATAAAAAAAATATCTTATAAAAAAAACATTATTTGGATACAAAAATGTTATGCAGATTCAGTATCTTAACGTGTTTTTAGTGGTCTTTTCACTATGGTTGTCACAAACGGACAGACAGGGGGTTTATTAGCTAAGACAGGAGGACAGGATTGACTCCTGCTAATATTCCAAAAGGCTAAATCAGAGTCAGGGAGGCGTGAGAGCATCACAGAGCAACCAGAGTGGTCAGATGTCCAGGCAAGGGTCGGGGCAGGCGGCAAACAAGCAGATCCAAAGACGGCTCAGTTCCAGATAGATTTGTTCGGTATGCAGGGTGAGTAGCACAAACAATAATTCTCACTGAGAAAAGCTCTGTGCTTAAGAAAGAAGTGGATGATTGCCAGATTGGAGTCAGGTGACCGGCATCCTGGGAGTGCGCGCTGGGGCTGCTGGGAGGTGTAGTGAGTCTGGAGATGCCAGTGACCAGAGGGGGAGACAGAGCCTCGTTTCTGTAGCCTGCCTCCATTTCCCATCAGCCATCAATTTTCACACTCTCCTGCTAGCTTTCAGCGCCTCACAACCCCAACCTAACATTAGCAATACAACAAAAATGGTAAGCAATATCAAACTATCCAGACGTACAGTTTTGAGACAGAAATATGAAGCCTGTCTGTAGTAAGTTTCATACTTGTGACACACAAATTTATTATTAGAAGTACAAAACTATTAACGTTAGCAGTATAGCTCTGTATTTGTCTCCTTTAATTAATAAATACTCATTAAGCACAATTTTTCTTCATAAATGTCTTCCATCGTGAGAAAAATACAACAAGAACATGTTAAAAATTTTCATCAGAGTGGATCTTTAACAAATTGAATCTGAAGTATCTACCATGTTTGCACTGAATTGACCTCAGCAGTCATTGGAGGTTCAAGGTCTGGCCTCAGTTCTGCAAACAATGAACCAGAAAGCAGAAGTTTCATATGCAAAGAAACGATATAAAGTTACACAATCACACCTCATTGAAATCATGTCACAAAAAGGACGTCTGTGGGAAGTGCAGAAGTTCATGATATTTTCGTGCACAAAGAAAAATCTCATCACATAAATCCCTGGAAGTCTGGAGTGAAGGTAGCTTGACATTTTGAGTGAACGTGTTCAGTCTCCTGGTGATGGAGCGATGGCATTCTGCATTTCTGGAAAGGTGAAGTCACTTGACAACTTTGTAACCACCCATCAAACAACATCTGCTATTTGCATTCAATCAGCTGTTGGCTGTTAATTGAATTGGAGACACTCGAGCGGGATTGACCGTCTTGGATTTGTTTCTGGAGAATCCGTGCTGGGTAATTTGTAATTTCCTGCAGGAACAAAACCCCTGAGTGGCGGAAAAGAGAATGTCATCGACCCTCAAAAGACTGATTACACATAACAGGGTGCTGGCAGCGTGCACTGATAGTGCTAAGAGGAGGAAAGAGGGAGAAAGAATGTGTTGCAGTCAGAGGGGTCTATATTGGTGACGTGAATCGGCAGTGAAGCATTCTGGGGCTTCGTGTTACAAGCCTTATACGGGGACCTGGGCCCCCATGTCTCTACTCCCAGCTATTCTTAGCCTGTCTGTTCCTCCACCTTAGCAACTATTAAAGCAAAAAATTAAAATTCTGTTACAATTTTTTGGTAAAAGTCAGATTTCTTGATGCTTCTGAGTTTGCAAACAGCTTTTGTAGGCTGTTTGAAGGCAGTTCTGCACGCCATGTGTGCGTCTGCACACTGTGTTCTCGCATGCCTCTGTGTCCATGTGTGTGTCTCATAGGTTCCACTGCACCTGACCCACCCACTGCACCACCGCCACCGCCCCAGGGTGTTTGTCCTGAGCGCTGGGAGCAGACGAGGAGACACTGTCGTGAAGCCTGGGCTGACCGAGGGGGGAGAAGCCAACCGGCGAGGCTCCGACTGGGACAAAAGGATAGCAGAACAAGGGCGGACAGGACAGGACAGGGGGAAGGAAGAAGGAGCGGACGCAGGAGGAGTGCTGACATTTAGCAGAAGATGGGCACGTACACAGTGACTCTGAATGGCCCCGCTCCATGGGGCTTCAGACTACAGGGAGGAAAAGACTTCAACATGCCACTAACCATCTCCAGGGTAAGACCGGCCCTGATGGGATCATATGTATCGTTGCAATTACAAGAATAAGCTGATTATGTGATATAATCAGATCAAAACATCCTTTTCTGCCTGTTTGTGAACTTTAAGAGCACTTTGAAAGCAAAAAGCATCCCAAATTTTAAAAGTTAAAACTTTTTCTGCAACTTTAAATGGTCAAAGTGTGTGTGCGTTTGCTATGTGTGTCGTATTTGGCCGTGCAGCAGTTATGTAACGCTGCTGTAGGTGATGATGACAGAGAGGCTTCGATCTAATCTTCGCCTGGATTTCAGAAGAGGGAGTGGAAGACTGGCATAGTTAGGCTGGAGGAGAGCCGCTGCTGCACTTTGTAACTTTACATAAACACTGCTAATTATAAACACACAGCTAGATATGCAATTATACAGTTTACTGGTGATGGCATTTCATTAAAATTCTAACTGAATGGCAAACTTGGAGTTTATTTAATTGAAATATATATAGAACCTCTTCACTGCGCTTTTGTTTAGAGCCAAACAAAAGTTTAAAATTACTTTTAAATGCAGAGATCGTTCTGTCTTTGGGAAACCTGCTGCCGGATTGCTTTAAATAGCATCAGAGAAGAGATACATGGACGGATGCAGGGTTTGGGGAGGGGGGCGTCGGGAGGCTAATGGTGGCTTGTGTTACCTTTAGTAAGCTTAATTCCTCCCTGCTGGTCAGTTTCCTTTTCAACCTCTGGAGCTTTGCCTGAGGATCGGATGGGAGACATCTTCCATGTTGGAAAAAAAAGGAAACGAGGGCGTGATGCTCATCCCAGCCCACCGTCTGTCCTCCAACCATGGATGGACGTCTGTTGTTCTCAGCCTGATCGGGTGACACAGTGTCGTCGGCGCTCGGGTTGTGACGGGTCAAATGGACACAACTTGGTGGGACAGCTCGGGATGGCATTACAGTTTGACGTAACTCCTCCTCGGTGTGGATTCCTCTCCGGTTTTGCCAAGAACTAAGAAAAGAAAAAGACATGAAGGCCATGGATTCCTGCTTGTCAAACCACAGCACATAAAATCGGTGACACACTACACTGATTAGGATTATTAATAGTGAACTGTTAGTGAGCAAATCTGGTTAATTTATGTTTTCAAAGGCATCATCGGTTTATTTTAAAGCTCTTCTGATACCAAAAACATCTTTTTACCGTCTTAAAAAGATAGAAACACAATTTTTCAACATTCTTGCTAAAACTTTATAATTTCATTTTGATTTTTGATGCATCTAAAATACACAGAAACGTTTAAAGAAATCCTTGAATCCATCTTGGAGAACGATGATGTGAACAATTCTTAAAAATCAACCCCGAATGTCAGCTCCAGGTGTGTGTTTGTGTTCGACGGGAGCTCGGGAGGGTCAATCGCAGAGCAGCTTTGGACGTCAACAGCAGCATCGCTTATTTTTAGCTTTTTAATGAGTAGACTGTAAGTCTAGAAGCGGCACACTGTACACCCATCGAGATGTAAAGCGTCTCTGACAGTGGATGCGACGATAACAAATTTCTAACATTTTGCTGTTTTTCAGCACATTTTTGCTTCAAAATCTAACTTTTACCCCTGCAATATATTTAAAATCCTCAATTAAACTGACATGCAGAGAAAAATGTGTGCAGAAAACATCAAGAAAAGATTTTTATGCAAGTGATACAAAACTCCCTTCCTTACATCTCTATTATGAGTATTTTTAATCACAAATATTTATCCTTTTTCTTCTCATTTTCCACCTTAAAAACACAAAACATTCATTAGAACGAGGTGCTGCATGATTTAACAGGCTGGCATGCACTTCAGACATTCCAGACAAACTACCTTAATACTAATAAAAATATTACATTTTTCTTGACATGCATCAAAGCTCTTAATTGTCTTAATTCAAACACATCCTTGCCAGATGCATAAAGATCCACAGACTTCCAAAGATCTTTGTTTCTGTTCCAAGTGTGATGTGATCGTTCCTCCTCCTCCAGATAACTCCTGCCAGCAAGGCAGCGGGTGGCAGCCTGGCCCAGGGCGACATCATCACAGCCATTGATGGAGTCAGCACCGAGGGGCTGACACACCTGGAGGCCCAGAACAAGATCAAGTCCGCCACAAACAGACTGTCACTCACAATGCAGAAGTAAGACAGCAGCAAGCTGCTGCGAAAACTCAGAAGTAACTTTTAAAGGGGAGGGGATCCAAATTATGATGATTTAAAGTTAAAATAATCTCTTTTGGGGGATAAAATCTGACTGATTACATGTTGCAATCAATAGATCAAGACGTCCGGCTCCGGTCCCCACGGCAACTCCAAGAGTGGACTCCCCCATGCCTGTCATCCCACATCAGAAGGTATCCCCCCCCCCTGCAGGATACACAAACAAAAACTACTACATGCCACACATGACGTGTCAAAATGCAGCTTAGTTTGTTGAGTCTTAAAATTCTGTGATGCACCTTAAAGTAACGCTCTGCTGCCCTCTAGTGGAGGAAATAGAGTATGGCTGAGAAAAGGGTTGCCAGAATGTCATGAGATTTTACAAATTCCTTTTTAAAAAAATCTGTTCATTTATCATATAAGTGACTTTTTTTAATTACTTATTTTCAAAGTTTAGTGAAGTTATGTTAGAGCTAATTAGGTGGATAAATTTCAGGTACAGAGAGAATTTCATGGTTAAACACTTTATTTAATCTCGATTGTTTTCTGCAGATTCAAACTAAGTAAAAATAGTCATTTTCCCCTAAGAAAAAACAGACAATAATTTCTCAATTTTTACCCAAAATAAAAAGGAGAAATCTAAATCAGATTTCAAGCACTCTAATCCCACTGAGATGTGCTGAGAAAAGCTCTTTCCTCCTCTCAGAATTTTTAAGTTCCACTGTGATTTATGAATTTATGCAGAAAATCATCTTAACAAACAAGATACCAAAAAAATGATTATTTTATGCAAAGGAACCTTGCTTTTAGGTCGCCTGCATTAGATTAGATGTACAAACACAGATTACTGTACATTTAATTACAATTTTGACTTTCTTTTTGGTGTAAGCTACATGTTGTTCTGATGAATTTTTTATTATAATAGCTGTTTTGTTTGCTAAAAACACATGTGAAGCGTTGCTGTGAGTTGATTTAACAAAAATGCGAAGAAAAGTGTTCCAAAAACAAACAGCAAAGGATTGTTCCAATTTTTTGCTAATTGTTTTTTAGAATTTGCATGTTCTTGAATAGAAAAAGAGTACAAAATAAATCAATTAGTCATAAATCAGTGGATGACATTAAGTGTTGACTCTACATACAGCTATCTTTAGGAAAATATGGATATGTAATATGAGCATCATGTTACTCAGAGCAGAGTGGGTTTGAATAGACACAGCATGTAAACAGAAGGGCCATAACTACAAAAAAATGTGAAATTTTTATTTTATCTGACACTATTTTCCTTAAAACATTCATAACTTAAAAAATAAATACCAAACGAAGGCAACTATACTTAGAATTAAAAAATGTTTACATTGTGTGTCAGTAATAAAGTTAGATCTGATGTAAAGGATGGTATGGAAAAAGTGTAAACTTCAGTTGGATGACATCCTGGTCGGGGTCTGCTGTGATATGTCTCCCAGCCGCTTTACAGTGACAGTTCAGTCAGGTGTCAGGAAACGTGATGAAGGAAGAACTCACGGCCGCCGCAGCACGGTTCCGCCTCTCTCTGAGAACATGGCGGCGCAGAGCAGAACAGGTGCTGCAGGCTGTCATGGAATGCATACATGCCTGAGACAGGACACCCCCCTAGTCTAAAAGAGGGGGTGTCCCACGTGCAGCATGTTTCACCTACTGTAGAACATATCCACCCCTCACTGAACACATGAAAGGGAACATGTTTTTAAAAGTTAACGTAAAAAAACCAGGTCCAAGACAAATTAATTCTTAGTTTAAGAAATAAATTCTATTGTTATAATATTATTTCTCAAACGAAGATTTTAACCAATAAAATGTAATATTTGATCCTCCACAAAGACAAAATCTGAGTTGGTGCTGTGCAAGATCAACATGTGACTGAAGCATTTTTTTATTAAACCAAATAAATTAGGGTTACGCCTCCAACTGTTTCCTGAGACATCAGAAACGATAAATCCTCCATAACGAGTTCCGTCCTGACCTTCTAGTGAATCTGTGTTTGTGTCTATTCCAGCCGGCTCTGGGCTAAATGTGTCTCCTGAACCTCCTGTTCTGAGTCACATGACCGAAAAACTTCTGCTCTTGTCAGTCACTCCTGGGGATGGAAATTATGCCCCCGGATATTAAGCGAGAGCTATTCTAACCTGTGTGTGTGGATAAAAGCATAGTTGGATACTTTCCTTTAACAAATGCAGGGCTATTGTTATCACTAAATGAATACCTCCAGTAAGTCATTTCATTGTGTAATCTTTGTTTTTTTATTTATGTTTCAGGTTATCGCAAACACAGCTGCAAAGTCAGTACTGTCACATGTCGGTTTGACTCGCTTTACTGCAGTAAACTAACATTTGTGCTTCTGCAGACTGATTTGTCAGTATGGAGTGAAACGTGTGGCTTATTTACAGCACTGCTGCCCAAAAGAGAACAGTAGATCTGTACATGTTTTGTCTGTTTATCACATGTTTGACCTTTTTTTTTACTATTTTACATACATTTCTACAATTTATCATCATTTCTTCTTTTTTTTCTACATTTCCAGCAACACTTTTTACTTCATAAAGTTGAGAAAACGTTCAAATATTCCATAAAAATACCTAAAAAAAACATCTTTACTGTATCTGAACTCAATTAAATATGTGTTTGTTCCACATTACTTCTAATTTTTGTTATGTGTGGATTTTTTTACCAGCATGTTTGACTCTGGCATGTTTGTCCTTCAACGCCTTGACACCTATTGGTGTAATTATGGATCGAACCACTTTGGCTCTAAAATTACTTTAAATGTATTATGTACCTGAAAGCAAAAAAAAAAATTTTTGCTGTAAATAAACTCAAGTGTCAAGGGGTTAGTAAAAACTCTTCTTCATCTGTTCTGAACCGCTGATTGGATTTTTGTCTTTATTCTGGTGGTAAAAGTCTTTGGTTTTCAAAAATATACTGTTTACTAAGACAACAACTTTCTAAAATGATAAGGGATTTAATTGTTTTTAAAATCTTCATATTTTACCTTTGAGATTTGAGTGGTAAAAGTAAGTATTAATGTTCTTGGATGGGCGGGCGGAAACCCTCCAAAAGTTATTATTACACCTGGAAAATTACAAAGTTGGAACAGTCCACATGCTAGGTCCATCATGGATGTCCAGAAATAGAGTATTATTTTCATTATGTAAGCAAAAGTATTATGTTTCTGAAGAAAAGTTTTTCTTTTTTTTCTGCGTTCCTCCTTTCCAGAGGCGGACATGATTAGGCAAAGGTGGGCGATCGCCTGGGGCCCCTAACACCTTGGGGGCCCCACTTAAAGAAGAAAATCTAATATAATAATTCCACGCCCATTATTTTTTTATCCTGTAATAAAGATCTACAATTGCTAAAATAGATAAATGTAGCAATGGACTATTCCCTCAACAGCAAGTAAGCATACTGTTGATGTGATAAATTAAAAAAAAAAGAAAACTATCTCACACAAAATTCCAACAAAGTAAGTTAAACAACAACAAAACTAATGTCCAGGAAGACAGACAAAAACAGAAAGAAGAATAGAATTAAGATAAAGAAAGTCAAGAATAAGAAAAGGGACAGAAAAAGAGAGAAAAGACAAAACGAAGGTCAGAAAATGGTTATTTTGAGAATATTTTTTCTTTTTTTTCTTTGTTTGTTTGTCTGTTATTGACACCAGTCCATAGACCCCATGTTATTGTTCAACCGGAGCCCCCAAACTGCTCAGTCCACCAGTGCTCCTCTCCATCCTTCACCATAAACATCTGCTGTTTCTGTCTCCTCCCCTCTGCCGCCGACCTCTGACAGTGTGGAGTACGCTCCCAGCTTCAACCCCATCGCTTTGAAAGACTCCGCCCTGTCCACCCACAAGCCCATTGAAGTGAGGGGTCCCGGAGGAAAGGCCACCATCGTTCACGCTCAGTACAACACGCCCATCAGCATGTACTCACAGGACGCCATCATGGACGCAATAGCAGGACAGTCGCAGGCCAAAGGACACGACAGGTAGGAGTACAAGGTCAATTTGGTTAGTTCACCCAGACTATAAATCATTTCTTTATTACTATTTTTTTTTTGTAGATCACAACATAAAAAAAATCATGTTTTACTCGTAAAATTTACTTGACAAAGGCTAAAATTATCAACCAATTCTAATGTTTTCAGTTAAATATATATAAAGTTTTTTTCAAGTGTTACAAAACAAAAGAACCATCAAAAATGTTTCTATCAAAATCCAACATTTATTTGTAACCTTTTGACCTGATAAATCCATACAGAGGGAACATTTTACTCCTCATGCAGCCTAATGTAGTGAAATGTCAACATCTGATTTAAATCCTTGGACAAAACCAATTATTTTTCCTAACTATCATCACATAGCAATAAATCTGTCAGTATTTGTAGTTTGGATGAACTGAACATTTCAGATCCTCCACCTTAACATAGTGGAGCTTTGAAAGGACATGGACGGAGTCTATATAATATCGTCAAAATTAGCTTAAAATATTGCTTTATTTCAGAAAAAAGTTTGTTTTTGTTTAGCTTTTATTTTGAAATCCTCAATTTAAGCCCCTTCTTGGCCTCTTTTGAAATGACTGTTGTGTCATATAAGCCAAAGAAGGTTGTTACAGCATGTAACAAGAGTAATAAATATAAAATCTCTTTGAATTTTAATTTAAACTGCATTTTTTTTAAATAAAGTTGATATATAAGATATTTGAAGAATGTCAAAGGTATCTTATGGGCTCTCAAACCTGCTGTCTAAATGTGTGGAGTCGAATGGCTGTTCTTTGTTTTGCACCTTTTCCATTTCCTGTTCACCCACTTTCCTCTGCTCATCCCATCCAACCAACCAACTACACCTGTGCTGTCCTCCACCCGCCCCTCTCCATCCTCATCCTGACCGTGACCTCAGTGAGGAGGCCGGCTCTCCCCTGGCGTGAGTACATCATCACTCTGCAGCCCCCTCCGTGCTTCCCTGTCTTCAGTCTGTCATCGCTCGTGTTCTTCCGTGTGTTTTTCTCATGACTTCGGTCCGTGACGACAAACTCGTCACGAACTCGTCAATTACGAGTGCAGATTGATGGCATCACAAATACATGAACTTTTTATTGGAATTTTCATTTACTTTTTATGGTTCAACTGACAAACAAAAGATGACTCTTTGACATGTCACTAATTTAAAATGAACAATTTTATCCAGGATTCCACTTAATTTAGCATCACCTTGAACAGAAAAAACACATCAGAATAGATCTTTGCATGATAGAAAATAAATTAAATTCCCTAAATCTGTGTGTGCATTAAAATCTGCACTTGATCTGATCAGAACTGGATTATGACAACCATGCAAAAATATTAAATCAATGAACTCAGTAGGAATGGGATCAATTTATAAATTTGCTTTTTCCTACTCCCTTTTAGGGAAAAATAAAACTCTACTTGCCTTTAGTATTCCCTATACTTAATGAATACAACATGATTGAAGTGTGTATTAGATTTATCACTGTAAAATTCTCTATGTACGATTGTGAGTAAATATCCTGTTATTTATTTATCTTTACATTTATGTTCATATTTCTTTTTTTTATTGATGCATTTCTTTATTTCTTAAATGATTTAGATGTATCTTTGTGATTTATTGTTGTTTTGTCCACAATTAATGCTTGAAAAAATTAATAAATCAAACAAAATCAAGCATTAGGCTTTACAGAATTAAGGAGGCCAATTGTGCACATGTAAAAAAAAGGAAAACCCAACAAAAACGGATACATTATTCTGCAAAAGAAAAAAAACTCTAGAAAAAATGTAAAAATATTAACTTGCTCAAAGAATCTGTTAATAAATTTTTTCTTATCTTGCCCTAAAAATGTGTTTTAATCCTAAATGTGAAAACAAAGTTTGTATTTTCTTCCCAATTTTTACTTTAAATATTTTAAGCTAACATAATGAATTTAAAGTTCTAATTTACCGTAACTTTTGGACGATTTGGAGTAACTTTTCATCAAACTATGCAAAAAAAAAAGTGACTTGTACTCTGGAGAATACGGTAACATATATATTTTTATCCTTAATGTTTTATGTTTCTCTTGGTGCTGCAGTGGGGTTCTGCCCGTTAAGGAGCCGGTGGTGGACTGTGCGTCACCCGTATATCAAGCGGTCATCAGGCCTGGAGACACGACCCAGGACATGTCTGAGTGGGCTCGGCGTGCTGCCAACCTGCAGTCTAAAAGCTTCAGGATCCTGGCCCACATCACTGGCACCGAATACCGTGAGTCTCCTGACTCCTCTGTTGCTCCTTCTCTGTTCTCACTTCTTTCCTCGGCCGCTCACAACTGGACCTTCTGTTTGCTTCTGTCTCGCAGTGCAAGATCCTGATGAGGAAGCTCTGCAGAAGGCGAGGTAAGAGAAGCTTAAAAAAGGGCGAATTCTAATTATATTGGTTATGGTTTAGCAAATATATTTGTGAATAATTCTGTATTAAGTGTAAAAAGTTCACCTTTAATCAAGAATTAGAGAGGAAAACTATTTTTGGCTGCGAAACACATAAGATCAGGCCATTTTCAAAATAAAATTCACTGTTTTATAAGAAAAACAAAAGAAACCTGTGCCTAACAGCAAAACTACTGAATCTTTAATGGCATCCAAACTCAAAATTCCAATGTGACTTTAGGGCTTCAGCTAGTTCTGAAAATGTGCTGAGTCATGCAGGACACAGTATTGGCTCTAAGTTCAATTTAGAATTGATTTTCAATTTTTACTTCTATTTTAAGAGCCTTGCATCGACAAACTCTTGAATATACTGAGGTCTTCAAGCCAAAAACTTCTACAAATCCCCAAAACCTGCTATAAAACTAGAGACCTTGACTTTTAAGGTCCTCGTCTTTGGAACGCCCTCCGTTTGACAGTATGACAAATCAATTCCAATATAAAAGTGAGATCAAGATGTTTTTTTTTAGAAGAGCTTTTAGTTGATCTAATTATGTCTTTTACTGTGACATCATCTTTTCTTAGTCTGTAATATGTGTGACGACTTGATGTAATTTTATGTTTGTACAATTGTGAACTCTGTAATTTTTATCTGAGAAAGGTGCTATAGAAATAAAAAAAATACTTCCAGTGGCGGTACACTGTAAAAAAAATATAATATTGTATCTACTAGCAAAAGCTCTGTAATTTTTTTTAAATTAAAAATATATTTTTTAATTAAATACATTTTTTAAGCTGAGTAAACCATCAATTCAAAATTTGAATTTGATGCAAACTAATAATTTTAAAAGTATGAAATTGCAGAACTTTTGTTAACTAATCCAATGTTTCACTTTTTTCAGCATATATATATATATATATATATATATATATATATATTCCATGTTTTTGTTTCCTCTTAAAAGATGTAGAACATTAAGAAGAAACATTTTCAGATTTTTCAAAACATAATCAACGTTATAAATCGTAGCATTTTAGCCCATCAAAAATTATAAACAAGCACAAAAAACACTAAATAATTTGCTTCATCATTTTTTATAAGATATAGTACGCTTTTACTCACAACAATGCTACTTTAAGATGCTAAAATATTGACATGAGTTTAACCAAAAAATCTGCATTATTTACCCACAACCTCAAATTTAATTTAATATACTGTAACTGGGTTTGTATATAAACAAATCTGTATTCTTTCAGTACAGCAAGTAGTCGTTTTAAAAAATGAATAACAATAAATGAGTTAAACTCAGCATAAAGTTTTAAAAACTAGCTAACTTTTTTCCCGCCAAAAAGGTTTTTGAGATTTCATGGAGGCAGCCATTTTGAAGTGTCCAAAGAAAGCCTCTCTACTTCCCCTAGTGGAATGATGATGAACTACAAGGCAGAAAACATGAATCAAGTTCTGTACAATAGGTTTTTAAGTGAAGTTAAGTCATGCTAATGATAGCAATGCATGTATCAATTATGACAAGAATGGTCATAAAGACTTAGTGTCATCATTTCGTCTTGTGCTCCTCCTCTTCAGAGAAAGGTTCGAGTCTGAAGTCAAAGGGCCTCGCTTTGCCAAGCTGAAGAACTGGCACCACGGATTGTCTGCACAGATCCTCAATGTCCAGGAGTAAAGAGGAGCAAAGCAGGGAGGAGACGGACAAAAGCAAGAAAGGACATGTAAACATGGGCGAAACCTTCAGAGTTGATAAAAATGGAGTGAAAGAGGAGGAAGCTCCTCGGGAATGTGAGATCTGCAGCTTAGATTAGTGGAATGTGAAGTAGCACATGTTAGCGTGTGAATGCTTTTATGTTTATATGCTTAAGTGTCAAATATATCTGTCTGCTGCTAAAACCTTATCTCACATTTGGGTTTTTTTCTTTTTTTTTTTTTCCTGATAATTTGCGTTCTCCATCTCTGAAGAATGAAGTGTTGTGCAAACAGAGCAGCATAGAAGAGAAAATGCAGAAATCACAAAAACATTTTGTGTCCCAGAAGAGAAACTGCATTCAGAAACGTCCGAGTTTCAACCTGTTTGCCTGATGTGAGAGTAGGACAGCGATGTTCAGAGAGATTTATCTTCATACACAGATACAGTATGTAAAAAAATGCACTCTAAAATGTACTGATGTCAATGTGAATAAATGTTTTCTTAAATCTACAGAAGCGACTCGACTGTTGTGAACTGTGAAAGGGTCAGAGTTCTCTGGGGGATGAAACCATGTGTCAGTCAAGAGATGACACTTCCTGTTTTGTTTACTGTTGATAAAGAGGAACAGACAATCTTCACTGAAGCACCAAAACCTCTGAAGGAGGGATGAGAAATGACAAAACTTCAAAAACGTGACCATGAAAGTGAACATTTTTATTTTATAAGATAAAAATAAACAACCGTAAATTAGAGCTGGGTATCAAATTCTCAATTTGATCTATATAAGTATCATTATCATCTTTAAATATTTTCCATACAACATGCATAAATATTTGACCAAAAAAGGAACATAAACCTGCTATCTGTGGAATCCAGAGATTTGATTCTATTCTAATCTATTCTATTTTATTCTATTCTATTCTATCTGATACCCTGGACATGACACACAAAAGAAAAACCAAAAACACAAATTAATAAATAATAAAGCACATTGTTATATAATTAGGCTCAAGTGAGCATTTGTGGCCATAAATTAGCTTTTTCTGGGCACAAAATGTTATTCTTTTTAAATATTTTGTTCACAAATGACTACTCTATTTGCAATTTTAGGAAAGAGATTTGAATTTTGCAGCATCAAATTCGCTTATTGTTTGGTTTCATAATTTAGCATCTTGTGTGGACATAGTGGCACAAAAGCAGTATTTTATTATCATATTTTGTGCACAAACTAGTGTTCTATTTGCAATTTTAGGGCACAAATTTGGATTTTGTGGCAACAAATTAGCTTTTTAGTGGCTACAGTTTAGCATTTTGTGGCCACAAATTTGTATTTTGTTGCCACAACGATGATAAATACTAATCTGTGTCTGAATTGTGGTCACAAATAAGTGTTTTGTGGTAATTTGTCCCCACAAAATGTTATTTTGTGAACACAAAATTCTAATTCTTTTTAAAAATAA
>NC_050530.1:13441959-13450589 GCF_002922805.2 Oryzias melastigma | reverse complement strand
GCTCCGTGGAACTGAACTTTAACATTCTAGTTGTTTATCTATAGGGTTACTACACAAGGCTATGAGCAGAATTGTTATTTGGGCATCTTAAGAAGCGAAAAAATTCGATTCTAACCCCAACCCATCCCACCCACCCCCCAGCTTCAGGGCAGTGCATGGTGTCATACTCACCTCTGACCACTAGGAGGCAGTGCAGCTGCTTTTTGTTTTTAGCACAAATCTTAGAAACATCCAAATGCAGAAAACCCTTTTTTCCTATCATAGTTTAATTTCACCAATATTTAAGAGGATCCAGAAACAGTGCCTCTAGTATTATCAATATCGCTGCAGAGCTGCTCCTGCTGAGTCGGCATATTGGTGATTAAATGGACGAAGGCGGGGACTGTGGGAGTGACTCATTCAAATAGAGGTGACAAAGCATTTTCTCTTCTCGCTGCAGAATCTCTGCATCTATCTCGATGAGATCAGGATAGATGCAGAGATTTGTTGTGATTACAAATCAGTGAAATATTTAAAACAAAAAGTATAGTCTTTAGGACAGGCAGGGTGATGGTGGGTTACAGTCAGTGATGTGCAGAAATCCTCTCCCAGTGGTGAAGCTCTGTCAGTTATGTAACAGAGCTTACAGGCTCAGCATCAGAGCAGGTGCAAACGGAAAAGTGCGTCCGTCAAAACATGCAGGCAGACGGCAGGAGCATCCCTGATGAATGAGGGAGGAGAGTGAAGGGATGGGTTACTGCATGGCTGGAAAATGCTGCAGCATCCGGCTGTCTCTCCTCTCTCCTGGTTACCAGCTGACCCCCCCTCCCTTCCTCCCTCTCCATCCCTCCTCCTCCTCACAGTTTAAGTGCTGGGGCCTTGCTGTGATGCTCTCAGTGTTGTAGCAGCAAAGAGAGGCGGGGCCAGAAGCAAGCGCACTCTCAGACTCTGACATCCCGTCTCCTCTGCACACTCGCTGTGAGCACCGAGCAGCCAGTCGAGCCAGTTCTTGGAGCCGGGGAGCCCAGTCGTCTCGCCACCCACGATGGATGTACTCATGAAGGGGTTCTCTATGGCCAAGGAGGGGGTGGTGGCCGCTGCTGAAAAGACCAAAGCAGGCATGGAGGAGGCAGCAGCCAAAACCAAGGAAGGGGTGATGTATGTAGGTATGTAAAGGGTCGAGTATTTACACTCTTAGATCTAGGGGTTCGGATGTGGGAAGCAGAAAAAAGTATGGGACGGTGCTGCAGCACGGAGGGTGTGACGAAGGCGGGATGACAGCTGAGAAGTTAAGGACTGGGTTTGTGTTGGAACAGGGGGGAGGTCAGGAGGAAACAGGGACACTGCAGAGTAAGAGATGGCGCAGCTTCAGGCTTTTATCACCTTTCCAGCTTTATTTACAACCAGTTTGTGCAGAGGGACGTCCAGGGAAGGGCTCTGCAGCCGAGTCCCCAAAGTCCCATCTGTATGCTTGACCTACATTTGAGTGGCATGTGTGTATGTGCATGCATTATAGATGATTAAACAGGCCGCCTATTTTAAGACTTATTAATAATTCCACAAATGTGTCAGAGCAGATGATTAAAAAAAAGAGCAAATCTCCTTTTTTTTTATTCTACTTTGTGTCCTGCCTTTTGTTTTTCCATGATTTTATTTTCATTTAAGCGGCAACTGCGTCACATCTCAAGGTTACCTCCAGTACTACACTTTTAGACCAACCCAGGGGAGGTGGGAGGAGCTGAGGCGGTCGGAAGTGGCCTCCTGCAGTCCGTCTGCGGCGTCACGCTGCAGCTTCCGAGTCTAGATGATGAAAAGGTGTTTTAAAGCAGGAAATCAAAGACAGTGGGTTAGTGAAGGAAAGCAAGCAAGGCTGTCATGGTGCAGCAGGATGACGACAAGCCGACGTCCTCCACCCACTGCTCCTAAAACAACCCCCACCCCAGGAAAAGATGGAGGGATGCAGGAGGAGAGGAGAGAGGAGGGAGGGCTGTTATGTCACGGCTTTAAGTCCCGTATGAAGGCGTGAGGGGACAGGGCGAGGAGCAGAGGGGACACCTGAGCGTCCCGGAGTCGGGACAAGGTCAGGAAGAGGAATGGAGAAGGTCAAACGGGAACAGGCTGGCAGAAATGGGGAAATGAGGAGAGGAGGAGAGGGGATGGTGGGTCGCTCATAAAGCCACATGAGAACTGAAATACAACCGGATGCTTTGAGATTAAATAATCCCGGGACACAGAATTACAAAGAAAGCTGCATTAGAACTTAATTTCAAATATCACACATTTTTACTTGTAAAATTCATATTATTTTAAATGGAATTTAGTTTATTTTGGAGTTACTAAATTAATATATTTAAAAAAATGACAAAAAATTGAAGGGAAAAAGCTGACACTTTAATCCAAAGTGGAGCAATCTGGGATTTCACTCCGGATTATAATTCAAGATTAGAAATATTTCAAAAACCTTGTTCCTCTTAATATTTAATGACTGGTTTCCTCGTAGGACAGATCACCTCAGGGTCAAACATTCAGACACGGCGGTGACACTCGGGTTAATCCGAGCAGAAGAAGCTGTGTCATTGCAGTTGCTGTGTGTTCTTCCTGCAGTGCTGCTCTCCGCTCTGCGCTCCGGCACGTGGCTCCTGTACCGCTGAGAGCGTGCACAGTCACGGGGAGAAGGAGGAGGCAGAGGTGGATGCAGGAAGCTGGAAATGTCAGCATCTGCATCCGTGGAAATCCAAAAAAGGGGACAAAAAAAAAAGCTCCATTTGCTTCTTCTATGAATAAAAGCTGCCTTTTATCATGTTTTGGAGCAAAGATTCATATGATAGGTTATATAATCTCTTAAAGATTAGCACAGCATTTAAATATCTTTCAATAGGACTTAATTTTAAGGTATTTGTCCAAATGATCTGTCTCAGATTGCTTAAAAATACTCTCAAAATGAATCATTCAACTAGCAAAAATCTGTTTTTTAAGTGATGAATTTCCTTTCTGATCATACGTGGGTGTGTAAAGAGGCCTGGCACCTGCAAAATGTCTAAACATGCTTATGTGGAACTTTTAAGCTACATATATATATATATATATATATATATATATATATATATATCTTATACACAAAAACCAGTAAAACTGGAATTTAAAGTGAGGGTCCTCAAATGTATATGTCGTGGCAGCTGTATTAGCTACATGTTAGGAGGAATTAGATGCTTCCCAAGGTACTGTTGCAATACATTTTTGAACAATTTGACCAAAGAAATAGCAATAAATTGTTTTTTATTATCATTTTTATTATTCTTTTGATTGTTTTTTTGTTTTTTTTGCTTCACTAATTTCTACTCTGTGAATTTGTCCCTGTTTGTGATCGAGATAACTTAATCTACATAGAACAAAACTGAATTTGGCACTAAATCAATTAAAGTTAATTGGTAATTCCCGAAATATAAACACATCAAGTTAATCAAAGTTGATTGTAACTTAGTTAAAATGAACATAAATTGAAAATGTTGCTTTGGTTTGCAGGCAGTAAGACAAAGGAGGGAGTTGTCTCATCAGTAAACACAGGTAAGAAATACCAGTCACATCAGTATATATGTATATATACTGTATATATAAATATATATATATATATACTGTATATATATAAATATATATATATATATATATATATATATATATATATATATATATATATATATATATATATATAGTATATATATAATAGATATATATATCTATATATATATCTACAGTATATATATATATATAGAGATATTCATTTTTATTCATCACTAGTAAAAACATACAATATAAACTTGAGTTGTAAACTCAAACATGATGAAAAAAGAAAAAAATGAAAAGTGGACAGAAAGAAGATAAACTTATTTTGTCTGCCCTCTTTAACAAATCAATAAATATATAATACTGTTAATGAAAACATATGGTTCTATGTTCTAAAATTTGATGCCTTGTTTCAAATTGTAAACAAAGGTACAACACAGGTGGGGCAAAAAAATGAATTATAACAACAATTTTTCTCATACAAATTTGAAAACTACTTATATTAATGCTAAATACAATGAAAAATATAGCTCTACTAAATTTGAAACATTTTTGTTGTATTGTATAAGTATATTAAAGCATGCTGCATGGTAGTGTTTAAGACAGCAAGAAGGTTCTGGTTCAAATCCCAGCCGTCTAGAGCCCCTCTGTCAGCGCTGAACCTGCAGCAGGTCTGCTCACCAGCTGACCTTTTCCTTCTGTTCTTCAGTGGCCAACAAGACTGTGGATCAGGCTAACATTGTAGGAGACACAGCGGTGGCGGGGGCCAACGAGGTGTCGCAGGCGACGGTGGAAGGTGTGGAGAACGTGGCGGCGTCAACCGGGATGATCAATCAGGTCAGTTTCCATGGTTTCACTGCATCCTGGAATAGAAGGTGCTGGAAGTCAAAGATGCTGCCTCAGCAAATTCACATTTCATGGTTTCAAATGTATAGATCTGTAATGAAAAATTTCAGTTATTTTTTTTCAATTGAGAAGTTTGCAAACAAAAAAAAATTCCATGTTGTTGGATCAAAAGTTTTACTTCGTATTTTTCTATTTTAAACTCTTTTAATACTTTTTTATAACTGCTTTGTAAATAATAAAGGGAAAAAAAGGTTTTTAAAAATAAATTTAGACTTGTTAACAGTAGTACAACATATTATTTTGTTCACAATTTCTAAGCCAATCAATCAATCAGTCAAAAGGCACAAACTAGAATTTTGCCTCAACAATTTAGTAATTTGTACAAACAAATAAGCACTTTATTAGCATTTTGAGGGCATAAATGAGCATTTTGTGTGAACAAATTAGTATTTCATGGGCACAAAAGTAGGATTTTATTAGCATATTTTTTGAACAACGTAGTATTCAACTTGCAGTTTGAGGGCATAAATTGGGATTTTTTTGTGGCCACAATTTAGCAATTTTTGTGCACAAATTAGTATTTTGTTGGCACATTTTAGAAGTAGAAATTGATGATACTAAATCCTAACTTGTGTCCACAAAACACTTATATGTGCCCACAAATGCTAAATTAAGCAATTTATTTTTTAAATTTCATGTCCTGGGCTCCGTACCATACAACTGAACTTCTGGTTGTTTATTGATAGGGTCAGACAAACCACAAATTATAATATTACTACAACTTTTTGGAGTATTACTACTACAAGCTACAACCCTTCACACAGTCACATTACTTGGCTACATTACTTAGCCTGAAGTATAGTTATACCAAATTTAGCTCTGACAAAAGTAAATATTGCCAGTTATTTATTTACTAGCTAGATTTTTTTATGTAAATATACTAAACTATACATTAATAATTTCAAGTAAGACATAGGTTTTTTAAGTTTTTTTTATGCAAATGTATTTTTTCAATGCATACGTACTATGAGAGATATGGACTCATGTTTAGAGATATTTTGGCTTTTTTGTAATTAATTACAGTCAGTTAAAGCCTTATTACGTACAAAAGCTCAAAGGATTTTAAAGAGTTTTAATTGATAATTTTGTTTTGCTACTAGGGATAAAAGTGAAACATAATATTATTTACAGAGGATTCCATTCTATTCTTTCTGCAATCAGTATTTGTTAGATTACATTAACTTGTAAATGGTTCTACTTATTTGATGATATAATAAAAAAAAAAATCCTTTAAATACCCCAACAGTCTTTAAATGATTGTGTTATTTCTGTTAGATATTTTACATGTATTGGCAGAAACTTGGAAGGTCTCAAACACACATGGCTAATGTCATTCACAACTGTCCACTAGAGGGAGCTATTTTCCTTGTCAAGCCTTGGAGCCACATGAAATGTGGCTCTAATCTCAGAGCATTTTTGGGGATGTAACCTAAACTTTAAAATGTAATATATTTTTATAATTTTTAAACTATGTACTCTCTTGATTCCTATGAGTGTTTACCTTAAACAATATTTTTTTTGCTTGTATACTTCCATGCAAGAGTTAAATGTTTCTACATTTAACAGATGTCTTTTTTTATGCATGCTTGTGTTGTTGTGTGTTGTGTCCATGTTGTGCTGTCTTTCTGTTCTCATTTCTGACATTTGTGGTTTTGTTTCCTTTCTGTCGCTGTCTTTGCTTTCCTTGTAGGAGGAGCCTTTTTACGAGGTGCCTGTTGGAACAGGGCAGTGTGGGGGTCTAAGGGGTTGACTAGTGTGAAGAAAGACAGGGGAAACACTACATGACAGTAACATGTTCTGAAAGCAGTCTTATTTGTCATGCAACACGCCTGCAGTGACATCACAGATCCGTTGCAGGGACTGTGCAGCATCAGGAGTGAAGGCACACAAGAAGGGAGCATCAGAAGGAGAAAAAAATCATTTTACATGTGGATACAATTTTGGGGGAAAAAAAATCATGATTCAAAAATCGTATAAAAGATTCTGATGCTTTCTAAGTCGTGTGCTTTAGGCATCAATGACACTAATTTCTAACCACACTCGTTCATAAAGTAAAAAACTAAATATTAGCACTAAGCTCAGGATGATGAAACCTGGAATTCTTCAAACTGACAGGTTGTGACGCTTTAACCGACTAACAAACCTTTTTAAAAGCTTTAAGCATGTTTTAATAGTTCAATTTAAAGCATGACACGGTTTAAGTCAGAAATGCTCAAATGGAAATCTAGCCATACGGCGATGCTTGAAGCCTTCATCTCGTTCTTTCATCCTTGCAGAGCGGCTTTACTCAGTCCTTTCTTCTCTTGCAGGGAGAGTATGGAGGGATGGAGCAGGGCGGAGAAGGAGGAGAGGTAAGACGTGAAGATGGAGGATATTAGTCCGTTAAATCAGGTTTTTCATATTTCCTTCTTAGAGACTTATTTTAAAGTATTTAAAAAATGGGTTGGGACATTTTAAAGAAACTGACAAATATCTTCATTTTAGATCTAAATACAACTGTTTATAGTGTTTTACTTTAAAGCCAGTTATAAATTAATCTTTAAAAGCCCACTACACCAAAGTATTTGCTGAACATTCAAATTCTGTGTCTTAAAACACTAATGAAATAAAAAGCAATATCATTATTTATTAAATATAGATAGGCCTAGTGTTATTTAGGATTTGTTGGGTGATTTTGTAAGTTTTTGCTCACAATAATGTTAGTTTAAGTTGCAAATATGTGGACATTAGTGATCAGGAAAAAAACACTTTATTTACCCACTATCTCAATTTTGAGACAAATGTTTTTAACATGGCATTTAAATGTAAGATAGATAAGTAAGAAATAATTAATTATTAGCAAATTTTGCATTCTTTCAACTCAGATAGTTGTCTTTTAAAACAGTGTACATGAGTTATTCTGAATATAAAGTTTTGAAAATTGGCAAAACTTTTTCCCACCAACAGGGTTTTTGTGATTTCATGGAAGTAGCCATTTTGAAATGAGCAGGAAACGCCCTTCTACTGCTAAGTTTGTGTTTTTTACAAAAGGTTGCTAATGAAAGTTTTGACCATGATAATAAGAAAGGAGTCTAAAAATAAACCTTTTCATTAATTATGATTGCTTACCAATTTTAAGAAAGATATATTTATTGTTTTAAAAAAAAACAAACATTGTAAGATGGATAAAAAAACATCATGTCCATGTGTTCATTTTTTAATGTTATAATATATCTATGTTAATTTCCCAAAATTAAAGTCACCATTGTAGAAACCTAGAAAAAAAATTGAATTTAGTTTAAATTTATTGATGCAGTGAAAAATATTTAGAACTCAGTGAAAATATATATTTTTTTAAAAAGACATGGGGGACAAAGCATACAGCCATGGCTTTCTTTTTTCTTTTTTATGTTTTTTTTTTTCATAAAGCATAAAAAATACAAAAACTGAATTCAACATCATTTAGAAATTTACATCTTCATGACTGAAATGGTGAAGTTTGATTAAATGTATTATTTTATGTCTGCTTCTTACTGAATCAAGAAATATATATGTATATTTGAATGTACATAAACATGTCTTGAGATGGGAAACAAAGATAAATAGAAACCACAGGTGGCTAAAAGTGTCAAAATTAAAAACAGCTTTACTACAAATAATTATTTTTTTTATTACTTATGAAAAAATATTTATAATAAAGCAATCATGAAACATTAAATAAAAAATTACTTGTAGTAAAAGAAACTAGTTAATTAAAATTATGAAGCTACTGTGCAACAGATAAAGCATACAGTATATAATGTATTGTTCAAGATTTATGGAATTGGGAAATAATTCATTTTTATGCATAAACAAATTAATAAATAGTGTTATTTTATGATAATATTATAACTATTTTAATTAATTCTGCAGAAACATCTTCATATTCACATTCTTTTGGCAATTCTCTGGCATTGACCATTAAACTATCGTTTTATTCAAATAAATTATAACTTTGTCTGGGTTTGTGATGTCACAACATCATACAAATATAATCTGCTCATTGAATGGTATATATTGATGTTTTAGCATCACAAAAATATGATACATTTAAGTTTTAATTAGTTTAGGTTCTCATATCAAAAATATTCTAAAAAATATATTTTACTTTCTTTAAAATTGTAGGTATAAAGCTCATTTTCCTCAAGTGTTTGTGTTCTAGTTGC
>NC_050530.1:13429019-13436448 GCF_002922805.2 Oryzias melastigma | reverse complement strand
CCCAGATTGGAGTTTCTGTGGTGAGGGGGTGGTGGTGGGACAGGATTGAAGGGGCCATTCCAATTTTGGTAGCCCCTGTTTGGGTTTCTTTGTGGGGCGTAGGCTTGGTGATTGGGGGGGTTTAGTGGGACATGGTGATTTCGGGGCCCCCAATTTGGGTTTCTTTGTGGGGGGTAGGCTGGGTGTTGGACGGGGTTGAGTGGGACATGGTGATTTCGGGGCCCCCGATTTGGGTTTCTTTGTGGGGGGTAGGCTTGGTGTTGGGCAGGGTTCATACCGGGGGGATTTAATTGGAAATGCTGATTTCCTTTTCTGAAATTAGCATTTCCATGAGGATGGTAGAACCCCTGGTTAGGGTGGGCCGCGTGGTGTCTCTGGTTTCCGTACATTTTCTTTTCAAACAATCCGTGGATGCTTGCAAGAGCTGTGGTCTTTGAATCTCAAAGTTGATTCTTGCTGGCAAACATCCACCTTCAAGAACTTTTACGACAAGGTTGTAGTCCACGTTATGACCTCATTTGTCATCATAATTCTCCATGAATCAAATTACATCAGTGCTTACGTCATTTGACATCACTCGTTTTACGTAGCCTACTGCACATTGATTGGCCTCCTAGATGTAACTTAGAAATAAAATAATCAAAATATACAAATAACAAAAGAATTTTCAGGCTCAACTGCATATTATCAGAGATCCATCACTGACATTCATAATATGGGAAACCAAAACCGCCATGGTTATGCTAACGCTAGCCCGGTGCTAACGTTAGCATCACGTAAAGCTATTGTTTTCTTTTTGTGTGTGTCTGTATCAGGGTTCCCAGCTAGAGGACCGCGGTCCGGGTCCGGTCCCCGAGACCCTTTATCCGGACTGCCAAGCATTTTTAGTTAAAACATTTATGATATTACATTTATTACAAACCGCAGGGATTTTTGAACAGGCGCGCGCGAGGACAGCTACGTACGGAACGGGGTCCTTCAGCCGGCAAAAGTTCATAGCGGTGTGCCAAGGTTTACATGTTCGGATTGTGGGATAAATCGAGCTGTTTAAAATGAGAAAAGTGAATTCTGAAAATCAACCGACGCGAGTGGACCGAAGCTTTCGCTTTCATTTGCCAGCAGTGACTTCTACAAGCCCGGTGTGTATTATAGGCATGGAGTCTGTTGCTCTTGTTAAAAGCGTCGATATCAAGCGGCGCTACAAGATAAAACACAAGACTCTTGAAACAAATTACCCGCAAGAACCAGCGCCGTGGGCACGGAAAATACACGAACTGAAAGAAATTAGATGCTTCCCAAGGTTCTGTTACAATACATTTTTTGCACAATTTGACCAAAGAAACAGCAATGAAAAGTTTTTTTTATTTTAATATTTATTTTTATCTTTTAATTGTTTTTTGTTTTTTTGCTTCACTAATTTCTACTCTGTGAATTTGTCCCTGTTTGTGATCGAGATAACTTAATCTACATAGAACTAAACTGAATTTGGCACTAAATCAATTAAAGTTAATTGGTAATTCCCGAAATATAAACACATCAAGTTAATTAAGATTGATTGTAACTTAGTTAAAATGAACATAAATTGAAAATGTTGCTTTGGTTTGCAGGCAGTAAGACAAAGGAGGGAGTCATCTCATCAGTAAACACAGGTAAGAAATGCTAGTCACACTATTTTAATTTTAAACAATTTTAATACTTTTTCATAACTGCTTTGTAAATAATAAAGGGAAAAAAGGTTTGTAAAAATAAATTTAGACTTGTTAATAGTACAACATCCTGTTACTTTTTTTTCACAATTTCTAAGCCAACCAATCAATCAATCAATCAATCAAAAGGCACAAACTAGCATTTTGCCTCCATAATTTAGCAATTTGTACAAACAAATAAGCACTTTATCAGCATTTTTATATGAATAAATTAGTATTTCATGGGCAAAAAGGTTTTATTAGCATATTTTCTGCACAAATCTGTATTAAACTTTCAGTTTGAGGGCATAAATTGGGATTTTTTGTGGCCACAATTTAGCAATTTTTGTGCACAAATTAGTATTTTGTTGGCACATTTTAGAAGTAAAAATTGACAATACTAAATCCTAACTTGTGTCCACAAAACACTTATATGTGCCCACAAATGCTAAATTAAGCAATTTGTTTATGTTTTAAATATCATGTCCAGAGCTCCGTACATTTGAACTTCTGGTTGTTTATTGATAGGGTCGAACAAACCACAAATTATAATATTACTACAACTTTTTGGAGTATTACTACTACACGCTCCAACCCTTCACACAGTCACATTACTTGGCTACATTACTTAGCCTGAAGTATAGTTATACCAGGCCAAATTTAGCTCTAACAAAAGTAAATATTGCCAGTTAGATAATTACTAGCTAGATTTTTTAATGTAAATACACTAAACTACACATTAATAATTTCAAGTAAGACATAGGTTTTAAAGTTCTTTTTTATGCAAATGTATTTTTTCAATGCATACCTACTATGAGAGATATGGACTCATGTTTAGAGATATTTTGACTTTGTTTTTTGTAATTGTTAATATCTAAAGCACATAGATAAAGCACAAAATAATAAAATGGTAGAATTTAACATTAATTACAGTCAGTTAAAGTCTTATTACGTGCAAAAGCTCAAATGATTTTAAAGAGTTTGAATTGATAATTTTGTTTTGCTACTAGGGATAAAAGTGAAACATAATATTATTTACAGAGGATTCCATTCTATTCTTTCTGCAATCAGTATTTGTTAGATTACCTTAATTTGTGAACAGTTCTACTTATTTGATTTCATTATAAAAATAAGTCATTTAAATATCCCAACAGGCTTTAAATGATTGTGTTATTTTTGTTAGATAGTTTACATGCATTGGGAGAAACTTGGAAGGTCTCAAACACACATGGCTAATGTCATTCACAACTGTCCACTAGAGGGAGCTATTTCCCTTGTCAAGCCTATGGAGCCCCATGAAATGTGGCTCTAATCTCAGAGCTCCACTTTTATTTTTGGGGATGTAACCTAAACTTTAAAATGGAATATACTTTTATAATTTTTAAACTATGTACTCTCTTGATTCGTATGAGTGTTTACCTTAAACAATATTGTTTTTGCTTGTATACGTCCATGCAAGAGTTAAATGTTTCTACATTTAACAGATGTCTTTTTTTATGCATGCTTGTGTTGTTGTGTGTTGTGTCCATGTTGTGCTGTCTTTCTGTTCTCATTTCTGACATTTGTGGTTTTGTTTCCTTTCTGTCGCTGTCTTTGCTTTCCTTGTAGGAGGAGCCTTTTTACGAGGTGCCTGTTGGAACAGGGCAGTGTGGGGGTCTAAGGGGTTGACTAGTGTGAAGAAAGACAGGGGAAACACTACATGACAGTAACATGTTCTGAAAGCAGTCTTATTTGTCATGCAACACGCCTGCAGTGACATCACAGATCCGTTGCAGGGACTGTGCAGCATCAGGAGTGAAGGCACACAAGAAGGGAGCATCAGAAGGAGAAAAAAATCATTTTACATGTGGATACAATTTTGGGGGAAAAAAAATCATGATTCAAAAATTGTATAAAAGATTCTGATGCTTTCTAAGTCGTGTGCTTTAGGCATCAATGACACTAATTTCTAACCACACTCGTTTATAAAGTAAAAAACTAAATATTAGCACTAAGCTCAGGATGATGAAACCTGGAATTCTTCAAACTGACAGGTTGTGACGCTTTAACTGACTAACAAACCTTTTTAAAAGCTTTAAGCATGTTTTAATAGTTCAATTTAAAGCATGACACGGTTTAAGTCAGAAATGCTCAAATGGAAATCTAGCCATACGGCGATGCTTGAAGCCATCATCTCGTTCTTTCATCCTTGCAGAGCGGCTTTACTCAGTCCTTTCTTCTCTTGCAGGGAGAGGATGGAGGGATGGAGCAGGGCGGAGAAGGAGGAGAGGTAAGACGTGAAGATGGAGGATATTAGTCTGTTAAATCATGTTTTTCATATTTCCTTCTTAGAGACTTATTTTAAAGTATTTAAAAAATGGGTTGGGACATTTTAAAGAAACTGACAAATATCTTCATTTTAGATCTAAATACAACTGTCTGTAGTGTTTTACTTTGAAAACCAGTTATAAATTAATCTTTAAAAGCCCACTACACCAAAGTATTTGCTGAACATTCAAATTTCGTGTCTTAAAACACTAATGAAATAAAAAGCAATATCATTTTTGATTAAATATAGATAGGCCAAGTGTTATTTAGGATTTGTTGGGTGATTTTGTAAGTTTTTGCTCACAATAATGTTAGTTTAAGTTGCAAATATATGGATATTAGTGATCAGGAAAAAAAAAACACTTTATTTACCCAGTATCTCAATTTTGAGACAAATGTTTTTAACATGGCATTTAACTGTAAGATAGATAAGTAAGAAATAATTTATTATTAGCAAATTTTGCATTCTTTCAACACAGAAAGTTGTCTTTTAAGACAGTGTACACGAGTTATTCTGAATATAAAGTTTTGAAAATTGGCAAAACTTTTTCCCACCAACAGGGTTTTTGTGATTTCATGGAAGTAGCCATTTTGAAATGAGCAGGAAACGCCCTTCTACTGCTAAGTTTGTGTTTTTTTTACAAGAGGATGTTAATGAAAGTTTTGACCATGATAATAAGAAAAGAGTCTAAAAATGCGTGTACTAATGGACATATAGGATTAAAAAGTCTTAAAAAAAACTGTTCATTAATTATATTTTTTTAACCCATTTTAAAAAAGATATATTTATTGTTTTTGTATAAATGAAAAGAGTAACATTGTATGATGGATAAAAAAACAGCATGTCCACATGTTAATTTTTTTAATGTTATATCTATGATAATTTCCCAAGATTAAATTCACCATTGTAGAAACCTAAAAAAAATGAACTTAGTTGGAATTTATGGATGCAGTGAAAAATATTAAGAACTCAGTGAAAAAATGTATTTTTTTAAAAGACATGGGAGACGGGCTGCACGGTGGCGCAGTGGTTGGCGCTCTTGCCTCACAGCGAGAAGGCCCCGGTTCGACTCCCGGCTGGGACCTTTCTGTGTGGAGTTTGCATGTTCTCCCCGTGCATGCGTGGGTTTTCACCGGGGACTCCGGCTTCCTCCCACCGTCCAAAAACATGCTTCATAGGTTCATTGGTGACTCTAAATTGCCCCTAGGTGTGAATGTGAGAGTGGATGTGTGTGTGATTGAGGCCCTGCGACAGACTGGCGACCTGTCCAGGGTGTACCCCGCCTTCGCCCATCAGTAGCCGGGTTAGGCTCCGGCACCACCGCGACCCCGTCAGGGACAAAGCGGTCAGGAAAATGGATGGACATGGGCGACGAAGCATACAGCCTTGGCTTTCTTTTTTTCTTTTTTCTGGCGGCGCGCAGCGAGTGTGCAGCGGCTTCTCGTGCTCCCGTCTATTTTATCTTTTTTATCTTTTTTAGCTCTTTTATTTTATCATTCTGATCAGCATCACGACTTTGTTTTGCAACAACGACACCATGATCATCATGTACAGTCGAGCGGACCTTCTCACGATAAAAGAGGGATACGAGCCCACAACGAAATCGACCGCGAGCCTAAAGGCCTCTTTGGGGAGACAACATCTACTCAGAGCACCGAAGTGGCGTGAGCAGGCCGACCGGACAGAGGGCAAAAGGAAGCGGTGTGCGCGGAAACAGAAGAGGGGCAAACGCGGAGGTGTGTTAGCACGGCTAAGAGCTAACCCCGTTAGACCACCGATCCCCTCTCTGTTCCTGGCCAATGTCCGCTCTTTGGACAACAAGATGGACTTACTCCGACTGCAGCTGGGAACTTCCAGTGGAATAAGGAACTGTGCCGTGCTTTGTTTCACGGAAACCTGGCTGCATGACAACATCCCGGACTCGGCTTTCCACATTGATGGCCGGACTCTTTTCCGAGCGGACCGCAACCAGCTGTCGGGGAAAGCCCGGGGGGGCGGCCTGTGCGTCTATATCAACAAAGGTTGGTGTACAAACTGCACACTGGTGAACTCGTTCTGCTCCGCGGCGATAGAATACATGACGGTAAAATGCCGACCACACTATCTGCCGCGTGAGTTTACGGCGGTGTTTATGTTGGCTGTTTACATTCCGCCGAGTGCTAACGCTAGCGATGCGCTAACGGAGCTCCACAGCGTTATCAGCTCGCTTCAGCATAAACACCCAGAGGCTTTTTACGTGGTGGTGGGAGACTTCAACCACGTAAACCTCTTAAACACCCTACCGAAATTTTACCAGCATGTCGCCATTCCAACACGTGGGAATAACACTCTGGACCACGTGTACACCAACAAAAGAGGCGCATACAGGGCCGTCCCCCACCCCCACATGGGCTCCTCTGACCACATCTCCATTATGCTAATCCCTGCCTACAAGCCTATCCTCAGATGCCATCCACCAACAAAAAGGACTATCACAGTGTGGCCTGATAACGCTGTGGAAAGGCTGCAGGACTGCTTCCAGTGTACAAACTGGGAAATCTTCAGAGAGGCAGCTGTCCATGAGGGAGAAGTGGACCTGGAGGAATATACATCAGCTGTCCTCGGTTATATAAACAAATGCACAGATGACGTCACCAACACCAGGACCATCACCAAATATCCCAACCAGAAACCCTGGTTGAATGCAGAAGTCCGGGGTCTGCTGAGAAAAAGGAACTCTGCATTCAAGTCGGGGGATAAAGAGCAGCTCAGAGTGGCTAGAAGGGAACTGAACGCTGGTGTAAAGAGGGCTAAGACCACATACGCTCAGAGAATACAGGGTCACCTCACCTGCAACGACCCCAGGCGTATGTGGAAAAGCATAAAGTGCCTCACGGACTATAACGTCAGAGACACACAGTGCCCCAAGGACCCCTCTCTGCCCGACGCCCTTAACAACTTCTATGCCCGCTTCGAGGTGCCCAACTCCTCTCCCACCCCCAGAATCACCGTTCAGCCAGATGAAGCCCCCATCCGTGTGACAGCAGCTGAAGTGAGAAGGACCCTCAAGGGTATCAACCCACGGAAAGCTGCTGGACCCGACAACGTCCACGGACGGGTGCTGAAAGGCTGTTCCGACGAGCTGACTGATGTATGGACGGACATCTTCAACCTCTCCCTGCAGCAGTCACGTGTCCCCACCTGCCTAAAGACGGCCACTATCATCCCTGTGCCCAAAACCGCTACCGCATCGAGCCTGAATGACTATCGGCCGGTCGCTCTGACCCCGATAGTCATGAAATGCTTTGAGAAACTCATCATGCCGTATATCAAGGATTTTATTGACATCTCCCTGGACCCATACCAATTTGCATATAGGGAAAACCGGTCTACAGAGGACGCTGTCTCCCTTGTAGTCCACAGGTCTCTCAGCCACCTGGAGAGTAGGGACTCATAC
>NC_050530.1:13425701-13428211 GCF_002922805.2 Oryzias melastigma | reverse complement strand
CATGTTCGCGTGTTGGATGACAATAAAGAATCTTGAATCTTGAATCACATCGTATCAGGAGTGACTCTGAGATTCTCAGCCCTAATACTGACTCAATATCACGTTTTCACAGATGATACCCAGATATTGGGCTGACATTCACATTCTCTTTGAGCTTTTATCTTCCATAAGTTTCATGTCAGAGAACCGTCTCCATTCTGAAGTTCATTCAAACAGGCTGGAGCATGCTCAGTCAGGACCACTTGGAGGATTAATGCTCATGTCAACAGAAACATCAATTCTTATGTCCATTGACTGTGACAAAGTAACAAATAAGGTTGAAGAAACTAGTTCACTTCTTATGTGGAGACTTATGCTGTAGATTCTGGAGTTATTAGGATGTTTTTACAAATGTTCAAAAAAATTACAATTTATCTTTTCATTCACATTTTCATCCAGGGAAATATTTCTGTTAAACAAGTTTTTATGATAATTATTGGTTTGTTATTTATGATCCCCTCCACATACATTCTAAATAATAATTTTCATGTGTCAAAAATGGGCCGGTCTTGATCATTAAACTCCCGGGCTGAAAAGTTGTCCCACTCAAGCCTTCAAGGCCGACTTCCGGGGACGCTCCCAGCGTACGACCCGAGTAGCGACCAGGAGCAGTTTTTATTGTTTGTATGATTGATGTGTCACCATCCCAATATAATGTGGGTCCTCAAGCTGGAATATGTGCTGCTTTTGTGCGGACTGTTTCTCATGTACTGTTCAAGTTATGAGACAAATCAACCGAGTGCGCTCTGGACAGGAGCCCTCCCGAGGATTACGTTTACCCGAGAGTCTTTACTGCAGCTCCAATTCCACCCAGAACGAATTGCGCCACCGCCGGACATCCCACCAGAACTCTACCGCACGGCTGCAAGGCCAAGGCGCCGCCAAAGGGGGAAACGTGGTGAAATACACCGGAGAATGAAGCGCATGAGTTTACAGGACCGTCACAGGCTGCCCGCTCTCCCCTCCATCCTGCTGGGGAACGCACAGTCTCTCCGTAACAAGCTGGATGAGCTGGAAGCTTGGATCACTGTCAGGCGAGAAGTTGAGAACGCCTGTCTACTCGTCCTTACGGAGACTTGGCTCAACGACTCGGACAGAGACGAGGATTTACGGCTGAAAGGCTTCGGGACGCCGATCAGACTGGATCGGAACCAGGANATTATGATTGTTTACCAATTTTAAGAAAGATATATTTATTGTTTTTGTAAAAATGAAAAAAATAACATTGTATGATGGATAAAAAAACAGCATGTCCACGTGTTCATTTTTTTAATGTTATAATAAATCTATGTTAATTTCCCAAAATTAAATTCACCATTGTAGAAACCTAGAAAAAAATGAAATTATTTGAAATTTATTGATGCAGTGAAAAATATTTAGAACTCAGTGAAAATATATATTTTTTAAAAAGACATGGGGGACAAAGCATACAGCCATGGCTTTCTTTTTTCTTTTTTATGTTTTTTTTTCATAAAGCATCAAAAATACAAAAACTGAATTCAACATCATTTAGAAATTTACATCTTCATGACTGAAATGGTGAAGTTTGATTAAATGTATTATTTTATGTCTGCTTCTTGCTGAATCAAGAAATATATATGTATATTTGAATGTACATAAACATGTCTTGAGATGGGAAACAAAGATAAATAGAAACCACAGGTGGTTAAAAGTGTCAAAATTAAAAACAGCTTTACTATAAATGATTATTTTTTTATTACTTATGAAAAAATATTTATAATAAAGCAATCATGAAACATTATTTAAAAAATTACTTTTAGTAAAAGAAACTACTTAATTAAAATTATGAAGCTACTGAGCAACAGATGAAGCATACAGTATATAATTTACTGTTCAAGATTTATGGAATTGGGAAATAATTCATTTTTATGCACAAACAAATTAATAAATACTGTTATTTTATAATAATATTATAAATATTTTAATTAATTCTGCAGAAACATCTTCATATTCACATTCTTTTGGCCATTCTCTGGCATTGACCATTAAACTAAAGGTTTTATTCAAATAAATTATAACCTTGTCTGGGTTTGTGATGTCACAACATTATAGAAATATAATCTGATCATTGAATGGTATTTGTTGATGTTTTAGCATCACAAAAATATGATACATTTAAGTTTTAATTAGTTTAGGTTCTCATATCAAAAATATTCAAACATAAATTTTACTTTCTTTAAAATTGTAGGTATAAAGCTCATTTTCCTCAAGTGTTTGTGTTCTAGTTGCACAGTTATACTGTGTTTGCTGAAGTAACCCACTACTGATGTGCACTTCTGCATTGATTGTCATTGTCTGTGTCTCTTTAGGGTTATTAGCCTCCTTTAGGACCCTCCAGCAGCCCCTCGGCCTCTTCACCTCGCTGACTTCAGATCCCAACATGTTTGTTTTTTTTTTTTTGTTTTTTTGTGACTTTACTAAACCAAAACCAACGTATACAGACTTTTCCA
>NC_050530.1:13413869-13421358 GCF_002922805.2 Oryzias melastigma | reverse complement strand
AAAGAAAAATCTTAACAGAAGCTAACAACTACATAACTAAATAATGACCTACTGATTAACTAAGTCATTCATCTAATAACTAACTAACTGAATAATAAAATAAAATAAACTTTGTTGCGTATAAAAAAGACCATTAAGAGATAAAAAATGGAAAGGAACAGATATTTTTGTTTCGTCAAAGGCTTATTTTGTTGGCAGCTGTTGTTGCAGCAATTCAACAACAAGAGCTGCATCTTCACCGTCTATGCCTTTGGTTTGTTTTTCTGTCTGTGGCGGGGTGTAAAAAAGCTTTTAAAGCGCTTCCACAGTGACCGTTTCTTTTTCTTGGTCTCTACAGATGGCAAAGCGTCTGGTTGTTCCCTGAGGTGATGTCCAGACTCAGAGTCTTCATTTTCCATCTGAGGGGCTATGAAGGCGTCAGTTTTCTCAGCCTCTGTCTGTTTCAAGACCTCTTCTGGTTCTGAAAGAGGAGCTGAGATGGTGATTTCCTCATCCTGGACCTGATCCTTCACCACTTCTGATCCTGCCTTCTTTTCCATTTCTAATCTCTGTGTCAGTTCCAGTTTATAATTTCTTTTTTCTAGAAGCTCTTTGTGCAGCGTTGCCAGTTTGTCCAATGCCAGCTCTATCTGTTTTGAGACCTCTTCTGGTTCTGAAGGAGGTACTGAGATGGTGATTTCCTCATCCTGCACCTGATCCATCACCACTTCTGGTTCTGAAGGAGGTACTGAGATGATGATTTCCTCATCCTGGACCTGATCCTTCAAAACTTCTGGTTCTGAAAGAGGTGCTGAGGTGGTGATTTCCTCATCCTGCACCTGATCCTTCACCACTTCTGGTTCTGAAAGAGGTACCGAGATGGTGATTTCCTCATCCTGCACCTGATCCTTCACCACTTCTGGTTCTGAAAGAGGTACCGAGATGGCGATTTCCTCATCCTGCACCTGATCCTTCATAACTTCTGGTTCTGAAAGAGGTGCTGAGATGGTGATTTCCTCAGCTTCCATCTGATCCTTCACGACTTCTGGTTCTGCTTCCTCTTCCTCTTCCACTTTTAATCTCTGTGTCATTTCCAGGTTATAATTCCTTTTTTCCAGAAGCTCTTTCTTCAGCATTGCCAGTTTTTCCAATGCCAGCGTGTGAGCCTCCGTCTTCCTATCCTCACTTGCTTGCTTTGCTTTAGCTGCTTGTTGTAGTCTCTCCAGTTTATCTCTGAGAGCGGCAGCTCTAAGTCCACACGTCTCCTTAAACTTGGTCTCTTTCTTCAGGTGATTCTTTTTGGCTTCAAGTTCTGCCTGCTGAGACTGAAGACGCCTCTTTCCCATCTCTCTTTGTTCCTTCAACTCAGAAAGACGTTTGTCTTTTTCCATCATCTGATTTCTTAGCTCAGTTATCTCCTTTTTGATGTCGTTCACATCAGTGCTTGATGTCGTGTCCTCACTGGCAAACACGTTTGCAGGATTTGCATCTTGTACTTCAGGCTGAGGACTTTGATTAGCTGACTGAGTGTTAGTGCTCTCCACAGGCGTAAATTGTTCGACTGTTTCCCTGACTTCAACTGCCCTGGGAATGAAGGGCAATGCGTTAGGATTGAAGAGGGATGTGGATGCAGCTTCTGAATGGACAGGATGGTTACTGGCTCCCTGATCCGGGCTCCTGTCAGGGGCAGTTGGGTATGAGGGGTTTCCTCCAGTTGCAGGGTTTACGGGGACATTCCAGTTGTTGTGTCCCAGATTGGAGTTTCTGTGGTGAGGGGGTGGTGGTGGGACAGGATTGAAGGGGGCATTCCAATTTTGGTAGCCCCTGTTTGGGTTTCTTTGTGGGGCGTAGGCTTGGTGATTGGGGGGGTTTAGTGGGACATGGTGATTTTGGGGCCCCCAATTTGGGTTTCTTTGTGGGGGGTAGGCTGGGTGTTGGACGGGGTTGAGTGGGACATGGTGATTTCGGGGCACCCAATTTGGGTTTCTTTGTGGGGGGTTGGCTTGGTGTTGGGCAGGGTTCATACCGGGGGGATTTAATTGGAAATGCTGATTTCCTTTTCTGAAATTAGCATTTCCATGAGGATGGTAGAACCCCTGGTTAGGGTGGGCCGCGTGGTGTCTCTGGTTTCCGTACATTTTCTTTTCAAACAATCCGTGGATGCTTGCAAGAGCTGTGGTCTTTGAATCTCAAAGTTGATTCTTGCTGGCAAACATCCGCCTTCAAGAACTTTTACGACAAGGTTGTTGTCCACGTTATGACATCATTTGTCATCATAATTCTCCATGAATCAAATTACATCAGTGCTTACGTCATTTGACATCACTCGTTTTACGCAGCCTACTGCACGTTGATTGGCCTCCTAGATGTAACTTAGAAATAAAATAATCAAAATATACAAATAACAAAAGAATTTTCAGGCTCAACTGCATATTATCAAAGATCCATCACTGACTTTCATAATATGGGAAACCAAAACCGCCATGGTTATGCTAACGCTAGCACCGGGCTAGCGTTAGCATCACGTAAAGCTATTGTTTTCTGTTTTTTGTGTGTGTCTGTATCAGGGTTCCCAGCTGGAGGACCGCGGTCCGGGTCCGGACCCCGAGACCCTTTATCCGGACTGCCAAGCATTTTTAGTTAAAACATTTATGATATTACGTTTATTATTAACCGCATGGATTTTTGAACAGGCGCGCTCGAGGACAGCTACGTACGGAACGGGGTCCTTCAGCCGGCAAAAGTTCATAGCGGTGTGCCAATGTTTACATGTTGGGATTGAGGGATAAATCGAGCTGTTTAAAATGAGAAAAGTGAATTCTGAAAATCAAATTGTGTCTTCCGACGTGAGTGGACCGAAGCTTTCGCTTTCATTTGCCAGCAGTGACTTCTACAAGCCCAGTGTGTATTATAAGCATGGAGTCTGTTGCTCTTGTTAAAAGCGTCGATATCAAGCGGCGCTGCAAGATAAAACACAAGACTTTTGAAACAAATTACCCGCAAGAACCAGCGCCGTGGGCACGGAAAATACACGAACTGAAAGAAATTAGATGCTTCCCAAGGTACTGTTACAATACATTTTTTTTGCACAATTTGACCAAAGAAACAGCAATAAATAGTTTTTTAATTATAATTTTTATTATTCTTTTAATTGTTTTTTGCTTCACTAATTTCTACTCTGTGAATTTGTCCCTGTTTTTGATCGAGATAACTTAATCTACATAGAACTAAACTGAATTTGGCACTAAATCAATTAAAGTTAATTGGTAATTCCCGAAATATAAACACATCAAGTTAATTAAAATTGATTGTAACTTAGTTAAAATGAACATAAATTGAAAATGTTGCTTTGGTTTGCAGGCAGTAAGACAAAGGAGGGAGTCGTCTCATCAGTAAACACAGGTAAGAAATGCCAGTCACACTATTTTGATTTTAAACAATTTTAATACTTTTTCATAACTGCTTTGTAAATAATAAAGGGAAAAAAGGTTTGTAAAAATAAATTTAGACTTGTTAACAGTACAACATCCTGTTACTTTTTTTTCACAATTTCTAAGCCAACCAATCAATCAATCAATCAAAAGGCACAAACTAGCATTTTGCCTCCATAATTTAGCAATTTGTACAAGCAAATAAGCACTTTATCCGCATTTTGTATGAATAAATTAGTATTTCATGGGCAAAAAGGTTTTATTAGCATATTTTCTGCACAAATCTGTATTAAACTTGCAGTTTGAGGGCATAAATTGGGATTTTTTTGTGGCCACAATTTAGCAATTTTTGTGCACAAATTAGTATTTTGTTGGCACATTTTAGAAGTAAAAATTGACAATACTAAATCCTAACTTGTGTCCACAAAACACTTATATGTGCCCACAAATGCTAAATTAAGCAATTTGTTTATGTTTTAAATATCATGTCCAGAGCTCCGTACAATTGAACTTCTGGTTGTTTATTGATAGGGTCGAACAAACCACAAATTATAATATTACTACAACTTTTGGAGTATTACTACTACAAGCTACAACCCTTCACACAGTCACATTACTTGGCTACATTACTTAGCCTGAAGTATAGTTATACCAGGCCAAATTTAGCTCTAACAAAAGTAAATATTGCCAGTTAGATATTTACTAGCTAGATTTTTTATTGTAAATACACTAAACTACACATTAATAATTTCAAGTAAGACATAGGTTTTAAAGTTCTTTTTTATGCAAATGTATTTTTTCAATGCATACCTACTATGGGAGATATGGACTCATGTTTAGAGATATTTTGATTTTGTTTTTTGTAATTGTTAATATCTAAAGCACATAGATAAAGCACAAAATAATAAAATGGTAGAATTTAACATTAATTACAGTCAGTTAATGTCTTATTACGTGCAAAAGCTCAAATGATTTTAAAGAGTTTGAATTGATAATTTTGTTTTGCTGCTAGGGATAAAAGTGAAACATAATATTATTTACAGAGGATTCCATTCTATTCTTTCTGCAATCAGTATTTGTTAGATTACCTTAACTTGTGAACAGTTCTACTTATTTGATTTCATTATAAAAATAAGTCATTTAAATATCCCAACAGTCTTTAAATGATTGTGTTATTTCTGTTAGATATTTTACATATATTGGGAGAAACTTTGGAAGGTCTCAAACACACATGGCTAATGTCATTCACAACTGTCCACTAGAGGGAGCTATTTTCCTTGTCAAGCCTATGGAGCCCCATGAAATGTGGCTCTAATCTCAGAGCTCCACTTTTATTTTTGGGGATGTAACCTAAACTTTAAAATGTAATATACTTTTATAATCTTTAAACTATGTACTCTCTTGATTCGTATGAGTGTTTACCTTAAACAATATTTTTTTTGCTTGTATACTTCCATGCAAGAGTTAAATGTTTCTACATTTAACAGATGTCTTTTTTTATGCATGCTTGTGTTGTTGTGTGTTGTGTCCATGTTGTGCTGTCTTTCTGTTCTCATTTCTGACATTTGTGGTTTTGTTTCCTTTCTGTCGCTGTCTTTGCTTTCCTTGTAGGAGGAGCCTTTTTACGAGGTGCCTGTTGGAACAGGGCAGTGTGGGGGTCTAAGGGGTTGACTAGTGTGAAGAAAGACAGGGGAAATACTACATGACAGTAACATGTTCTGAAAGCAGTCTTATTTGTCATGCAACACGCCTGCACTGACATCACAGATCCGTTGCAGGGACTGTGCAGCATCAGGAGTGAAGGCACACAAGAAGGGAGCATCAGAAGGAGAAAAAAATCATTTTACATGTGGATACAATTTTGGGGGAAAAAAAATCATGATTCAAAAATCGTATAAAAGATTCTGATGCTTTCTAAGTCGTGTGCTTTAGGCATCAATGACACTAATTTCTAACCACACTCGTTTTACTAAAGTAAAAAACCAAAATATTAGCACTAAGCTCAGGATGATGAAACCTGGAATTCTTCAAACTGACAGGTTGTGACGCTTTAACCGACTAACAAACCTTTTTAATGCTTTAAGCATGTTTTAATAGTTCAATTTAAAGCATGACACGGTTTAAGTCAGAAATGCTCAAATGGAAATCTAGCCATACGGCGATGCTTGAAGCCTTCATCTCGTTCTTTCATCCTTGCAGAGCGGCTTTACTCAGTCCTTTCTTCTCTTGCAGGGAGAGTATGGAGGGATGGAGCAGGGCGGAGAAGGAGGAGAGGTAAGACGTGAAGATGGAGGATATTAGTCTGTTAAATCATGTTTTTCATATTTCCTTCTTACAGACTTATTTTAAAGCATTTAAAAAATGGGTTGGGACATTTTAAAGAAACTGACAAATACCTTCATTTTACATCTAAATACAACTGTCTGTAGTGTTTTACTTTGAAAATCAGTTATAAATTAATCTTTAAAAGCCCACTACACCAAAGTATTTGCTGAACACTCAAATTTCGTGTCTTAAAACACTAATGAAATAAAAAGCAATATCATTTTTGATTAAATATAGATAGGCCAAGTGTTATTTAGGATTTGTTGGGTGATTTTGTAAGTTTTTGCTCATAATAACATTAGTTTAAGTTGCAAATATGTGGACATTAGTGTTCAGGAAAAAAAACACTTTATTTACCCACTATCTCAAATTTGAGACAATGTTTTTAACATGGCATTTAAATGTAAGATAGATAAGTAAGAAATAATTAATTATTAGCAAATTTTGCATTCTTTTAACACAGAAGGTTGTCTTTTAAAACAGTGTACATGAGTTATTCTGAATATAAAGTTTTGAAAATTGGCAAAACTTTTTCCCACCAACAGGGTTTTTGTGATTTCATGGAAGTAGCCATTTTGAAATGAGCAGGAAACGCCCTTCTACTGCTAAGTTTGTGTTTTTTACAAAAGGTTGTTAATGAAAGTTTTGACCATGATAATAAGAAAGGAGTCTAAAAATAAACCTTTTCATTAATTATGATTGTTTACCAATTTTAAGAAAGATATATTTATTGTTTTGTAAAAATGAAAAAAGTAACATTTTATGGTGGATATAAAACAGCATGTCCACGTGTTCATGTTTTAATGTTATAATATATCTATGTTAATTTCCCAAAATTAAATTCACCATTGTAGAAACCTAGAAAAAACTGGATTTAGTTGAAATTTATTAATGCAGTGAAAAATATTTAGAATTCAGTGAAAATATATTTTTTTTAAAAAGACATGGGGGACAAAGCATACAGCCATGGCTTTCTTTTTTCTTTTTTATGTTTTTTTTTTCATAAAGCATCAAAAATACAAAAACTGAATTCAACATCATTTAGAAATTTACATCTTCATGACTGAAATGGTGAAGTTTGATTAAATGTATTATTTTATGTCTGCTTCTTGCTGAATCAAGAAATATATATGTATATTTGAATGTACATAAACATGTCTTGAGATGGGAAACAAAGATAAATATAAACCACAGGTGGTTAAAAGTGTCAAAATTAAAAACAGCTTTACTATAAATGATTATTTTTTTATTACTTAGGAAAAAATATTTATAATAAAGCAATCATGAAACATTATTTAAAAAATTACTTGTAGTAAAAGAAACTACTTAATTAAAATTATGAAGCTACTGAGCAACAGATGAAGCATACAGTATATAATTTACTGTTCAAGATTTATGGAATTGGGAAATAATTCATTTTTATGCACAAACAAATTAATAAATAGTGTTATTTTATAATAATATTATAAATATTTTAATTAATTCTGCAGAAACATCTTCATATTCACATTCTTTTGGCAATTCTCTGGCATTGACCAATAAACTAAAGGTTTTATTCAAATAAATTATAACCTTGTCTGGGTTTGTGATGTCACAACATTATAGAAATATAATCTGATCATTGAATGGTATTTGTTGATGTTTTAGCATCAAAAAAATATGATACATTTAAGTTTTAATTAGTTTAGGTTCTCATATCAAAAATATTCAAAAATATATTTTACTTTCTTTAAAATTGTAGGTATAAAGCTCAT
>NC_050530.1:13413497-13413769 GCF_002922805.2 Oryzias melastigma | reverse complement strand
TGTCTGAAATTAGCATTTCCATGAGGATGGTGGAACCCCTGGTTAGGGTGGGCCGCGTGGTGTCTCTGGTTTCTGAACATTTTCTTTCCAAACAATCCTTGGATGCTTGCAAGAGCGGTGGTCTTTGAATCTCAAAGTTGATTCTCTCTGGCAAACACCCGCCTTCAAGAACTTTTACGGTAAGGTTGTTGTACACCTTATGACATCATATGTCATCATGTAATTCTGCATGATAGACATGCTTGCATCGTCAAATTACATCAGTGCTTACG
>NC_050530.1:13408861-13413464 GCF_002922805.2 Oryzias melastigma | reverse complement strand
ACATCACTCGTTTTACGTAGCCTACTGCACGTTGATTGGCCAGCTAGATTTAACTTAGAAATAAAATAATGAAAATGTAAAAATAACAAGAATTTTCAGGCTCAACTGCATATTATCAGAGATTCATCACTGACTTTCAAAATATGGGGAACTAAAACCGCCATGGTGATGCTAACGCTAGCACCGGGTTAGCGTTAGCATCACGTAAAGCTATTGTTTTCTGTTTATTTTTGTCTACATCAGGGTTCCCAGCTGGCGGACCGCGGTCCGGGTCCAGACCCCGAGAACCTTTATCTGGGCCGCCAAGCATTTTTAGTAGAAAAAAAAAAGTATGATGTTACATTTATTATCAACCGCGGGGATTTTTGAACAGGCGCGCGCGAGGACAGCTACGTACCGACCGGGGTCNTTCAGCCGGCAAAAGTTCATAGCGGTGTGCCAATGTTTACATGTTAGGATTGAGGGATAAATCGATCTGTTTAAAATGAGAAAAGTGAATTCTGAAAATCAAATTGTGTCTTCCGACGTGAGTGGACCGAAGCTTTCGCTTTCATTTGCCAGCAGTGACTTCTACAAGCCCGGTGTGTATTATAAGCATGGAGTCTGTTGCTCTTGTTAAAAGCGTCGATATCAAGCGGCGCTGCAAGATAAAACACAAGACTTTTGAAACAAATTACCCGCAAGAACCAGCGCCGTGGGCACGGAAAATACACGAACTGAAAGGACAATACGAACGTGGAACACACAGACGCTAACAGCACAACAACGAGCTCACAAGTGCTCACTACAACTGGAATGAATTTTGGGAAAGCACAAAAAGTGACTGAAATGATTCAAAGAGTGGATGGAAGTGATGGGATAAACTATATTGGAGGGGAAAGGGGGACAGCAGCTTCAAGAAAAGGTCCGACAGCTTCACAACACTGTCGTTAAGATATTAGCTGGCAGTGTTCATGCTCATTTCTCACTTTGAGATAAGTCTATTTTGCAGGTTATCTTTATATTAATAAAGTTTTTTGCACTCATCAGTTATTACTTGAGTGAATATTTAGTATTATTTACAACCTACTGTTAAGACTTGTAAAACAGAAAGTTAACATTTGCATAATTATGAATCATAATCATGAATGTATTTTGAGGTACATTCATTTTACCTGTTGCACTTTAAGGGAAATACAGGAGAATGTTAAAGTTTGGGAAAGATACTGCACTATAAGGAAGCAAGTTTATGTGAAATCTTCACTCTTCAATGCAGTCATGTATATTTAAGACATTTTTTTAATACAAAAATGAATGACAGAAATACTTTTTGAGACAATAAGATAAAGAAGTTCTTTGCTAATTAACACACATTGTAAAAAAAAAAAAAAAAACTAAATAAATAAAAGAACAGAGAAGTGAATTATTGTCTGAATGTTTTTGCATGTTCAGACCCCGGTCTACCAAGCTGACGGAGTTACTGGACATCTCGCCAAATTAGTTGGGGACCCCTGAAAGACTCAGTTTCCCAAATAGCAAATGCCATGATGGGACAGCTTACTCCCTAGTGAGTGTATTTTTATGCCATCGTTGCACTTGACTACCTCTTCAATAAGAGTTTTTTTTTTTTCGTGATCAGACATTTATTATGAATAGGATGGAAATATAATTTATTTTCTTTGAATGTTTTAAGTTGTTGAAGATGAATTTTCAAGTTTGGAAAGAAGTAAAATGTTTTTTTTTTGTTTTTTTTTGTTTTTTTACAAATTAGTAAAATCTATGAGTGTTATTCATATTTTCATACTTAGTAAATTTCATTAAAAAAGCTTTACTGTATATTTTTGTTGACTAAATATCTACTGTAATTTAGTAGACTAAAATTTTACTAAAATGAATAGAATCAACATGAATAAATTGAGACTAAAACTAAATCTTAGTTTTATCAAAGGACTATGACTAAAACTAAATCAAAATTCTCTGTAAAAATTAACACTGCTGACCACAAAAATGTGAATGGCGGCTCATTTAACTGCGGTTAATGGGAAGATGCCATCTTCTCTTCTCCAGCACCTGAGCTAGACACACTAGCCGGGCCAGCTGAGGGGTTTAGTGCATGTGCAGCAGAGCTGTTGTGATGTAAAGAAGATCATTAATTCAATCAGAGTCTGTCTGTGACAGTTTGATTGACAATATTTAAAAGGAAAAATACTCAGAAATGCAAAAACAAAATTATTTCTCATTACATTTGTTCTCTTTCAGATGAAACACTAAATCTCCTGAATATCGTCAATGCAAATTTGTCCTCTGTAGAGGATGTTTCTACACCTGATCTGCACGCTACTGAATTAACTCTTTTTGTATCTACACAGGACATTTGGAACTTTTCAATGATATCATATATGAAAAGGGAGAGCTCTGTGAATAATAGTTTTTGGTAGATTAAAAAAAAATGTGACTGGACTTTTTTTTTAGTGCACTATGGACTGATAGCATCTAGGTCCAATAGTTTTCTGCTATGTTTTCCATTCATTCTGATTGGTAAGTTTCTATAGCTGACCAAGATTATGACCAAATGAACAATACAGTATTAGATAGGATGGAAAACTGTGACTTTCTTTGATGTCTTTAAAATATTTGCAATCTTACATTTACCTTCTAACTACTGGTTGTAGCTCATTGTAACAACCACTGGCAGTACTGTTGATTTACAGGGTGCAACTGGACAATTTTGGTTGGAGAGGAGGGGATGTTCCTGGATATTCTAGGCATTGTTGGGAAAGAGAAAAGTCTCTTGTGTTTTTAAGAAACCAGATAGAAAAGGAGGAAGGCTTAAAGTTATTTTATCATTGTGTTCATGTAATACTTTTCTGATCTAATTCATCAGATTTGTTTTTGATGGTAAACATCAGTTTGAAGCAACATTTGAACATTTATTTGATGTAACCAACAGAAAAGGTCAGAATTTGAATTAAACTTCTAAAATATAAAAGCATCAATTCAGCTTTAGACTGACTTTCTTTGAAGAATCACACAAAATCAAATGCCGTTTTTGAACAGTTTATTGGTTTTCCAAAACAAAATTAATAAAAAAAAAATAAAAATATTTTCCTCCAAAAGAACATTTGAAGCTGAATAATAGGACGGATAGAAGAAAACAGGGGAGGGGGGATCACAGTGTGACCTTGCGCCCATCTCTGCTCCTCTTTCTCAGCCAGTAGAGCAGTTAGGGAGAAGCTGCGCGGAAGCTAACGGGAAAGATAAAAATAAGGAAAACGTAGGGAAGAAGGAGAGCATCCACCCACATCCACCCACAGTACAGTAAAAACACGGAAGAAAATAGGAGTCCTAAAAGTTTGAAACTCCACTGCTGAACTTGACACCAAGATAGAGGACAAACTAAAGTTCCTATCTATTTTTTAATATTAAGTTACATCTAAACTTCTTTAAATTAGCTTAGATTAAAGTGGCCTTTTATCTTTTCATTTAAAGTAGACTTCTTTCTGCAATAAGGCAACTGTAGTGGTGTCAACATAAACAACTGCAACGAGAAGGTCACACATGCGCCCTGCAAACAGGAAGAATGCAGAGAACATGGCTATTCCACAATATCAGAAACATTTGACTGACGGCTGGAGGGGGCGGGACAAATGTCCTGGACTTTCCCTGCGGACAGTTTTCACTGCAGCTTCAGGCAGAAGCGACTACCTCGACGAGGTGAGGAAACATAATGGTAGCACAACGATTACAGAATAAACACCAGGCCGGCTACTGAGCCTATGAGCAGCGGTAAACAGTGATATGTTCTGAGGGCTGGTTTACAATGTGGAGGGAAGCAGGGCAATGAGGAGGGGGTGTAGCTGGGGGGTAAGGAGGAAGGGTGAAGCAGTGCAGGTCTGGATGAGACATCTATGTGAAGGTAAGCCCCGCCTCGTTGTAGACTTTGAAGACTTTCTCGATGGCGTTGACGTACGCCGCCGTCCGCAGGTCCAGACCCAGGTTGTACTTGCTGGCTGTGCGCATGATTTGCTGCGAAAAAGAGGCTCAAGTTAGACGAGTAAAGTCCAAAATAAGACCGTCGAGTCCTGACTAAACCATTATTATCCACATAATGCAGCAGGTTGGTGCAAAAGTGACTTACTCGTGCAGATCGCTCCATTGTGTAGGCCAACCCAGAGTGTACAATGTCCTTCTCAGAGGCACCCTGTGACAGGAATTCTGATTAAAACTGCTGGACAAATAGTTTTTTTATTTGCCAAATCAAGAAAAAGTCACTAACTTTTTCTAAAATTACTTCTCACCAACGATACAAGTCAAATAGTAAAAGACATTTTTATTTTTTTGTTTGACGATTTTAGACGTTACTCACAGCAACTCGGGCCTGGAAATCAGCGGTGGGTACGATGGGGATGGGTCCTCCCTGCTCCCTGCTTCCCAAATTTTCTTTCTAAGCTTTCCTGGACGGACACTGAACACAGACAGATGGCGTTATGGAGAGGTCACGCCACAGGAAACAAACACACAACAAAACTAATAATAGAAAACTATTGGGAGACACTAGAAAAACAACTGGTAGTTATTTATTAAAATTAAAATTAAAGTATGACCAAAACATCAAAAATGTTTA
>NC_050530.1:13406759-13408768 GCF_002922805.2 Oryzias melastigma | reverse complement strand
GATTTGTTGTTACATGTGTAAGTGTAACTCCCAAATACCTAAATCCTTCTTTGGACCAATGAAAGGATGTTATTTCATTAAGTTCTTGTGGCCATGTTCCCGATATCATCATTGCTTCTGATTTGTTTTGATTTATTTTGTATCCTGAAATATCTCCAAACTCTTTTAAACATGACATAAGTCTTGGTATAGAGGAGATTGGATTTTTTATAAATAAAAAAATATCGTCAGCAAAGAGGGAGATTTTATGAACAAAACTCATACCATCTTCAATCCCTTCTATTTGATCGTCTTGTCGTATAGCTTCAGCTAATGGTTCAATACTTAAAACAAATAAAATAGGTGATAGAGAATCGCCTTGTCTAACTCCTCTTTCTATACTGAAAAAATCTGAATAGTGTCCATTGACTTTTACTTTTGATTTTGAATTTGCATACAAATATTTTATCCATTGAATGAATGTTTTGCCCAGTCCCATCTCAAATAGTGCCCTTTCAAGAAATATCCAGTCAATACGATCAAAAGCTTTTTCAGCATCTAAGCTGAGAAGCATGGATGGATCTGGGGTTTTTGTCATTAAAGTTTGTAAATTTAGCGCTCTCCTGATGTTATTTTTTCCTTGGCGGCCAACAAGAAATCCTGTCTGATCAGGTTTAATTAATTTTTTTATGTATTTTTGTAGTCTAGTTGATAGAATAGATGTTAGTATTTTATAGTCAACGCATAACAAACTTATGGGGCGGTAACTAGAGCAATTAAGAGGGTCTTTCCCTTCTTTATGCAACACTGTGATAATAGCCTCTGACCATGTTTGTGGTAGGTTACCTGAATTTAATGCATAGTTATATAATTTACACATTATTGGGCTTAATTCATTAACAAATGTTTTATAATATTCTCCAGTGAATCCATCTATTCCTGGTGATTTGTTGTTTTTTAATGTATTAATTGAATCTTTAATTTCTTTTTCGGTAATTGGTTCAACTAATATTTCTGTTTCATCCTCTGTCACTTTATTAAGTCTCAGGTTTTTAAAAAAGCTATTTATTTTCTCCTCTTTGGATTCTAAAGTTTGATTCTTGTATAGTACCCTGTAGTAGTCAGCAAAAGTATTTGATATTGTTTTAGGATTAGTTTCAATTTTATGGGAGTTAGGCTCTTTAATTTTTGAAATTACACGACTAGCTTGTAATAAACACACAACAAAACTAATAATAGAAAACTATTGGGAGACACTAAAAAAAAACTAGTAGTTATTTATTAAAATTAAAATTAAAGTATGACCAAAACATCAAAAATGTTTATCTATTTTAGGGTTTGAGACTATTTTTAATGTGTGGAACTGTAAGAATTGGAGTACAAATAAAGATCTTTTTTTGATCATGACTCAATAAAACAAAACTCACGGACAATTCTTGATACTTCCTGCAAACATCTATGATCAAAGTTGTAAATCTTTTTAAAACTAGTAAACAGTCAATAAGCCATAAAGAACCACAAAGGAAGTAAATTAATTTAAAAGTTTAGGACTGACAAAAATAAGTGTGACAAATAGAAGAAAACTGTTGAAAACTTAAAACTTTCCTATTTTTTTTACTTGAATCATTTCATAAAGTTAAGAAACATGTGTGGTTTATTTAAAACTTTTTTTTTTCATTTTGTCATGTTTTAACCCCTAAGAACTCTCGGTGACATCAATGTAACAAAAAAATATATGAAATGTTGTGGTATTAGCCTCCTTTAGGACCCTCCAGCAGCCCCTCGGCCTCTTCACCTCGCTGACTTCAGATCCCAACATGTTTTTTTTTGTTTTTTGTGACTTTACTAAACCAAAACCAACGTATACAGACTTTTCCAGATGCAGCCCATGGAGACGTTCTTAACACGCACATTCACACAAACAAGATGAGCAACTATAAGTGAAGAAAATAAGAAACATTTGCACACAAAACATTCTATAAATACCAGCAAAGATCTCTCAGTGAGGAGCTGAGACAGTTGAAAACACT
>NC_050530.1:13287258-13394456 GCF_002922805.2 Oryzias melastigma | reverse complement strand
GTTTTCTGTTTATTTTTGTCTACATCAGGGTTCCCAGCTGGCGGACCGTGGTCTGGGTCCGGACCCCGAGACCCTTTATCCGGACTGCCAAGCATTTTTAGTTAAAAAAAATATGATATTACATTTATTATTAACCGCAGGGGGTTATGAACAGGCGCGCGCGAGGACAGCTACGTACGGACTGGGGTCCTTCAGCCGGCAAAAGTTCACAGCGGTGTGCCAATGTTTACATGTTGGGATTGAGGGATAAATCGATCTATTTAAAATGAGAAAAGTGAATTCTGAAAATCAGATTGTGTCTTTCGATGTGAGTGGACCGAAGCTTTCGCTTTCATTTGCCAGCAGTGACTTCTACAAGCCCGTTGTGTATTATAAGCATGGAGTATGTTGTTCTTGTTAAAAGCGTCGATATCAAGCGGCGCTACACGATAAAACACAAGACTCTTGAAACAAATTACCCGCAAGAATCAGCGCCGTGGGCACGGAAAATACACGAACTGAAAGGACAATACGAACGTGGAACACACAGACGCTAACAGCACAACAACGAGGTCACAAGTGCTCACTACAACTGGAATGGATTTTGGGAAAGCACAAAAAGTGACTGAAATGATTCAAAGAGTGGATGGAAGTGATGGTATAAACTATATTGGAGGGGAAAGGGGGACAACAGCTTCAAGAAAAGGTCCGACAGCTTCACAACACTGTCGTTAAGATATTAGCTGGCAGTGTTCATGCTCATTTCTCACTTTGAGATAAGTCTATTTTGCAGGTTATCTTTATATTCATAAAGTTGTTTGCACTCATCAGTTATTAGTTGAGTGATGAATATTTAGTATTATTTACAACCTACTGTTAAGACTTGTAAAACAGAAAGTTAACATTTGCATAATTATGAATCATAATTATGAATGTATTTTGAGGTACATTCATGTTACCTGTTGCACTTTAAGGGAAATACAGGAGAATGTTAAAGTTTGGGAAAGAGCACAGATACTGCACTATAAGGAAGCAAGTTTATGTGAAATCTTCACTCTTCAAGTCATGTATGTATATTTAAGAAAAAAAAATGAATGACATAAATACTTTTTGAGACAATAAGATAAAGAAGTTCTTTGCTGATTAACACACATTGTAAAAAAAAAATAAAAGAACAGAGAAGTGAATTATTGTCTGAATGTTTTTGCATGTTCGGACCCCGGTCTACCAAGCTGATGGAGTTACTGGACATCTCGCCAAATTAGTTGGAGACCCCTTGAAAGACTCAGTTTCCCAAATAGCAAATGCCGTGATGGGACAGCTTACTCCCTAGTGAGTGTATTTTTATGCCTTTGTTGCACTTGACTACCTCTTCAATACAAGTTTTTTTTGTGTTCAGACATTTATTATAAATAGGATGGAAATATAATTTATTTTCTTTGAATGTTTTAAGTTGTTGAAGATGAATTTTCAAGTTTGGAAAGAAGTAAAATGTTTTTTTTTTGTTTTTTTTTGTTTTTTTACAAATTAGTAAAATCTATGAGTGTTATTCATATTTTCATACTTAGTAAATTTCATTAAAAAAGCTTTACTGTATATTTTTGTCGACTAAATATCTACTGTAATTTAGTCGACTAAAATTTTACTAAAATGAATAGAATCAACATGAATAAATTGAGACTAAAACTAAATCTTAGTTTCGTCAAAAGACTATGACTAAAACTAAATCAAAATTCTCTGTAAAAATTAACACTGCTGACCACAAAAATGTGAATGGCGGCTCATTTAACTGCGGTTAATGGGAAGATGCCATCTTCTCTTCTCCAGCACCTGAGCTAGACACACTAGCCGGGCCAGCTGAGGGGTTTAGTGCATGTGCAGCAGAGCTGTTGTGATGTAAAGAAGATCATTAATTCAATCAGAGTTTGTCTGTGACAGTTTGATTGACAATATTTAAAAGGAAAAATACTCAGAAATGCAAAAACAAAATTATTTCTCATTACATTTGGTCTCTTTCAGATGAAACACCAAATCTCCTGAATATCGTCAATGCAAATTTGTCCTCTGTAGAGGATGTTTCTACACCTGATCTGCATTCTACTGAATTAACTCTTTTTTGTATCTACACAGGACATTTGGAACTTTTCAATGATATCATATATGAAAAGGGAGAGCTCTGTGAATAATAGTTTTTGGTAGATTAAAAAAATGTGACTGGACTTTTTTTTTAGTGCACTATGGACTGATAGCATCTAGGTCCAATGGTTTTCTGCTATGTTTACAATTCATTCTGATTGGTAAGTTGCTATAGCTGACCAAGATTATGACCAAATGAACAATACAGTATTAGATAGGATGGAAAACTGTGACTTTCTTTGATGTCTTTAAAATATTTGCAATCTTACATTTACCTTCTAACTACTGGTTGTAGCTCATTGTAACAACCACTGGCAGTACTGTTGATCTACAGGGTGCAACTGGACAATTTTGGTTGGAGAGGACGGGATGTTCCTGAATATTCTAGGCATTTTTGGGAAAGAGAAAGGTCCGTCTCTTGTGTTTTTAAGAAACCAGATAGAAAAGGAGGAAGGCTTAAAGTTATTTTATCATTGTGTTCATGAAATACTTTTCTGATCTAATTCATCAGATTTGTTTTTGATGGTAAACATCAGTTTGAAGCAACATTTCAACATTTTATTTGATGTAACCAACAGAAAAGGTCAGAATTTGAATTAAACTTCTAAAATATAAAAGCATCAATTCAGCTTTAGACTGACTTTCTTTGAAGAATCACACAAAATAAAATGCAGTTTTTGAACAGTTTATTGGTTTTCCAAAACAAAATTAAGAAAAAAAAAATATATATTTTCCTCCAAAAGAACATTTGAAGCTGAATAACAGGACGGATAGAAGAAAACAGGGGAGGGGGGATCACAGTGTGACCTTGCGCCCATCTCTGCTCCTCTTTCTCAGCCAGTAGAGCAGTTAGGGAGAAGCTGCGCGGAAGCTAATGGGAAAGATAAAAAGAAGGAAAACGTAGGGAAGAAGGAGAGCATCCACCCACATCCACCCACAGTACAGTAAAAACACGGAAGAAAATAGGAGTCCTAAAAGTTTGAAACTCCACTGCTGAACTTGACACCAAGATAGAGGACAAACTAAAGTTCCTATCTATTTTTTAATATTAAGTTACGTCTAAACTTCTTTAAATTAGTTTAGATTAAAGTGGCCTTTTATCTTTTCATTTAAAGTAGACTTCTTTCTGCAATAAGGCAACTGTAGTGGTGTCAACATAAACAACTGCAACGAGAAGGTCACACATGCGCCCTGCAAACAGGAAGAATGCAGAGAACATGGCTATTCCACAATATCAGAAACATTTGACTGACGGCTGGAGGGGGCGGGACAAATGTCCTGGACTTTCCCTGCTTCAGGCAGAAGTGACTACCTCGACGAGGTGCGGAAACATAATGGTAGCACAACGATTACAGAATAAACACCAGGCCGGCTACTGAGCCTATGAGCAGCGGTAAACAGTGATATGTTCTGAGGGCTGGTTTACAATGTGGAGGGAAGCAGGGCAATGAGGAGGGGGTGTAGCTGGAGGGTAAGGAGGAAGGGTGAAGCAGTGCAGGTCTGGATGAGACATCTATGTGAAGGTAAGCCCCGCCTCGTTGTAGACTTTGAAGACCTTCTCGATGGCGTTGACGTACGCCGCCGTCCGCAGGTCCAGACCCAGGTTGTACTTGCTGGCTGTGCGCATGATTTGCTGCAAAAAAGAGGCTCAAGTTAGACGAGTAAAGTCCAAAATAAGGCCGTCGAGTCCTGACTAAACTATTATTATCCACATAGTGCAGCAGGTTGGTGCAAAAGTGACTTACTCGTGCAGATCGCTCCATTGTGTAGGCCAACCCAGAGTGTACAATGTCCTTCTCAGAGGCACCCTGTGACAGGAATTCTGATTAAAACTGCTGGACAAATAGTTTTTTTATTTGCCAAATCAAGAAAAAGTCACTAACTTTTTCTAAAATTACTTAATTACTTCTCACCAACTATACAAGTCAAATAGTAAAATACATTTTTATTTTTTTGTTTGACGATTTTAGACGTTACTCACAGCAACTCGGGCCTGGAAATCAGCGGTGGGTACGATGGGGATGGGTCCTCCCTGCTTCCCAAATTTTCTTTCTAAGCTTTCCTGGACGGACACTGAACACAGACGGATGGCGTTATGGAGAGGTCACGCCACAGGAAACAAACACACAACAAAACTAATAATAGAAAACTATTGGGAGACACTAAAAAAAACAACTGGTAGTTATTTATTAAAATTAAAATTAAAGTATGACCAAAACATCAAAAATGTTTATCTAGTTTAGGGTTTGAGACTATTTTTTAATGTGTGGAACTGTAAGAATTGGAGTACAAATAAAGATCTTCAAAAACTATCTTTTTTTGATCATGACTCCATAAAACAAAACTAATGGAGCATTCTTGATACTTCCAGCAAACATCTATGATCAAAGTTGTAAATCTTTTTAAAACTTGTAAACAGTCAATAAGCCATAAAGAACCACAAAGGAAGTAAATTAATTTAAAAGTTTAGCACTCACAAAAAGATATGTGACAAATAGAAGAAAACTGTTGAAAAATTAAAACTTTGCTATATTTTTTTACTTGAATTATTTCATAAAGTTAAGAAACATATGTGGTTTATTTAAAACTTTTTTTTTCATTTTGTCATGGTTTAACTCATAAGAACTCTCAGTGATATCAATGTAACAGAAAAATATATGAAATGTTGTGGTATATCCCACATAATTTTCACTTTAAGGACAGTTTGTTTTTGTTTTTTTACGGGTTAAAAGATTTTTTAAGCCTTTTCTTTTTCCACACAGGCAGTATTCCCCGGGCCAGTTCAGGTAATGTAAACTCAATTTGTAAATCTTTTTAAACACTTCTCAAAACTCTAAACAAAGTGCCGGAGCTCCTCTTAGTCTGATAAACACACAGCATGTGTTAGAACATCGAAAAGAAACATTTATGACCCACAACCCTCATTTCTGTCCAGTTTTTCCTTTGAAAAAAGGCAAATAAAAACTGAATGTATGAATAATAACTCTTAAAAACATTTACACAATGTAAATATCCTTTTCTGATGTTAAATTAGTTTATTAAAAACCTATTTTAGTGCGGGAGAGTTTGGAAAAATAGTCTTTTTTATGTGGGTATGAATGCTGGGATTCTACAATTAAAGTTTGTCTTTAGTTGTTCTGTATTGTTGAAATATTTAGGAGGATTTTAGAAGAATTGTCAGTGCTTACTGAGAAGGTGGTAGTTTGAGTCCCTCTCATATTTGAAGGTCAGCCTTCCATAACTGACATGGTTGAGATTCTTCAGCCATTCAAAGTAGGACACCGTCACACCGCCGGCGTTCAGGTACATGTCCTGTGGAGAGAGCCCCACATCAGTGAGATCCATCCCTCCGTTATTGGGTTGAATTACTGTCTTTCTTGAAGATTTGTTTTGAAATAAGAGACTCACAGGAATAACCATGACATTATTCTCCAGGAAGATCTTGTCAGCACCCGGGGTGGTGGGACCGTTAGCACCCTCAGCAATGATCTTCCCAGAAAAGGAGAAACAATCGTGTTTACTTTTTGCTCATTCGTATAAAATGCCTCAAAAACTTCTCGATGTGAATCTCCACATTCACCTTAGCCTTGATCCTGCCGGCGTTGTTGCGCGTGAGCTGCTTCTCTCCAGCAGCAGGGATCAGGATGTGGCAGTCGGCCTCCAGAATGTTCCCTTCGTAGGGTTTGGCTCCCGGGAAACCCACGATGGTGCCATGTTGCTGTAGACAGAGAGGCAGCGCTAAGATTAGGATTTTTCCCCAAAATACTTTGTAGATTGACATTTGATTGAGAAAAAGAGATAAAAACTGAGCTGAAAGTTAGAACAGGGATGTGTACCAGTTTGTAGTCCTCCAGCTGTTTGGGGTCGATGCCGTCTGGGTTGTAGATGGCTCCGTCGATCTCGCCGATACCGACGCATTTGGCACCAAACCTGTGAAGGTACCTCATGGAGTGAAGACCCACGTTACCAAAGCCCTGTCAAAAGCAAAGCACAGTAAGTCATTAAACACTTTACAGTTGAAAGTGGCTAATTCCAATGAAAAGTTTACATAAACGCACGTTTTATGGCTTCTGAGTTCAATGCGCAATTAAACAGTAGAAAAAGAGGAAGTAGCCCCTCTCTGCTGGTGTAGTGTGAATATCATGAGCTATAAGCACGTTCAAGAACGTGTTACGACGTGCTTATAGCTCATGATATTCACACTGGCTTAAGAAAAATAGTCACGGCAGTAAGAAAGTTGAGTGTCTAAACTCTCCTACTGTACATACTTGAGATCTGCTCTCCAGTCTCACTGATATATCTCTGCAGAATCCTAATCTCAGCCCTGCATAATCCTCAAACACATACAAAAGGATTAGCTTTCTGAAAATCCTTGTCCTGATTCAGCTGTTGTCACGACTTTTGCTTCTCTTAATGCTTATCCGACCATAAAAACACTCTTCAAGTGCTTTCTTTTAGAAAAAAGAAAAACAGTTTCTTTGATAGTCGCAGGAAGAATAAAGCGAGAGGGTGTCACAGCAACCCTGCAAGGAAACAGGAGAACACGTGAATGCCGCTGATGAGGGGAGGAAATCCACTGAAACACCCTGAATGAGTCATAAATATCAGATTGCAGAGTTCTAATAAAAACCTGTTATTATAGAGGTATTTCTAAGAGGACGGTGTTTGTGCGACATAAGGAGTTGTCATGTGACACAAGGAACTGAAACATGCAAGACTGCTCTTTCTGTGACTTTCTGTCTTCACACAGCAAGTTCTTCATTCACAGAATGAACGCCTTTCTAAAAAGAAAGTGTTTTTTTTAAGTCATTAACTAAAGTCAGAGTTTAGCTCACTACAGTCTGCACGCTTGACACGATCCGAGCTACAACAGATGGCACTGCTTTGATTAAGACGCAGCTCTAAAACCCCCGCGTCATAAACTTTAATAAAGTTTTAAATCCTCTGAGGATTCAAGTGTTTCTGTACGACAGCGGGACCGACTCTACAAGGGGGTGTTTCACACCTGAATGACAAAGGTCTTGTCTTGGAAGCCGGGAGTTAATCCCAGCATGCTCATGTAGGACGCCTCGTTGATGAAGTTCTCGATGCCGTGGAAGACTCCACGACCGGTGGCCGAGATGCGTCCGTGGATTCCACCCTGGCTGATGGGCTTTCCGGTCACACATGCGTGGGCGTTAATATCCTGCAAACATATGCAAAGAGAATCATGGGAAATATTGTTATTGTCATGTCAGAATAAAACATCTTAAACTGAAAAAATGTGAAAAAATCCTCAACACATTTACTTAAAGTCAAAGATATATTATTAAATTTTAGAATAACTTTTTTTTGCAGCTCTCATGAGTTTATTTATATTTTGTCAGCACTTCCAGCATGTGCTACAGCTGCCTCGCATGTAGCAGTATCTGGTGTTGTGCCACCTGACCAAAGAGCAGCTAAACAAAGGTCAGCACAAAATACCCACAAGCCCTCTGCTCTCAATACCCAACAGTGGAATGTTTCCCATCATCCTGTGAGGGTTTGCAGGAAGAAAACATAAAAGATAGAAATTATTCTAATAAAATATACGGTAGTCAAATAATATAAATAAATATTCATGTGTGAGCTTTATGTGGAGTTGAACCATGTTTTTCAGGAAAATAACTGACTCTGTGTTGATGAGTTAAAAGGTGATTATCTTGGTGAGTTAGGACTTTTCATTGGAAAAATAGAACAGGAAGATGTTGGAAAACTTTAATATCCATCTAAAATGCTGATTAAGAAGTGCTGGATTTTTACTTTTAACTAAATAACTAGAATAATAAACAGTTTCTTTGGGATCAGCACAAAAAAAAAAAAAAATCCTGTTTAGTCCATTTCTACTGGACAGTGATAAACGGAGAAGATTTTTTTAAAAAAGGAGAAACTCTCAGGCCTGAATGTGAAAGCGGTTTTAAAGAGAGGAAGAATGTCTCCATAGTTGTCTGGGAAGGGAGGGGGTAGGAAACCATTGCTCATAGTTTGAACGTGACTCACTCCTCCCTCTCAATCTGGCCCGTTTCAGACTAAACTGCGGCCGTGGCAGACAGGTTATGGGAGCTTCAAACTCACGGTGTGTGCAATGGTGTTGGCGTATGTGTCGGCGATCCAGGACATCTCCCTCTCGCCGGTGCTCATGTCCGGTGCAGGGACGTCGATGCCAGGTCCTGGTCAACACAAAGGTGGAGAGGGAGGGAGGGGGTTAAGCAATTTGTGCAGGACAGCTGACGACTGCACGTCTCAGACTGTTGATCTCTGTGTCAACGTCCTGCAGGAGAAACACGGCCAGGCCGCGATGGAAATGCGAGCACCCAGCCCGGTGCCCTTGTGTCATGCATATGTGCCCCCCCTCTGATCTAAAACGAGAAGTCGGCATGCAGAGAAGCCAGTGACGTAGAGGAAGGGGGAACCTTGTATTCTTGAAATTGAAAACCTCAGCAAATGTTGCAAAAAATGCTGATAGGTAAACAAGCTTGGGAGTCAAATATTTACAAGAAAAAGACATTCAGTACAGACTAAAGTTAGGTTCATAGTATTGACGGCCCATATCATAAATACATAACTTTAGTAAACACTACGACTCTACTCTGAAAATTAATTATTCTCCATAACTGCCAATTATTTTTTAACACTTCAAGCACATTCAGTCTTTCTGTTTCAAACTCGCACATATGTTACACATTAGTTTGACTCCGCCTCCCCATTCATCTTCTCCACTTAGGTGAAAAAGATGTTTACACCACTGGTTTGCTTTTCCAGATTTTTTTTTTTTGCTACAAAGGAAAAGGTAAACATAGTTTGAATCAGCTGCATTTATTTAGAAATGCATTGTGTGTGAAAATAAATGCAATAATGTTAAAATTCATATAAAACATAGTCTACAAGGATTACTATAAGATCTTTTAAAATTATTTAGCCTTAAAGCACCGTCATGGTGTCTAAAAAGAATGTTTTCTAGTTTTTAAATACAACTTCTATCCTTCTTCCTTTCATTTTGTCTAATCTCCTCTGGCAGGAAGAAACACACCATGGGCTCACCCATCCTGAACAAACAGGCCAGAAAACCACGGGAAACACGCCTCCCTTAATGGAAAAATACAAACCTCATCCCTTTACCCAAAAAAAAAAAAAAGAAGAAGAAATCACAAGAAATCAAGCCACACCCACTGTGAAATTACATCCCTTTAAGAGGAAAGCAACAATCGGTACTCAGAGACTTACCGATGAAACCCTTTTTGGCCAGCTCAATAGTGAATCTCCTGGTGATTTTTTCCAGCTCATTGTCCTGCAACAAAATTGTATATTTTAAGTAGAATCATAGCAACAAGTCAGACATTTTCTCCATAGTAAACCAAACTAAACTCCACAAATGAGAGATCATGAGACTAAACACATTTTCTTTCTAATGTTCCTTCATATAATAAAAAAACAAAGCTATGAGGAAGTTTATCATCTCTCAAATTGCTTCCAGGTTTATTTGAGGTTCTGTTTCTGCATTTCAAGTACTGCAGCAGTCATTTAAACACGCCTGTGCATGGGTGTGGGATCGCGTGAGGGAAGGAGGAAAGTTGGCATCCGATGCTTACGGAATAATTCTTGGGGTTGATTTTAACTCCAGCTTTGGCTCCACCAAATGGCACATCTGGAAGAGGATACAATTATTTAGGAAAAGTATGAAAAAAAAAAAGTTTATTCCTTTTTTAGTAACAATCAGATTATTTTTATATTAATACACACCAACAACAGCACACTTGTAGGTCATCAGAGAGGCCAAGGCTTTCACCTCATCCACAGACACGTCTGTACTGTAGCGGATACCTGCAGAAACAACAAAACCAGACAATCAATACAAAACGCCTTCAACTTAAAAGGAAAAAAACATTCATCTAAATATTGTCAATTATAATCTCTCTAAATGTACTAAGGAAGGTTAATGCATTGAACAGAGAAGGGAAAACATGAACAAACAGTTGTGGCACCCTCATTATGCTCCTCAGCCTCTATAAAAATAATGGGCGGGTGGAGACCGAGCTGGCCAATCACAGGCCTCCACTTCCAGCCCCTACCCTGGAGCTACAGTCATACGTTCCTGTTGTGTGACGTTTACTACCGTTACTGTAGTAACATACGAACCACTGGACGTGATCATAAAAGAGGGCTACGCATGTCAAACGGATCGGCGTCGTTGGCGCAGAGCCTGCGTGAGGGAGACTGAACAGCCATACCAGAAATAGCCCTTCCAGGGTTACTTTCACAGAGAGAAGCCAAGGGCACACACCCCAAAGAGGAGACTGATTTCTGAGAAAAACTCTCCATCATGTGTGCTATACGATAACTTCAGGTTCAGCCTGCTAACTACTGTCAAATTACAGCAGATCCATCCGTCCAACACAAGCTATAATTGCTGCAGTATTAAATTACATAATGATTGTGCACATGGAAAGATGAAACATTCTGGGTAGCTGCTTTTAAACTCCTGCTTCTATTCAGTAATCAAAAATTAAATTCCACATTAAGAGGGGAAAAAGGCCAGATTTCTGGAGAAAAATCGCACACAAGCATGCTTTTGTCCACCCAACCATCTTCCTACCACAGCAACAAGAACCAAAACAATTATGTAAACACATTCCTTTAAAATGGCGAACAGAAATCGAGGGGGGAAACACTAGTTCACAATGAAGTTAAGAGTTCCTGTTTCTACAGCAGTCAGGACTGAAAGTGAAACGCAGTGATGCCCAGGAGCTCCTTTACAGCAAAAGACAGCAATTATGTCAAAAAAGTAGCTCTAAAATATGTTTCTTGGATGTTACTCTAATTTGTGCAAGACTTCAATGACTGAACATAATAGACTGAGGTAATAGGCAGCAAGTAGAGCAAGATTAGCTGGAAAACTAGCAGGGTGAGGAGCAGGGTTGGGCAGCCCTGCAGAATCAGCAAATAATGATTGGATTGTCTGTTAGGGATACTTCAAACTAAAGTAGAAAAGCAACTTCCAGAGATGGATAAACACTAGTCCTGATAGATATTACCAGTGAAAAGCAATCACAAACATCCACAGTCAAATAAGCAGCCTTTTATCTTTTATGTAAAAAGAAGTTTGTTCATTCAAGGCTCAGTTTGTCTAGCCATTAAAGTCAGGGGTTTCAAGAGCAAAAACAGCTTTTGCACTTTGCAGTTTGATCCTCATGCAGACAAGGGTCTGCACTCAGTATCAATGATTAATCCATCTGAAAGATAACAGCTCGTGTAGCCGTCCTATTATTCCTGATGAATCAGACTTTGCCGCTGCACAACCAGAAACTAATGAAGCTGGACATGAAAAGTGCCTGCTTTGCTACGTTTAGACCAAGCATGTCCAAAGTCTGGCCCCTGTTCACATTTCCAGAAATAATTTGCATTCCCCAGCACTTACAAAAAACTGTGTACGATGGCTAAATTACATTTTATTCACCACAAAGAGGTACTACCAGATGAGACATGCTATGCAAACTGGTAAAGAACGGTGCAAAAAACTGACTAATTTTGATAAAAACAGTTATTTGCATTTGCTCTATGGGAAGAAATGAAAAGTATGCCTTTGCAATAAAATTCTTATTAAATAGTTTATTCAAATGTTATCAAAATAGTTCAAATAATGGCAGGCCCTGCAGATTCCCATATTAACAAAATTAGTCCAGTTTATAAAAAGTTTTGACACCCCTTATTTAGACGGATTAATCTGACCCACATCCTGCAGTAAGATAAAAATACTGTCAGGACAGCCAAATTCACAAACTGTATAAAAATTAATTTAAAGCTTTTTCAGGTAATTTGAAAAATGTTACCAAACAAATCAAATATTCACTCTTGACAGGATTCTATGTAGATGATTAAAACATTTTAGACTTTTTATGAGCTAAACAGAGACAGTAGGCTGTTATTGATTTAACATAAACATTTTTTAATGTTCTGGTGCACAGTGATGTCGATACCATCTCATATGCAGACATCAGCATCAATCTAATAACTGCCATCCGGATTACTTTTGTTTTATTTTATTTCGCCTCCCTAATCCTCTCCAACAAGCAGGTTTTGCAGGATTTCAAAGGCCTGGCACGCCCTACCCCACCTGTAACATGCTAGCAAATAGCTGTGTCTTTAAACACATACACCCCCATCCTACAGACTTCCACGCCTACTGGGCCTACTACTATACACCATCTTATCAGTGCTTTGATCTCATACAAAGCTAATTTTACTGAGAAATCAGTATGAGATTGAAAACTGTTGGAGATGTTGTTTTTTTATGTATAATTGTGAATGTAACATGATGTTTGTTAGCCTTTAATCGCTTGTAACATATTAAAACATATATATTTATAATTATTGCTTTAGTCCTCATCTTTTTAAGTCTGTGATTAATAGAAATAACCTCTGTAAATGTGTTTCTTTTTTCATTTATTCCCCTATTCCTTTTTTTCTGCGTTTTGATACTATGTATTGATTGTCAATTTTGTCAATAAAGTTTTTTTAAATAATGTTTGTTAGCAATGCATAGTTAGCATTAATGTAGAGATGCACGGTGGCATGCACATCCTCTGAAATTAGCCACCTGACCCCCTTTAGAATAAAGAGTAAGAGGAGTCCATCAAACTGAGTCTAAAAGAGAGAACTGGTGCACTGAATGTATTCTGAAGACAAAACAAACTGCTGAAGTTTGAGCGCTTTCTAAGCTAATCGTCGCCGCTACCAGTGAGCAGGAAGGTCATTGACATACAAGGGGAAACTACTGCTACCGTTCTCTAAGCCACGAGTTTTTATTTTCGCAAATGTGTGTTCAATTGCACTATTTTATCGTCTGTTAATAGCAAGTTGTTAAATGTTTTGACAAGCTAGCTTGACTGCTAACGGACGCTACATGTAGCTAAAGCTAGCGGGGAACAGAGGAGGGCTGACTCGGTTCTTACCCCCTTTGCAGGGTGTTCTGTGCTGGCTGTGTTGAGCGCGGTACCCCTCCACCACCTCCCACTCTCCGTTGTCCCTCTTGATCGGGAACGACACGCTCAGGACGTGGTTGCATGGCTTGATGATGCGCAGGATGCCCCGCACGCGATGTCTCTTCTGCTCGGGGGTTTCCCTGGTCTTCAGGTCCTCCACCAGTTTGTCCTCGACGATGGTGGCGCCGCGGTCAAAGAAGCCCTCGACCATCCTGAAGAAGTTGGGGTCGTCGGGCTCGTTGGCCGCATCGGCATAGCGACGGACCCGCATCAGAGACGACGACACGGGGAGAGCGGAGTCCACGCATCCCGAGGCCAGGGCACTGCCCGCAGAGCGGCTCAACAGTTCCCCAAAATACCGATACATGACTAAAACAAGAAGCTAACGATGTAAACGAGAAAAATAGAAAAGAACTAAACTACACGGAGGGGGTAGAATGAGAGACACAGCAGCTCCTCACCGTGTCCCGTCTTCTGGCCGAGTGGGAAATGTCACTCTGTGCCAGTTTGCTTTAAAAGGAGCACGAGCCAGGGAGCACCAGGATCTCCGCGAGGGAGGACGCACGCGGAAGAGGAGGACCAACAATGCACGCGCCGCTTGACAGCGCGCGCTCACGAGTTTGCTGCCAATCCAAAGACATTGTTATTCATAAAAAAATATATATGTAAAAAAAGGTTTTCCATCTTTAATATAAAATTGCTTAGCTTCACATTATTTAAAATAGTTTCAAACTTTATTTATTTATTTATTGTCACTATTGTTTTTAAACAATCATGGATTCTGCGTATTTTCACCATTTATAGCAGGTTTTTGCATTTTTTTCTTTTTAATTTTTTTTTTGTTATTTTAAACATTTTTTGGCTTTAAAAAAAACAAGCACATTTGCAAGTTGTGTCAATTATGTCTGCTTTCGAAGTTTTTCTTTCTTCTTGAAGATGCTTCAGCATTTTGACTGGGTTCAGTTTTCAGTATTCGCACTTTCCAGTTTATATTTATTACCTGCCTGTTAATACATAATTCAAATTCAAGACTATGTATACTAAAAATTGTATATACGTCACTTCCCCTTTAAATACCTAATCTGATAACAATTGCATTGAAAACATTTAGCATGCAAAGATATGTAATTTGAAATGATTATATTTGTGATGTAAACACAAAATGTTGGGCAGTTTTTGCGGCCTGTAACCTAGTGGGAAAGCTTGTAAACAGAGAGCTCTCAGTAATGGGAAGGGGGGCGGGGCTGTTCTGCGCTAACAGTCAACTCAGATACAAACTTCTAATGAACTTCTGACATTCTGCAGACATTGTCCAGGAAAACAACAATTAAAAAAAAAATTTGGCTACAGCATTATCATAATTAAAGGACCACTAAGAACGCTATTAAAATAGATCAAAAGATGATCAGAGTGTGTTTTTTTAACCTAACAAACAGTCTTAAACATTTAAACCTAAAAAACATGCTGTAAAATACATAATGTAAGGTTCAAAAGTATGTATTAATGTTCAGTAGACCAAATATGAACATCTGTCAACATCAGCAGGGCGCTGGCTCAACTCAGTGCAAATATTTGAACAACAGAAAACAGGTAAACAGCGAGAAGAAAATGAAAGCTTTACATTTTAGCAACTTCCCAGGAGGCAAGATTTTCTATTTAATATTTTAATATGAGGTGCAGATGTGGAGAAAAAATGCTTTGCATTCATGCTAAATATAAACAAATCTTCTATCTGTGGAGCGTGCAGTAGCATTGATTTGGGTGAGTCCTAGCCACCGCAGGCGAGCTGTTTGGTTTGACCAAAGGGTCTTCCCACGGCCTGCAGCCATCAGCGTTTCCATAATCTGCTCAGTGAGCAGCTGGGAAGGCCTGTCAAGTGGTGCATTAACTTACCTCATGGACGACAATCATTAATGAGGAAGTCTGTGCAAGTAAGTATAAGGTGCTGAATCATCTTGTAACAAAGAGAATATGGACTTTGTTTTTGGAATATTGCTTAAAAAAGGCACAAAACTTATTTATCTTTGGTGAAGTGAAAGCCTTTATCAGGCAGGAAGTGTTTTCTTGATCCACTTCTTTATATAGGAACAATAAATGTAATTGAGGTAATTAGGTTGCCTTTTATCCTCATTGGGAGGGAGCAGCGTGCATGCTGCATGAATGATTGTGGAGGATATGTCAGACTAAATATTGCAGTGGATTCACACCAGAACCTGCATGCAGAGGTTGGCTGGTAGTTTCTACGAGGTCGAGCTGAAGCAACACAAACAGGGTGGCTGAAATTGATTTGATCTGAGAAGTGCTGATTCAGCAGGAGTTGTGGTCTGTCAGTCACTTATTGTGGAGATGTGTGATGAATAGCAACATTTCAGTATGGAGTGATCCACGCGATATCCACAAACCTGCGTTTCAGGATGACTCTGTGTTCCAGTTTTATCTGCTCCCATCGCCGAAGCTCAAAGATATAGTGAAGTGGTGCAGCGATGTTGCTCAACATGTTATCATTTGTTTCCTGCACTCACACACAAACATGTACGCTTGCCGCCGTACGCAACGGAGTGCTGAGTTGGACTGAACGAGGCCCTGACCTGGACTTGTACCTGTGGACTCTGCACACCAGATAAGATTACCACCCATTTCCTGGGATGCAAGTACAAATACCCGCTCATATCCTCAACCATCAGAACAAATACACACTTACACAACACAGTGTGAAAAGCATGGAGGTCATGTTGTGTATGATTCTCCACACTAACTTTTAATAAACCTTTAATTAGACACAATAATAATATATAGAGTTCCAATCTGCTAATCCAATAGTGGCAGACCTTATCTCCAGGTTGCTTTGTTGTGTAGTTTTATCACCTCTGGAAACCAGGACAGCAAGCGGAGATTGTAGCTCTCTTGATGGAAGCAGAGAAAGTAGATGCTGCTGGAGCGTTCATATGTTTGGTCTTTGTTTCTTCTGGCTGATAAGCAGACAGCAGTAAAGATAAACAAAAGAGCTGAGCGTGCAACTCAAGCTACAAGACAATAGTTATTCTCTGCCCGAGCACTAAAGCCACACAAATTTGGTGATATTACAAATGCATTTGTAGCGGAAAAAATATCACTAAGAAACTTGTTTCTGTCTAATGTCAATTTTTTTGTCAGTTCTCTTTGTGTTCCACGAAGTACAGTTGTTTACAAAAGCTTTTTTTTCCATGAGTTGTGTATCCGTCTGTGTTCTTCAGTGCGTCCTCATTGACTTAAACGTTTGATTTTATTGCTGCGATTTTTTTAAGTCCCATTCTGATCATCTTTTGATCTATTCTAAAAGCGTTCCTAGTGGTCTTTTAATTATGGACATAAATTCTGCAAAGCAGAAAAAAATCATTAGAAATTTGCTTCTGAGTTGTGGGCGGGACTATTGGCACAAGTAAGCCTGCCCTTATGTCCCATCATCTCTCTCTTATGCTAGCTTACAGCCCCTCAAAACCCCAACTTAACATTACAGGTGCAACAAAAACATGGGGAGCAATACTGGAGCGATCCAGCTGTACAGTTTTCATCCTGATGCCAGCTCAGATGAGGAAAACAAAAACAAACATGGATCTATTTATCTGCAAGTGGACACTCTCCATGACTGTGTTGCTTCTAAAAGCATTTTCAACAGCATTCTATTATATGCTCTTGTTTCTTAAAGATTTGAATAAATAAGTTTGAGCTTAATTTTCTTAAATACGTCCTTCATAATCAGAAAGATGCCATAAGAACACGGCAAAAACATTTAAACACTATTTTCATTGCAAGTCTTTAAAACTCTCTTAAATGTCTTTTTCTGCTAATTTATTTGACATATTTCTAGCTAAGCATTTTTACTGAACGTTTTAAACAAAAGATATGCACAGCTTTTACACTGCAGTTTCTTTTACAGTTTCAGATTTTGAAAAACTTTAGACCAGTAATTTTACAGAATGCCAGGATGTCATTTGGACCCTTTTTTTAAATTAAAAGCCATTTAGAAGTTTTTTTTCTGTCTTTCTTTGTTTTTCTTTTCTTTTTTGGTTAATTATAGTTCTCGTATTTTTAGTGTTTGGCCACATAGAGCTGTCATATTAGATCTTAATCAGGACAGGACTGAGACAATGTAAGCATCAGGAGAGTAAAGAATTAAGTCATTTATCAAACTTTAGTACTCAAAAACCTCATCTGAGTACTTATTACAGTACTTGGTGTGTTTTTTTCTGTGTGGTATGCTTGACAATTTTTCTGTTTTTGAATGTCGTCTACAAAAATAAAAAAGGAACACATTATGTTTTGTAGATACAAAGAAAAATCATTTGAAGAACTTTGAACGGTTGTCAAAATCTTCTTGCATTGGACCAAAGAGGACCTGCGTTTCCTGCTTGCATGGTCCTGGTTATCTTTCATTTTATCTCCCCCCACTCTCCTCCCCTTTCTGCTTTCCTCATTCCACTAGCACACTTTGATTTATCTTTCCCATGTCAAATGGTGAACCCTCTAATGTCATTGGCTGCCTGCCTGACAACTCCCACCAAACCGCAGAGGTGTGGCCTGACAGCAGAGGAGAGCCTCGAAGTAAACAGGAGCCAGAACAACCGAGTCACATGGTGCTTTTCTACGTCAGCGGAGAGCAGAAAGTGGCTGCTGGTTCTGGGAAAGCTCTGTGTCTGAGTGTGCTTGTTCATTTTCGTGCAGATCCTCGAGTCGTCCTCGTCCTTCTGGACAGGCAGACAGTAGAGGTTCAGAGAAACACAGTCAATTAATCCTGGAAGGGAGCTCTCATGGTCAAATTTAACATTTCTATTAAAACAGAAAGCACACCAATCAACTTCTGCAACAATTTGCATCCTTTCTCAGAATTCCATTGAATGTTTTACTGGAAAATCTGAAGAACTGAAAGTTTCCTCTGAGTCGGGACTAATAATTAATGTGCTCCCTAATTGTCAAAGAAAAACATCTCCAAGGTCAGCTGTAATCTTTATCCAAGTCTGAACAAATGATGACAGAAGAGTGAGAGCTTGGAGTAATTTCAGTTCAATACAATAATCAATTCAGGAAGTGATAACTAAAGTTTATTACAAATTATTACAGATAATGTTCTTACAAACACTTACAAACAATAAAAGTTGTGATGTGTGTTTTCCAACAGCTCGAAACAGTCACTAATGAGTAAAAGAACAGTGAAATAACAAAAAAAGTCAACTCATAAAAACACTGGCGTAATTTATTCAACTTAATTCTTGTGTTATGAATGTTGGGATGTATATTTGAATATTTTTTTTTTTTTTTAAATTTGGGGGATAAATTGGCTTCAATCGAACCTAGTTTATTTTATTTTTTTAATAACCTAAAAAATAAGTTACTCCTTTTTTAACTTCGGGTTAAAAAACAACCTAACTTGAGTCATTTTTAACTGTAGATCTTTAGTGTGTAAAAACAAAGAGAATAGAGACAAAATATTACTTTATTTATTATTTTATTTCCAATAAAAAAGAAATGTTAAAAGTTATATTGTTGTTAGGCATGCAAATAATGTATGTTTAACGGTTTATAATTAATGCAAAATCTGTCTGAATATAAAAGTGCATTTTTTCCAAATGTTTTTTGATTTTTTTCAATACAGTTTCAGTATAAAATCATAATTAATGTAAACTGTGCAGCAGGCATGTTAAAGTCTAGATGCAAAGTAAAATTAATACAATATTTTATTTTCAGTGCTGCTTTTTTATCCTAAATGAGCTCAGATGTATATAAATGCTTAGTGTTTTACTGTAACATGAACCCACCTCTCCATGTGACGTTTCTGCTGTGAATGCAGAGACTGTAAATCAACACTAGATGGAGGAATTACACCATGGCGGCACATGAGAAAGAGCAAAATAGAAATGGATGAGAGCTCCCTGTGCTGATGACTCAACAAATCAATAAAAAACATAGAAAGTGTTTCTTAAAGTGTAAATACTTTAGATTTACTGCAAGAGTGACACCGTTAAGTGAAAGCGTTAGTAAGCCTTCAAGGATTTTTTAAAAATGTTGTTTAACTTTATTTTAATACAGCAAAGTTCTACTCTGCAGGATAAACGACACAGAATAGAATAGAATAGAATAGATTTATTCTGGAATAATATTCCTGCCTTTTATTATTCATAACTATGTTAAAAAATTATGGTTTTAAAGTTTTAAAAATTGGTATTCTGGAAGCTTTTTGGAGTATTTTGGCATTTACTAAGATTTTTTTAGGCTGTTTTGCTAACTGTTTTGGGTAAATTAGGATTTTTTTAGGTTGTTTTTGAGTTTAGATCATATGTCAGTTACATGCTAATTGTTTTGGCTAATTTGGGCTTTTTTCAGTTTTTTTTTTTTTCATTTTGGAGTTTGTCTAATCTTTCAGCGAAATGCTAGCTGTTTTGGCTAATTTAGGATTTTTTTTTAGGCTGTTTTAAAGTTTAGCAAATATTTCAGATACATGCTATTGACTAATTTAGGCTTTTATCATTTTTTTTCCATTTTGGAGTTTAACTAATAATTCAGCTAAGTGCTAGCCGTTTAAGCTAACCTGGGTTTTTTGTTGTTTTTAGGCTGTTTTGGCGTTTAGCTAATATTTTAGCTAGCAGTCAGCTCTAATGTTTTAGTTATCAGCTTCAGCATTTTCAGCTATCAGCTTCAATGTTTTTAGTTATCAATTTCTGTATCTTCAGCGGCCAACTTCAGCTTACAGCATTCCCACTAACATTATTGCAGGTAATGCTATATATCTATTTTGTAATTATGCTTCAAAGTTGCCTTTTTAAAGTTTTAAAAATGTACTCTTAAGGTGTTCAATAATTGTTTATTTTGTTCGGCCTGCAAACTAAAGTGTGTTTTAGATTTTGACAGCCCTGTTGTATACTATTATCCTGGTGTTGTTTGTTGTACTTTGTTTATGAGCCTGATGATCCAGGGGTAGAAACTCTCTACTCAAGACACAGATAAACAAGAGTCACAGAGGTTTTTTAAATGTTTTCTTGTGATGTTTGACATGAACCAGAGTAGAATTGCTGATTATAAACATGATGTCCATATGAATCATCTGCAATAGCAGCTTTTTGTGGAAAAGCTAATATACTCGAATATCAGCATTTTGGTTTGAGTAAAAAAGAAGTGGATTTTGAGAAGTGGTTTACATGTTCCTAATATGTGGGCAAATCATATTTTTAGTAGAATTTTGACACTCTAAGACCTAAGAGAGTCAAAACATTGGTAAAAAATATCTTAACAAGTAAGCTGGTTAATTAATTTAGTTTAAAAGCAACAACCACTAAAATTGGAACATTTATGGACATGGGATCGGTAAAAAAGATTGTTTTATTTGGTTTAAAACAGTAAAAGGGGATGCCGTTTTTTGTGTGTGTTTTAATAAACATGTCATTAACAAAAATTGCTCAATTAAACAATGCTTTGAAAAATTAAATAAAAATAATGTAAGAGGCTGCAAAATTAAACCAAAAATTGGGGCGACAAATGTGCGATTTAAGGTAGAATTTCACCAAAACACAACATTCAGATCTGATAAAAGGGTGCGGTAGTCAACAGTCAGAAATGGAGTTGAAGAGGTGATGATTTCCTACTCAAAACCACAAGGTGTGATGGCAGCAGGTCATGCAGGGGGCAAGGGTCATGGCACTTCCTCTATTCGCTTGTTATGGCATTTCAGTCGAAGCTTTTTTTTTCTTCTGCAGCTTAACTTTAACGCAACAAGCTGAACCGAAACTTTAGACATCATGGATGTGTGCGTGCAGACGCGGAGAGGTAAAAAGTTGAAGAAGTTCCCACGAGAACTTTCCTATTGGGTACTTTTGCTCAGGAAGCTGCGGCTTCGACTTGCGTCTACTCACATCTCCTGATCAGCAAAGTCTGTATATCTGTGTGCGCCGCCTCTGTAGACAACACGTGTCAGGTGGCCCAGAAGGAAACCTCACGGGAAGTAGGGTCAGGCCGGTGGAGGTCAAAAAAAAGTCAAGAGACCTGCTTATGTCAACACGTGATCGGTTACTATGCACCATCAACTGTCAGTCAACCACAGTCAACATCTAAACGCTTCCAGTCTTTGGTTTGAGTGATAAAAGTCAGACTGCTGCACCGATTATGCAACTGCAGGACTAAAAGTGAGAAGTGAAGAGTTGCTGTTAATTAAAAGTCTCAACAATAAGAGAAAGACTGCAAGGTGCTTTGAAAAAAGACACATTTTAATGTGGTTAATTCAACAAAAAGCGTCTAAAATTTCAAGGCAAGCAGCTTGCTTTTTGATCAGAAAATGGAGATGGAGTTTTCAGCTCAAGTATTTGTCAGTGGTTTGGTCCAAAGAGAGCTGCAGAGACGGCTCCTCCACTCCACTGTAACACACAAACACACATATTTTATTTTATAAAATTGCAAACACTTATTTTTAAGCTTCACAATTTTTCAAATAAGTAGTAGAAACTGTTGTGGGTTAGTGGCGGTACTGTGGTGTAGTGGGTGGCACTCTTGTCTTGCAGAGAGAAGGTTCTGGTTCAAATACCAGCTGGAAGCTTTCTGTATAGAGTTTCCATGTTCTCCTCGTGCAGTCACAGACTATCAACCTTCACCTAACATTAGCTGTGATAGGCTCCAGCATCATTGGGTTTAGAAAATGAATGAATGGTATTATGGGTTCTAATCACATGGTGAAAGTAGCAGTTCCCTAAAATTACTCATCCAACTTCCCCTGAGAGATTAATAAAGTAGAATTAAGCATTTTTTATTTATTGTTCGAATTTTTAAATAAATTAACATAAAATTGTAGAGAAGGAATGTAGATTAGAAAAAAGTAATGCATTTTTTAGCAATAGTAAACCACATTTAGCCTAAAATTCGGATTTTTTTTTAATTTAGTGAAACATTATGACCTAAACCAAAGTTTATGGATGTCTACACAGATGGATTTCAGAATATTGTGCAACAAATTTGTCAATCTAAAATGTTTTACTTGCTAGCACAGTGAAAATGAACCACTTTAATGTGGAGTTTTAATCCCGACCAGTAAACCTCACCTGAGCACATAAGTGACAGTCAGGATGCAGAGGGGCTGGTGAGTCACGGGTCTGGACCTGGAGGGTCGGCTGCTGGGGATGACGGCGCTGTGGCTTTCAACCCAGACATAACCTCCACCCTTCACCATCATCCTGTACTGACCGCTGACGGACTGGCTCTTTAAGCACACTGCAGAGGGCGAGAAGAGTTATAACAGGTGCGGGCAACAGAAGGTGCATTTGTGAGGGCTTCAACACTTGCAGTTCAGATGGTTTTTGTTCAGGCAGTTTGTGTCCAGTGTGTGACAGAGATCGTAGATGGAACGGCCCAGCAGCTCGTTGGGTCTGTAGCCTAAAAGAGAAGCCACTCTGGAAAACACACAGAAGGGGACAAAATTTAATATATAAAAATTTAAAGCAAAAATCATAATGTTAATATTTCTCTTTAACTGAAAATACATCACAGTAATAGGATGAAACAATTAAAAACGGGATCAACACCTTCCCATACAATAAATAATTTACAAGAAAACTCAAAATCTTCTCTCCATGTGTGATCTTTTCTTATACTTATGACATCCATATTACGTACTACTTCATAAACCTGTCATCATATTTCTATAACTATCCCATTGATATATATTAACTATCCTTCATCACGTTCCATCTGTTTTTCTGCCAATCTGTAGACGTCTGTCTCTCCCTTCACTGTGTCCAACATGTCATACAAGTCTCATATGTGCTTAGTTTGGCATTTACCACCTCCACCTTTATTTCTACCTTCACCACGTGTTACATCTCTATGTACCCGTCTGCTATCATCTGTCATCAAAGAATATCGTCTTTTTTCACCACCATCCTTACCCATCATTCCTCGTTACTTTTGCTTTCCTCGCCAACATCTCGGCAAAAGTGTGCCCCAGTCACCACATCCTCCTCTCTAGTACCAGCTTGGATCAGCGCGCCCATTTTAGTAATTCACCTTATCCATCCATCCATCCATCCATCTTCAGAGTCCACTGTATTCACAATTTTCGGGATCATATGGTTGCTGGAGCCTATCTAGCTACTGTTGGGTTTACAATTTGTCAGTTTGCGTCTACATTTTGTAAAGTAAGTTACTGAAAACATGTGAATAAATGCATTTATAAAAATACAACACATTTTAAGCACCTATTATTGTTGCCATTTGCATAATTTTTATCGTTTTATTTTTCCATGTTGCCATTTGCTGCAAATACTCTTGAGTAACAAGGAGGCATAAAAAAAAAAAAAAAAACTCCAAATCTGTCAATTTCTTTAAAATCATGTATGTGAGCTGTGAGTTGAAGCACCTTTGGTCGCAGTACGTGAACCTCATGTCCATGCTGTGCTGGCTGGTGAAGGTGTGAGTGCTGAGAAGGGTGTGTGAGAGGGGCAGAGGCCGGCAGGTGAGGAGGAAGCAGGACGCTGCAGACGAGGCCATGCACACCTTGGCTCTGCCCTGACAGTGCAGCACCTGGAGTCATGGCAAAAAAACGCACGTCAAACGGATTCAAAACTCTTCAGAACAGCAAAACCGTTGTCATTTCTATCAACCTTCCATGTGGCCGACTTGAGGTTAGCACTTCTCCCTCTGTGCGTCAGAGTGCTTTTTATCCTCATGACAAAATCTCTTTTCTGGCTGCACCAGACATCCTCTGAAAACAACAAAAAAAACCTACAGATGTACTGACGCTAGAACAAAGCACACACAGGAAACACAACTGATCTCCAGGAGTCTCACACACCTGCTGTCAGACGGAGGTTATGTCTGATTTCCTCATGATCGCAGGGATGAGTGTACTCAAAAATGTTGTGCCCCATCAGCTCCGTCTGACGGAAACAAACAGCAAGTTACTCCTGAAACTTCGATTTCTGTGGTGGAAAAATGTTTCCTCACCTGAGTCAAACCCATGTATTTGCTGACGTTGTCAGAGAGGAAGATCATGTCGCCCTCGGTGGACAAGACCATCACGAATCCCTCCATGACCCTCAGGTACATGTTCACCTCCTCTGATTGCATGAACGCCCAGCACTCCTTCTGCTCCACGTTTTGTCCTCCATTAAATCCCTCCTCCACTTCCAGTCCATGTTGAACCCATGTTGCATCCCCGGCTCCAGCATCTGTCTTCATGTTTTCTAATACATGGAAAACAGTTTTAAATTCTCAGTTTTTTGTGGGAAAATCAACAGAAGTTTGGTGTCTGAGTATCTTTTGCCCACATATGTTAGTTTCAGATTATGTGTGAGACTTCCTGTGATGCACTTTAGCAACAACAAGCAAAATGGAAAAAGCAAAGTGGCTCAGTTTACACAGATAAATAGTAGACCAGTCAGAATTTACTGCATCTCTTTGAAGTGAAGGCGTCTCAGTCTGCACATCTCCAACACAATCACTTCTTCTTTTGTCCTCCACCTGTCTGGTTCCAACATCACTGCATCTAAGATTTGCCTACTTTTAGTCAAACATCTCATTTACCTTCTAAAGTAAAACATTTTCGGCTAAAAAATGTGTAATTTCTCAAGCTAAGGTGGTTAAATCTCAGTGTTCTGCTACCTTTGAGCAGAGTGTGCATGCGGATGTAGCTGAGAGTCAGCCGGATGATGGAGGGTTTGTCCAGGTGAGAGCGGACAGAAGGCTGCAGGGGTAAGAGGCGAGACAAATCCTCGAAAACGTCCGTCTCCACTCGCCTCCTCTTTCTGGCTGCTTCTCGGCTGATTGCTCTGTGGAGAAGATATTAGTAGATCTAATAGTACATCGCAAAAGTGGCACTTAGGGACACAAATCAAGGCTTGTTTGATAAACTCAGGAATGCAACTGGAAAAGCTCAAATATGACCTATTTACTTACCAGATTATTTTATAACCGACTTTCTGCTTTTGTAAAATTGTGTTGTAATAATTTGTTGTGATAAATTTAACTTTGTGATTATATTTTACAATTTGAATTGAGCAGAAATCGGGCGTACCCATTGGATTGAGTTCTAATATGACCTTCATTCCAACGACTGACACAACTTTGCCTGTCTTTGTAAAGAAGGAAGTCCACTGGTTAGAAATGACAACCGCAGACTAAAAGACCGACTTCAAAAGGTCTCACTACAAAAAAGTGAAAGACGTGGTACACAAGAATTTCCCTTCAAACCAGGTTACAATTGACTTTAAGTCCAGATCCCATGACTTCACTTCAACATATCTTCATGTTTCTTTTTATGTTCATATTTTTTTATAGTTGCTACATTTTTTCTTCTTAGTTTATGAGATTGATCCAAACGAATATTAAAAAAAAATATTTTTGTTCCAAAATTAGTGAAGCAAAAATTGACCAATAAGGTGAAAGTATTTTGACTGACTTTTATGGTTTGCGGATGTATTTCTGTGTAAATGAACTAAATTTAATTCTAAATGTAATTTCCACCCTGATGCTGATCTCTGTACAGTGAAAAATTTTCTTTATTTAGCTGAAGTACAAAAGTGCATCTCATTGTTGACCAGGGGTTAATGAAAGGTCGAGTGATGGTCTACTTAACCCAGTTTGACCTCTATTAATGCATCAAACCACTTCTGCTCCAAATTTACCTTAATTTACTACTTTGGACTTGAAAGTAAAAATATATAGTTATATTTTAAGTGCTGGAAATATTTTTAGGCAGTAAGGGGTTAATCACGCCTACTGAGCCCCAAAAACAGTAAAATTGACCAGATTGGTACTTAAACACATTTGAGTCCGAAATCGTTTATTAGTTTAAAATGTTGATTTTAGAAAATAAATTAAATCTAAAACTATAGAAATTAATTAATTTATAAACTTTTTTGGTTTAATTTTAATGACACTGCACTAAACTTTCTCCAAAAAAAAAAAAGATGTGCAGAATTTCTCAATCCATGAGGAAGCATGTTATTTTTTAACCCCCAGATCCCAGCTGATTCTGTTGCATTAATACTCTATTAAATATTGACTTTTTGTGCTTTTAATGGATAAAAAAGAAAGAATTTGCATTTACCTCTTTTTCTCCTTGTCAGCTGTCATCATGTTGGTCTTTTTCTGGTGCTCTCTGGCTCAGGAACGATGACGTTTGCGGCACAATCTGGAGCCTACATTTTCGCCGCATCACAAACTGTCATCGGAGAGGCGATTAGCGGTGCCAAATGTCACAAGGCGAGCGCTTCCCATCAGCGCAGATGATCTGGACGGACTCCAAGCGAGCGATTCTTCTCCCCCCCCTGCATGCAAATCACCTACAGGCCTCCAAAACTGAGTGCAGTGATAGGTCAGAGAGTCAGGAAAGCATCACTCTCTTTCCCTCCACTCAGCTCCACCCTCTACTGCTTTACACACAGTCTTGAGTTTTTGTGTGAAACAAAAGCAACAAAGACAGAGAGATGACACAGAGGTTTATGTCGACAGCTCAGTGTTTTATTGGAATCAGACCAGGCAGGAGTGGCCTGGCTGTTGCACTACATTTTGGCACAGAGTAAGATAGTGTGACCAGGAACAGCTCTACCCCTGGGTGCACAAAGCGTCACTACACACCGACTCAACTGCACAAACAGCAACCGGTTCGTCTTCAGATCACTGCTCAACAGTCCTTCTCTGCGAGTGCATGTGTTCGTGGGGGAGACAGTGAGTGGGAGGGGGGCGAAGAGGAGAGACGTGTCTGAGATGAGAGGTAACGTAACTGCTGGTTCACCACAATTCCTAAAGATCGGCTGTAACAGACCAATAATGGAATAGTTATTGTATTATACATAAAGATTTTTGTCCAGATACACTTTACAATAATAAGATTGATAATAGTATGATAATAAAAAAGAGAAAGCAATGTGAAAGAATAGCCATTCTTTGAAAAAAGCTAATGCTTTTGGCTGGATCTGATGAGGGGAAAGTCCGGATTTATGGAGAGAAAATAGACTCACGGGATTTGTGTCAGTGCGTATTTCTTGATGTGTAACTTGTGCAAACTGTTTGTAACGTTAGATTTGTCTGTGTGCAATTCTCGATTTGTAACTTGTGTCTGCCTGTTTGTTTGTGTGTAATTTTGTATTTGTGTGTGCTTAATTCTTGATTTATAAATCTTAAAATGCATTTTGCGCATAACTGTGTGTCTTTGCAATTGTGTATTCACATGTACAGTTGAATATCAAAAACATACAAATGCACAACACAATTAATGCATGCACAACTTGAAATTATTAAAGCTAAATATGATGTAAATCGGCTGATACACACAAAACCACACCTTTCACGTCCTCAGATTTGTGTGTAGATGATGTGTTTAAAGAATGTTGGAAAATCAGACTTTTCTCATAAGAAATAGATTGTGAATAATAACTTTTATGAACATATATGCCCCAATAGTTAAGATTAAAATAAAAAAAGTGTTTTCCAGAACTAATCGCTCTCTTGTTTCTCCGCTCTATGGGTGTCGAGAAGTTGCGCTAATTATATATTTTTGACATTTGTGTGTATACAAGAACACACAGTTCCACACATAAAATATAAGTTACAAATCCAGAATTGCAAAAACACAAATCCAGTGAGACTATTTTCTCTCCGTAGAATTTTGGATGCAAAGGAAATAGAGGGGGGATTTGAACACAGAAGGTCGCTATAGAAACAGAAATGCTGAAGACCAAATAATTCCACAAAACAGGTAAGGAAAAAAAATAATAATTAAAAAAAAATATCCCACATTCATGCACACGAAAATCTACATTCACGGTAACACGCGCGCAGGCCGACACATTCACACCTGCAGAACAGTCATGGACTCCCCCGACAGTGACAGGTGGATGAAAGAGCTTGACTTTCGCTGCTACACAGGCCGCCCGTAACACTCTGCTCCACATAATTAGTTCAATAGCCTGTAACATTCACTTTATATACACATGATAGGAGGAGAAAGAGTGTGTGACAGTGAAAACAACTCTATCATCACCCAAATCCACCCCCAAAAAGTATATGTTTTTGGAGGAGAAAAAAACAAAAAAAACATAAAATATATAGATAGTCAACGTATTGCACAAAGGGGGTTTGGCCCTAACTGGTCCACAATAAGGGACAGTAATAAAACAGATAGGGTGTTTGTCCATGCGCCACAACGCTCCGTTACTGGCAGACAACACGATACAGCCACTCGACACAGGCTATGTACAGGCCTTAGCACCTTCACTCCACACGCGCGGAGGTGCAGACAAAGAAGCGGTAAAGCGGTGTAAGTGTTTGCTTGTGGGTGTGAGAGCAAGTACAAGTGTTGGTGTGCACATCGGGGACAATGTGTGTGTGTGTGAGAGAGCGTGTGCATACTCATATTTATCTTCATATTCATAATAAACCCAGGCAACGAGAACAACACAATGCGTGTAAATAATATTGTAAAAGTAACAACCAATAGCGATAAAGTACAGGAGTGACCGTGTGAGCTGTTTAATGGGTTCACGGTTCTACAGAGTGTAAGCATGTGTGTGCACGAGCATGCCGGGTTTAGAGTTGTTGAATCGGAAGGAGGTGGGGGGGTCTGTGTGTTAGGTCTGCGTCTCCTCGGGAGCGCAGTAGGAGAAGTCCTTGAACTCCTCCTGGTTGATTTGTCGGATGATGGCCTCGTCTGTGGGCGTCAGCACGGGGTCCTCCTTGGTGAAGTCCTGGTCGAAGTTATTCACATCTCGCTTTGTCTTCTGCAATGCCACACACACAGAAACACAGTGAGGAAGAGGCAAAAACAGAAAAAAAACTCACATAATGTAGATGATGTTATAGTGACACCTGCTGGTAACAGATGGAATTTTTTAAAAGGCATTTTCCAACAAAAATGCACAAAATGAAACTTTTCAAGTTGTTTAGCAAAGATGCACCCAAGATGAAGAGAGTTTAAAGACCCACTCCAATGAAAGTTGTGTTTTTAAACATGTTTTTGTAGCATTTTTCTCACGCTGGAGGACAGATGTTAAGAAAATTAAGCATTTCTGAGTTTTTCTTTATTCAAATTGTTGTGAATCAGGAGCAGATGAAAAAATGTAACTTGAAAAAATTGTAGTTTATGTTATAGCTCCCTGCCTCGCTCTTTTCTGATGCATCCACTTGTAGACGACTTTGTTTTTTCTCATCCGAGCTAGCATCTTTCTCCCCGGGCCGCAGACTGGTACCAGTCCAGGGTTCACTTGGTACCGGGCTCCAAAAAAAAAAAAAAAAAAAAAANNTTAGATTATTTCCATTTAGTTTATTTTCTGATCCTGAAGGAAGTTTTATTTTGGAAAACTGCCTGATTCTATTCACAACATCCATCCAGGTCACGTGACTTAAAGTGACGACCTGGATTGCTAAGCTAGTAGCCTAAAGCTAACAAAAACCAAACATTAAAATGCATTTGGAAGGTTTCTTCAGGGAGAAAACTTCAACTTAAACTTCAAAGAACAGTAAAGTTGCTGTTTACTGACAAAACCGGGAGTCTTAACTTGTAAAAGGGACATTTGAGAATTTTCCTGCAGCAAGGATGACTTAGGTAGGCATCCATTCAGAAACAGAAAATGATCCTTTGTGTTTGAAAAAACTACTCAATGAATGAGGATTTATGCAAAGGCAAAATATGATCAATAATTTGGGCCTGAATGACAATCGGAGTCTGGACTGAAAATTAAAATGACTTTCTATGGGAAAAAAACATGTAATGTTTGCTTTATGCAATTTTGTCAAATCAGAAACGACTTTATTTCATTGAACCTTCATCACCTGTCAAAAAATGTATAAAAACTGATATTTTTAAGCTTTTTTAAACTTAATTTTTTGTAGTAACATTGCATTTTTTTTTCAGAAACCGGAAGCTTAAAAATGCAAACGTTGGCCCCATTTGGATCGGTTTGGGAAAATATTATCTAATTTATATCCTGAAAAAGGTTGGCGACCACTGTCCTGGATAACAACATAGGTTTTTTATCATTTTGGCTAAAAACAGCATAATCATAATAAAAAGACTGCTTTAAAACAGATCAAAAGATGATTGGAGTGGGACTTCAAAACATCAGTCTGGATACCAGTTACATCATCTATATAAACCTTAATAATTAAAGCATAATATTTCAAACATTAAAAAAAATGTTTTTAATTGTTGCAACACTGATTTTTGGTTAACACTAATGACATTATATAGTTATTTTTAAGTAAATTTTTGGGAATTGTATAAAATAAAACATGTGTTCTATTTGTTTGATATTTCTTATTTAATGTACAATTTTTTCACCATATTTGTTAGAAAACAGACACAAATGCAGACATCCCAAACTTCTATAGAACTGAACTGTGTTATTGTGTGCTTTTGAGTGTGTTTGTTTCTTACAATCCGAGGTTTAAAGGGCGGTTTCACTTTTCTCTGCTCCAGCAGGACCCAGTCGATCTCTCGGAAGAAGGCGTGGGTCTTGATGGCCTCCTCGCAGCCCTGGCTCACCACGCAGCCCAGGCGCTTGGACGGGTTCTTTGTCATGAACTGCACACAGACGCACACTCTCAGCTAAGACCATCCATAAAGCGGCGAGGACAGCAACACAATGCAGGGCCGAGCGGAGACGCTCCGGTGCTATTAATAGAGCGGAGGCATTTAATGGCTCTGTGGACAACTGGAGGAGCACTTCTAGAGCCGTCTGCACTCTGTGATTCCTGCGCTCTGTTCAGTTTGTTTAAAAACTGTTTTGATACTTTTGACCTTTTGGGTGAACGATTCTTCTCTTAGTGTCACAAAAGTGCACTTGGACCGTTGATACGTGTGTTTGCAGCTCGCAGGATAGAAATAACAAACAGGTAAACACAATCCAAAGGCAAATAAATACTTAAGATTTAGAGGAAAAATCCTAAATATAACTTGATAAATAATCTTGATAGAAGCTACAGATAAGTGGAATGTAATGACATATCTTGTGTTTTTATTTCAGGACTTTGGAGAATTCTGATGAAATTAAAATAAAATAATTTTTAAAATAATTTACGGTTCAAAAAGTGACAGGAGTTTGTAAAAAATAAAACAGACTGCTCTCTTATTGACTTCAGATTTATTTAGTGGCTTTGCGGTTTAATCAAAATAGTTCTAAAGATGAATTCATTATACATTTCTGGATAAGAAAACAACACCAAACGGTCCTGTGCAACTAAAACCGGAATTCAAAAAAGCTAAAATGTTTTATTTTTAACTATAATATTTAATATTTTCTGGAAATCAAGCTATTGTTTTTTATGTTGCAAATACTTACCAAATAACAACAATTTGATTTGAATTTTTGATTTAAAATCAAGAGTAGCATAAGAATGCCAAGCTTTTATTTTGAAAAAAAGCTAAAATGTTTTATTTTTAACTATAATATTTAATAGTTTCTGGAAATCAAGTTATTATTTTTTAAGTTGCAAATATTTACCAAAAAAACAACAACTTGATTTAAATTTTTGATTAAAAATCAAGAGTAGCATAAGAATGCCAAGCTTTTATTTTGAAAAAAAAAAAGCCAAAATATTTTATTTTTAACTATAATATTTAATAGTTTCTGGAAATCAAGTTATTATTTTTTAAGTTGCAAATATTTACCCAAAAAACACAACAATTTGAGATTAATTTTTGAGTAAAAATCAAGAGATCCAAGCTTTTATTTTGGAAAAAAAAACCAAAAAGCTAAACAATGAAAGCGGTGAGATGACACGCACCGCTCGCAGGATGGAAACGGCCTCCTTGCTGAGCCACACAGGATACAGGACGTCATCGTGGAGGATGGACTCAAACAAGTCGTCTTCATTATCGGCTTCAAAGGGAGGCTGCCCCGCCATCATCTCATACATCAGCACCCCCAGAGCCCACCAGTCCACAGACGCCCCGTACTCCAGCTCCTGCAGGATCTGAGGCCCGCACAGAGACACACAAATCAGCACAGCAGCCTTCCAAAACACCAGTTTTAATTCAAAATGTACAAAAAATAAAAATCAATATATTAATGACTTACAACTGAGTAAAGGGAAATATAATCTCAACATCAGACTAGAGAAAATTGAGCCAAAATATGAAAAAACTTTTGAAATGTTACAATTTCCTAACTTTTTTGCTTGTCTGTGAACTACACAAACGATAAACAAACCTCTGTTAGGAAAACGTGTGTTCTAAAATTCCATGAACATTTAAAATAACATCTAAAAGTCAATGTTTGATGTTTCCATTCATCTTAAAAATGATCTAAAGAACACTACAGGAAGTAGAGTTTTTTGGGGGGTTTACAAAGAATCAGCTTCCAGCTCACCTCGGGAGCGATGTAGTCAGGCGTGCCACAGAAGGTGGTGGTGGTCACCCCGTTCATGATTCCCTCCTTGCACATCCCAAAGTCTGCCAGCTTACAGTGACCCTCTGCATCTAAGAGGATGTTATCTAACTTTAAATCCCTGTGGAAGGAGGACAGACGCAGCATGACCATCTTAGTTTAATGCAAACATGCCTAACAACTTCATAAAACAAAAAAATTAAGATTTTGTTTTTCCACTTGAAATTTGTTGCTGAGAACTACAAACCCACACGACTTTTACCTGTAAATGACTCCGTTACGGTGCAGGAACATGAGGGCTGAGGTGACTTCTGCGGCGTAAAAACGAGAGCGAGGCTCATCAAACTTCCTGGATCGCTGGATCTGGAACATTAGATCTCCTCCGTTCACATATTCCATAACGAAGAATAAACGGTCCTGCGAGGAGGAGGAACGGATGGAGGTAAAGAAGATGACAGAATGGCTGAGCTGTGACGACGGCGTGGCCTCCTACCCGGGTCTGGAAGCAGCAGTAGAGCTGGGTGAGGTAGGGGTGGCGGCGGGCGAGGGCCAGGATGCGCTTCTCAGTCATAGTGCAGTCCACGTCATCGTCCTGGAGGATCACGTCCTTCTTCAAGACTTTGACGGCATAAACTTCATCTGAGCCCTTTAGCTCCGCCAACATCACCTGGACCACAGGAGGGTGAAAGTATGAGTCCACGGGACAAGGTCTGCACTTTAATTCAACTTTACCTATAAACTACTTGTTTGTGTTGTTTGGTGAGAAAAAAGATTGAATAAAAGAAGAAAAAACTCATTTATGATGAGCCCCAAACTAGATAGTTAAAACAAGAGAAGAAAATATACAAATAATCTATAGTATATTAAATAAATGTAGCCCAGTGGCAAACTGTGGGCTATTAGTTTCAGAATAACAAATTAAAAATCTTAGTTTAATTGTTTTTTTTAATAAATAACATGATTCTTTATTTAAATATTAATGATTATTTTAAATCTAAAATGTTAATGGTGAACAAGGTTCATGATGCTGTTTAAGATTAAAGTTTGTTTTTATTTTGTCTAACAAAATCCTAGCACTGAAGCACGGAGGAGGGAGTTCATAGTAAGAGGATGCAGAATAGCGTTAACAGATGACGTCGTATTTTGGAATTCTAAAAGTTGATTACAAATCTACGGTGGCCTTGAAGGTGCAAATCGCACAAATAATTTGATACAAATACATATTAAAGATCACAATTGCAATAAAAAAATAAATAAATAAAATTCAGAAGCAGAAATAAAAAATAAATGTTTTGTAAAACAAAAGTTAAAAGTTTAGCTTCCATTTTAGCAACAGACAAACATTTTTTACTAGTTTAGTTTACTGATGAATTTTATGCTAATTTTGGGTATAGCTAATAATTTAGCAACATGCAGATGTATTCGGCTAATGTGTTATCTACTGAAGATTTTTTGGGATGATTTAGAATTTAGCTTCTATATTAGAACAAGGCTAACTTTTGAGTAATTTAGTTTACTGAGGAATTTTAGGCCATTTAGGAGTTCAGATAGTAATTAAGCAATGAGCTAGCTTTCTTGGCCTAATTTGTCCTCTATTTACATTTTTTATGCTAATTTGGAGTGAGGCTAATATTTTAGCAATATGCTAAAATTTTTGGCTAATTTGTTATCTACTTGAGTTTTTAGGCTAATTTAGTGTTTAGCTTATATTTTAGCAACATGCTAACATTTTTGGCTGATTTAATTTATTGAGGAATTTTGTGCTAATTTGGAGTTTAGCTAGTAATTAGGCAAGAGCTAGCTTTTTTGCTAATTTGTCATCTACTAAAGATAAAAGGTAAAAACGTTTAGAATCTCATTTTGAGAAATGCTAGCTTCTTTTTATATTTTTGCTTCTGTACGTGCCAAAAAATAGACACAATTCATTTTTATTAAAAAAAAAAAAAGATGGTCATGAATGCAAATTTCCTAAATGCTAAAGTAAAACTAAGCAGCTCCTTCTAGGTTTTGATCAGTAGAGAAAAAGCCCAAATGGCTCTTTTAATGTTAAAGGTTGCCGACCTCTGGGATATACTAATCATAAAACTCAGACGTTTTAATTGTGAACTTTAATATGTTTTTGCATTGAGTGATTTGTTGGCACTTCAGGGCCACCGTACAAACCCCATATTACACACTGCCAGAGTAAAAATGCCAAGAGGTAAAATGTTACCTGACCAAACCAAAATAAAAAAGATTGATTGTGAAATATGGAATTTCCTTCATTTTCAACCCTTTCCCAGTTTAAACATCTAAAGGTTTCATTTATTTACCTTTGGAAAATGAAAGCTCAATGCTGGATAATTCATTACAGTTCTGTTTCCAGCCTCCTCGCCTCACCTTGCCAAAGCTGCCCTTGCCGAGAACCTTGATGAAACTGAAGTCCTTGAGGTTCCTTCTTTGGCTCTGTCCGTTCTCCTTGGGCGCAGAGGAGGAGGACGACGACAGAGAGGAGTTGGTGGAGGAGGAGGGAGAGTGCTGGGGTCCCTGCTGATCGAGTGAAAGCGAGTCCTGCAGGCGATCTAACTCTGCCAAGTCTGTGGGTGTCGTCGGAGAAGCAGATCAGACTTTGGTGTAAAACAGCCTGGATGCCTTTTTTTATCCATTTTACACAAAATGATGGAGATATGTTGTCAAACATGTATTCGTTTTACTTGATTCGCTCTCCATTAAAGACTAAAATGATTCAATATGTGTATTTGAGATTGATGCCATCTTTTGTGGCCAAAACTGGGACTATTTCCACAAAGAGAAAGTTAACTTTCAGCTGGCAAAGTGTGATAAAGGGATGACTAACTGTGAAAGCCAAATGGTGGTGGGCGGTGCAGGACCGCTCCACTCGTCTTTTAGATGCAGAAACACGTTTCTCCACTTAGTTCTTAAAAGAAGCAACAATATTTTTACTGAAATCAAATCCCTGCTTCTCGGTGGTGGAAATAACATGTTCGAAATGCAAAAAAATAAAAAAAAAGTCTGGGATCTGCTCCCCTTCGGGTGGCGTGTGTGCGGGGTTACCCTGCTGCGAGGGGGAGGTGGGGACAGCTGGCTGATTGAAGCTGTTCTCCGTCTGGGAGAGATCAGGAGGAGACTGGGGAGGGTCCTGCCCTGGAGTCAGCTGCAGGCAGAGAGACAACATGGTTGTTCCTTTGAGTTCTCCTTTGATTCGCGTCAGAAACTTAAGCGTTCTTTCTCTGAGAACCTTCTAAACTTAAGGATCATCCACATGAGTTGATGCCTTTTGCATATTTTCTTCGTTAAATGAAGACAAAAAATCCTTCAAAGTCAACTTTTACCTTAAAAAAATCAATAATTATTGATTTGATTTAAGAAAGAATTTAATTTAAGTGATTTTTCCATTTAAACTAAACAATTGCTGTTGAATTTTATGTGTAGATGGTTATACAGTACTATTAAGGCTGAAGTTTTTAATGCAAAACTGTAGGAATGCTTCTTAATTCAAGTCTTCTGGCGCCATGGTTACCTTTCTCCTGCGTTGTGCTGTGTTGGAGATCTTGTCCGGCGTGACTCCCATGTCAGAGAGGACTTTGGCGATTCCTCGGGCGTCAACGCCACAGTTAGGAGCTACATTGGTCTCACATCGCCGGTGCACATTCATCTTACACACTGCCAAGCAGCAAAATAAAAAAGAGAAAATGACAAATGTTTGGTTTAAAAAAAAAAAGATCCACAGAAAAAAAAAATGTCATTAAAAACAAGAATATATATATATTTTTTGCTGGTTTAAAAAAATAAATGTAGTTTTTAAGCAAATTGTGTTTTTTTTGTTACTTTAAGACTAATGAATTAAAGATCCAGCTTTTAAAGTGAATCAAATCTACTGAATAAATCAGTTTTTTATTTTAATTTTTTTTATTATGCATGAAAATGCCCCGTTTTAACAAAAACATTATTTGTTTTTATAAATTATATTATTGAAAAGTTTCTGTTCATTTAAAAAAACTGTCAAACCAAAAATTTTCTTAAAAAAATGAATTAAATTAATAAATTATATATTTTTTGTTAATGAGGCAATGGTTTCTACTCTGGCGTTAGTTAATTTACATACAGTAAATATTCCATTTTTTTTTCTTTTTTAAAAAAAATCCTAATTTTTATTAAATATTACTACAAATAAAAAAAATCATCGAGATGAATTTTTGCATTAAGAAAAACAAAGATTAAAATAATAATCAGTCTGATACTGTAAAATCCCAGCCTTGCATGAACCATGAACTCACCTTTGCACTGTAATCCCTGCCTCATGAGGCCCCACAGCAGGGAGCCACAGTGGTCACAGAAGGTGGGAACCTTGTAGTTGTGGATACTGAACTTGTGGGGCATGTTAACACTAAAGCGCTGTGAACCCACCTGCAGAGGGAGACACACACACACAGGGAGGTGGAACACATGCGGTTCAATAACACTCATAATAATAAAGATGCTGATATCCTCTAGTCTAAATGACGTCACATACTGTTTGAAGCTGGATAATTTGCTACATTATTAAAATAAAGAAACGTTTGCTTTAGACGTGATGAAAACGGAGGGAAACTTCACCTCTTCCGCCGTGTCTTCCTGCTTCTTCATCCCCGCACATTTGGTGATGATGAGCTCGTGGCAGCGCTTGTGAACCACACACGTGCACACTGAAAGCACCAGAGGTTGCAGTTAAAGGGCTTATTCACTTTTTTTGAATCTGTCCTTGGAAATATACTTAGAAAAATACGACATTTCAGTTCATTTTTTTTATTTGGTTTATTTGTGTTGACAACATTGAATTTATTCATAACCTTTTTGATATTTGACATCATATTTGTCTCCACAGAGTAGTTTAAGCAACAAATCAGCAGCATCACAAACTCAAGAAGCTCTAACATTCTTGAATCCAGTTAGTAAAACTTCACACCTACAAAATAAAAGACTATTTCATAACATGTGCACTTTAATATTTTGCATATTTAAGCATGACTGAGATCACTTCATCAAGTTTTTTGTCTGTCTTTGGTCCACATTAAAAACAAAAGTACATTAAAAGCTAAAATATAATTTTGTTCTCAGCTATAGTCAGATTTTACGTGTAACACAGCAGCTAACACTCGCCTATCTGCTCAGTTTATGCACTTACTTGTGTTCTCTTTAGTATTTTTTTTTTACTATATGCACTTTTACAAACCTTTTACATAGACGACCTGCTGGACTACTTTGTTAAACAAACCATCTCACCTTCCAAAGAGTTTTGAGCACAAACAATAAAAAAAGAAAACAACAAAGAACTTTGCACTGAAGGAAAACGTGTGAAATGTGAGACAGATGGTGCAGAACTGCAGAAACTACACAGTCAGCTGAATAACCTCTTTGTAGAGATGCCTTCAAACAGGTAAAGATGCTCACTTACTTTGAAAGGTTAGCTGCCGTATTGTTCAGAGTACAAGTCGGAGGTGCAACCTATACTCAGGTGCGACTTCTATATGATTTTTTTTTTTTAATAAAAAGCAACAACTGCTAGAGGGTACTGCAGGTGTGTGCATCAATTTTGCTTCTAAAAACAACACAGAAGAAGAATTGCATCTTGGTCTTAAAGCTACATTCACATGGCAACATGCATTTAAGACTAGCACATGATCGATTCTTTCACCCGAACAAAAGTATTTAGATGACTTTCAATATGTTGAATTTCTCTGAGTGTCCCTGGGTAAAGTCGCACATGTCTCAGAAATGGGTGGAGCAAAGGCCAAGTCTCCAGTTTCATTAGTTTTTTTTCTAGGATTTTTTTCTTCTAAAATTCCTAATTTTTCAGTAATTTTTCCAGCATGTTTTTAGAATCTTCCTATGTTTTTATCTTCCATTTTGTTGCATTGACCACTGTTGAAAAAAGAAAAAAAACTACAATAGTCTAGAATATGTTTTGATATTTTGATGTATTTTTTATGAGAAATACTTTTTATTGTGTATATTTTATCGGGTAAAAATGACTATACAAAAGTGTAACTTTTTATAATGAAAGCCTTCTAGGGTTAAGTGACTACTTTCAATGCAAACGCACATAAAAATGTGTTTCCGACTTCAGCGTTCAATACTCTTGAGTTCACGTATCTCTACGCAAGTTTCTACAACTGTTTCTTGGCTCTACGTACAAAACGGGCGTCCATCAAACACGCGTTGCAAGTTAAACCAGGTTCAGCTTTGACATATCAGGAAGTCAGATTTGATAGTGACACGTGTACCGTCCTTTTTAACTCACGGAATGTCAACTGTTTGAAAATTGATTGCGGAGGAGAAATTAATAATTGCGATTTGTACCCAATTATATGACATCTTGTCTTTTATATATCGGAATGTAAAAAAAAATCTGGAGAAAAATAAGCAACATTTGCACCGATTCGACATTTTGAACTAACCTTCTTTCAACTGTGAGTACATAAAGTAGTATTGGGTAGCGACAGTTGAATGGGAGCACCTTATGTAAAAAACGCTATAATACGTAGTATTATAGATCTTCATTGGACATCTGCATGTGCATCAGCGTATTCAGTAATTCAGCATTTTTCCTTTCTCCCTTGCCCTCCTTTTGAAGGGGCAGTTTAAGTGGAAGTGTATCCTGTAAATTTATTTTTTAAATGTCACCCTACAAGCGGAGGGCTGAGACCGCTTTTCTTCACGTGGGTGAGCTCTGATGCACAGACGCTTAAATTTAAATGTTAATAATGACTTTTTGTTGAAGGATGACTTTTTAAAGTTAGAAAACCGCTGTTGTTATGTATTGTTGATGACGTCATTGAACGAAAGTGACGTCCGAAATATGAGACACTGTTTTTTCATAACTCTCCATTTGGAGGGCCAAATGAAGGGGAAGGGAGAAGGGAAGAATTCGTATTGGGCCTTAGTGAAATGATGTGAACCTTTCAAACGGGGAGCATGACCAAGTTTGACCACAAAGCTCCGATTGCTGGATACCGTACAAATGTGGTTATCACGCCACGTTCAAGCAGCACCTCGAACCTTGGAGTAAAATCGCCTCCTTGCACATTTTTCTCTTTGTTCACTGAAAGCTGGACGAACTCTGCACGATTTGATGTTTTTAACATGTATCTTTAAAGACCGAATTGACTCGAGCATGTATGGATGGCTTCCTACATTTTTTTTAAGTAAATCTAGTCATATGCACATTTTTAATGACTAATTACAATTCATTAAGTTAAATACAATGAAATACGTGAAGTTGGTGGACTTCCCTTTTGTCTAATACAAATCTATTTAATATATGTGCTTTTATGCAATAAGAACTAGGGTGTGTTTTATGAATAAATGTCCAATAAGATTACATTTTACCTTCTTCCTTTGTGCAGAACTGAAATATTGATTTTATGCTGACAAATTTCAAAATATTTTTGCATGATTTTTTATTGATGTTGGTCTGATACTGTAAAACCTTGGCTGGTACCCAAATCACAGCTGCCAGTCAGCAGCCTGTAATCCCTTCCTGTGTTCTCACGCCTCAATAATAAATGAAGTGCAATGTTACCTGAGAAATTGGAACGTGCCAGAGAAAAGTACTCACCCTGACACTGGTATCCCTGCTTCCCCAGCACACCCCTATCAGATGGCAGAGAAGCATGTCAGCCATGTTGGGTTGAGTGACACCAGAGAGCAGCTTGACCACATTCGACCGCACAGATGTGCTACTCACCAAATAAAATCTCGGCAGTGTGAGCAGTAGGTTGGCTGTCTCAGGTAGGTGGCCATGAACTTGTGCCCGTTGACCTGGTGGACCCGTCTTCGGACGGCACCCTGCCGCCGGCGAGGCCCGATTCTCTCGCGGAACACTCGCTCTTCATTCTCGTTTGTACCTGAGGCTGATGAGAGAAGCAAATTTATTTAGGAATAATTCAATCAGAAAAATAAAAATGACAGGTTTTTATGCTTTTGAGACTCCATACTTTTGCCTGGCGCGCGTAGAAAAGGACCATTTGCATCATGTTCCTACGGGTGTTTAATCATTCAACGACCTCTCATCTTCCTCTGTTCCCATCTCCCTCCCTCTTCCTCACAAATACCCCACACCTACCAGAGGCCTATGGATACATATGTATGCAAGCTATTTATACTTCCCTGTGTGGGCCTAAAAACGAAGGACAGCATATTAAAATACTCCTCCTCAGCCAGCATCATCCAACCAGTCCTCCACTTCCTTTCTGCATCTCCCTGGAAAGATATACGCTTTCCGAGTGTAACCTTAAGACAAGAGAACCACCTCCACTCTGCCTCCCACACACCCTTCTTCCCTCCGCGCTCTCGTCCTAGTTAGCCTTTTTTTCTTCTTCTTCTTCTCGCTCTTCCAGCATCTATCTCCAGGGTGCGTTGGAGATGTGGTTACTGCTGAGCCTCAGCAGAGTTTGATTACAGGCAGATAGTCTAGGGACTTTGTGTGTGCGAGCGCCAGTGTGCGCTTTGCCTCTTTCTGTGTGTCTGAGATGTCGCTGTTGGTTGGAGGGGAGCGGCAGCTAAACAGGCCATTACTGGAATCATTTTGTTTTTGCATAATACATCATCCATCTGTCTAGGACAAACACAATCACACTCAGTGTGCTGACAAGGAGAGCAGATGAGGCATAACAGCAGTTATGAGTTATCGTTGAGGAGAGAGACAAACTCTGGACCCGGTGAATTACAAGGAGGGAGATGTATGCTTAGAAAAACAATGGGATTTGATTTCAGATAAATATGTTTGAAATGATGCATTTAGAGACAATCTAATGTTGTAGTGCTTTTAACATTTTCTCGTTGGATTTCTGTCTTGATAGAGGACATATATAAAGACATTTCTACTGAATAACTGCCTCTCTGCAGAGACTATGTCCTAGAAAACAACACAGCTGTTTTGATTTTGGCTAAAAATCCCAAAATCCTAATTAAAAGACCACTTTTACATTAGATGATTGGAAATGAAATGTAAAGGAAAATATGAAAAAAGTAATCTTTGTGCGATTTCAATGCAATCTCACAAGTTTACCACATATTTTTAAATGAACCTCCCACAACTTTCAATATATATATATATATATATATATATATATATATATATATATATATATATATATTAATTTTGGTAGGATAAAAAGTTACAGGTAAGGTTTGAGGTAACAGTAGAGAAAATCCTTGAAGTCCTTTTGCACTTGCTTAACATTTTCCAGTGAGTTCTATATTAACCCACAATTGCATTTAATTATGAGTGCTGGTCACTCACTTCACTTCTACCTGTGCTGTAATAAGAGACTTCAAAGTGTTTAATTACAGAGGCTCAAATAATGCAGATACATTTCACTGTTTGAATGTAAAGCCGGCCCTGCGACAGACTGACAACCTCTCCAGGGTGTTGGGCCTTTGCCCAGCAGTGGCCAGGTTAGGCTCCGGTGACCCTGTGACTCAGAAAGGGAAACGGTGGGTTAGGGAAATGGATGGATTTCTGTTTTGTATTTTACTGTACGTTCAATAATAAAAAAAAAACATTAATAATAAAACGGTCATGGTGCAGTGGTAGAGTGGTCGACCTCTGATCGGAAGATTGCAGGTTTGAAGTGTCTTTGGGCAAGACACTGAACCCCACCTTTCCTTTGGTGGAAGGTTGGCGCCAGTGGAGCCACCATCAGTGTGTGAAAGCATGTGTGAACGGGACTGTGACTGTTAAACACTTTGGGTCTACAAGGAAGGTAGAAAAGCGCTACACAAGTGTACACCATAATAAAACAGTAGTAACTGTTACAGCCCGAAAGATCTCGGGTACAAATCCCGGACGAGCCCCCAAGTTGTCATGACCGAATAAATAAAGGCCATGGCAAACAAGAGGACTGGGTTAGGCTTAATAAAAGTTTATTTTAAACAAATATTTAACCCAACTACATCTAATAAAAGGGTGAAGGGATTTGTAGAGACCAATTGGGACTAAGACCTCCCAGCAGCTTTTATACCCTCAGCAGGACTGACCAGGTCCACCCAGAGGGTGGAGACTCCACTCAACCAAGACCAGCAAAAGACACACAGGCCTGGAAGAAGACTGGAGCCGTAACAGTAACCAGCTTTCTGATTGGACAGAACCGTGTCGATGTTATACAATGTCTCGCGCTGATAAAGAAGGAGAAAGTAAACAGTTTAGTAAATAAAATTGCAAAACAGGATTGGAAAATTTAATGAATAAAAATATAAATAAGACGGAAATGTCTTTTTTTAAAATCTATTAAATGAAACCTATTTTCGAATCAATTTTTATATTAAGTAAATTGGTTCTGTATTTTAAAATAGCAATTATCAATAATATAATTTCTCTTTTAAAATTCTATCTTAAATATGAAATTAAAAAGTATATTGGCGTATTAGAATTCAGCGGCTGGGTGGCTCAGTGGGCTAGGTGAAGGGCTGACAACGCAGAAGCCCTGGGTTCGATTCCCAGGGTTGTCCACTGATCCCCACCCAGATTGGGTCCTTAGGCAAGACCCTTGATGCTGCTGCCTAACTGGGTCCCTGTCCCCCTCAAGTACAGGGTTGTGTCAGGAAGGGCATCCGGCGTAAAAACTCTGCCAAATCACTGGTGCGAAACAGTGGGTGCTGTTACGCTGTGGCGACCCCGAAAGGGATAAGCTGAAAGTGAACTACTACTACGGTGTATTAGAATTCAAATTAAGTCATCTTTATATATGATAAAAAATATATTGCTGCTCATCCAAGAGATGTATTTCTATTTCAAGGACCTTCATGGTCCTTGACACTTAAGTGGTAACAAATAGCGAAGCGGAGTTTGAAAACACAGCATTCTGTTTTAGGACAGTGAGAAAAATAACATAAGGTACTAGAGTACAGTGGATGCAGCAGGATTTAATGACTAACATCAAGTTGTATGATGTGTTTGGATGACAGAATAAACATGAACTGCTTCTAATCCAGAACATCTGCATACAGTAAGTGGCATTGATTATGACAATATGTGGCTAAAGATCATTTAATTCAGAACTTTTTTAAAGTGATAAATAAAAGCTAGGACGAAAAAAAATGAAAGAAAAGAGACATTTTTGAAGGAAACCGGAACTACAAAACAGACGGACTGACCACAGATGGTCAGATTAGGGGAGATTACTTTTTCCGCTTCCTGGAAACAACAGATGCAGCAGGATGAAGAGGACAGAAAAGGAGGAAAGAGAAGACAGCGAAGAAGAACACTTCCTTTCAGGCTCCGAAGCTGCAGTGAACAGACTGTACCAGTGGGAAAAAAATAAATCTGCTAAAAATACCCCCTTCTTCCTCCTCTAGTTCTTACTCAATCTCTCCAAATTTCACTCCTCGCAGCTCCCTTTATCAGCACACTCACACATCAGCCATTTGTTTTAATCAGCATGCATTAACATGAAGGGCTTTGTATGGGGATGAACTAAAGGGAAGAAGTTCAGAAGTGGGTGGAGAGTGGGATGTGAGGTCACAACAAAGTGCCCAATCGTTGATGAGAAGGGCACGACATGGATGCTGGAGTCTGGTGTGTGTGTGTCAGTTTGTGTGTGTCTAATCCATGTCCTGATCCACTATTTTGAGAATTCACTCGCTCTCTTTATTCATTTCACAGTGAAAAGGTTTCCACACATCGGAGGCAGACGCATCCTGCAAAGCAGAAGAGCCGCTTCTATTTATGTGGAGGTGTGAAGCAACCCAGGTGCTGGCGGAGAGCTTTTCAGCCCGAGAGGGAATGACTATGTCAGGAAACAGAGGTTAAGTGACGGATGTTTTCCCGATTCCCCGACGATCAAATCAAAACAAACAAATACGGAATTTAGGAGAGACAGAACCGGCTTTAGGAACAACACAGCTTTCTAGGAAAACAGGAAAATTTCACCCTTTGGCCTCGAGCTTCAAGGCCGTAAATCGAGGTCTGCCTTCTAAACTTAAACATCCAGCCACTTGGTGGCAGCGGAAACTAACCAAGACTGAACACCTCTTTTTAAAAAAATAATTTGAATATTAAAACATTATAAGATTATAAAATTAGTACAGTTTTATGTTTGATTTTAAATTGAGCATCAAGTAGCTGTAACTGCTTCTTTATTACCACAGTTTCTAAGACTTATCCTATCAACTGTCTTATTGTTTATAAATCTAAGATTTAATAGTTTGTTTCCATTTTAACCTACAGTATAACATCAGGATGGATAAATATTGTATATTTTTACTGTTTTATGACCCACTGCATGATAACAACGTTTGCATTTAGCATTAGGAGTTATTCACGCACACCTGAGAAGATTAATAACCATCGCAGCTCCAAAGGTTTACCGATTTTTCTGTCTGAAGCCTTAATAGTTGCATCCAACCGCCTACAAAAGTTCCTGCGAGCTGAGAAAGAGGTAAAAAAAAAGGCGCAGCTTATTATCTCTCATTAATTCCACCTTTCCGGTCGCATTGCCACCAGCCTTCAACGCGTTGTTACTGAGCACATGTGTAAGACTTGAGGCTTTAGAGCGTCGCCCAGTTGTTTTCAAATCTTGTTTGTGAAAGACTAGGATTGCAAATGTTTCTTTTACAAGAGTGCAGGACAGAGAAAGCACACCATTTGCAGAAACTTTGTTCAAAAATGTGTTTTACAAGTTTTTTCTTGGTGCTTTCTTCTTATTTTTAGCTGATGACCACAAGCTCTATTGCCGTCTCTGAGGCCAAGACTGTGTCGGGATTGTCGGCTTGTCTCTGTTGGGTAAAACAGTTCCATCAAGGATCTACCACCCCGTCTGTTTTCCAGGTAACCTTATCCTACTTTTGCCTGATTAGCTGGATTAGGTCATTTCAGGTTCTGGTTGACATGTCTGACACAGAAAGCAAAGTGTGGTCAACCTGGAGGAACAGAGATAGTCGTGGTCTAAAAAGTGCAACTAAAATACTACTAAAACAGTATTAGTGCCAGTAATACTTTGAGTGGAGGGACTAGAATGCAAGTCTCGTTAAGACCAAGTCATATGCATGTGTTGTGGGTTTTTGGGTTGTCTGGGCCTGTGACCACCTTAAGGGACGTCATGAAAATGGAAGTGTATTGTCAGTATTTGTACGAATAATATAAAGTACACGCACTTATTACATTCAGGTATGCTGTCGATGCCTTTATACCACACTCTAGTCCAGTGTCTGCATGATTTCCAGATATCCAAGGCCTACTCTTGACTGGTTACCTGGTTCAGGTGTGTCCAGCCATTAAGAACATGCAGAAGAGCTGGAGTTGCCTATCCCTGCTCTAGTCATCAGTGAGGTGCGTGTACTGGCTCCTTACAGACCACGCTTATATGCTGCACACCGGGGGTGTACAAGTGATATGTTAGGGCCAGTAGGACGCTCGTAGGATGCCCATAAAACCACGATCTGATTATCTAATTTCCTCATTTCTTCCAGTCTGGCAGCATGCATGGAGCATGCAATTATCAAATTAAAAAGCACTAATCCCCTACCTACACAGGATTTAAGGTGGAGTAGGCATCTCACCTGCTTCACCTTTATTTACTCTTACGTGTTGTTCAAGTGTTCACTACGACTTGTTGCCCGCAGCATACCCATAGAAAAAAAATTGCAAGAACATTCTCACACTCCGGTTTCACGGAGCGGTCTATGACCTTTCGTGAAGGCCACCTGGGTGCCCCAAACAAGTTTGCCAATTTTTTGCTTAATCCCATATCCACCCCTACACAATTACAGTTTTAATGATTGTTGAAAATTCCTATAAGTTCCACACTTTTGCACGCAGTGAAGGCCTGTACTGCCACAAGCACTCTCCTCCTCCACTCTGAACAGCTGTGTGTTTGCAGGGCAGAAATGCTCCCTCGCCACGATGCTTCTCTGCTTCTGGGTACTTTAATTTTACACATCGGTATCACTTTCAGCTCGAATCTAATCAAAGGCCCCGGAGTTAAAAAATTCATGCGTGTTTTCAGGCCCGATGCGATGGTAATCTCTCTACGGCTCTATCTGGCTCTACGGCAGCAGCGGTCTTACCCTCGGTGGAGGATCCGGACAGATCGATGACCACGTACACCTTTCCCTCTGGCTCCAAGTCAATCTACAGAGACAAAGAGATTAAAAAAATAACTAAATGAGGGAGAAATTCTGCAGCTGAACATTGAGTAGATGGGGGAGGCAGTCAAGTCCCTCAGGACAAACAAACACACATGTAAGCGGTCATTATCTTGCCAGCATGTGTATCATTATCGGCACTTTAAGCACCATTGTTTCAATTACTATCACTCCTAGTAATATAGAGTCTTATCAATGCAGCTATCAAATGTAAATAAGTATCTTTTGGTTTTGAGAGAAACCCTTTGAGCCCACATCCTTAAGCTTGATTGGATTAGCTGGAATGAGCAGATTTCATAAGGTATACTTTGGATTTCATCAGACCTCTCTCATCAGTGCTTTTTTTTAATTATTATTTGGGTCCCAAAGCCTGACATGTTGGAATTTTCCAACAAGAACCTTTGATTAATTCACTGGTTTCAGCATATCAGAGTTATAATGGACAACAACTGTAAAAAGAGCTGCTGAGTGATCTGTTTAAGACGTTTCTAGGGTTCATGTCAGGAAACATGGGTTACTGCACCAATTAGAGTTTATATATTAACAGTATTTCAATTATTTTGTTTATATTTCCAGCAATTAATCCGTCTATGATTGTAAATTCCTCTCGTTTCTGATGAACATCTCGCGTGTTCAGCCTTCACAGTCTGCTGCCTGTGCTATCACCAGGGTTTCCCACACAATGTTAATACTTCAGCGGGCTCTTAAGCTATATAAACAGCGTTCTCAGATGCTCTGCCTTCTTCAAACACATGCACACAAACTTAGGGACCCTGCCTGTCTTAATGCAAACACATTGAATCAATATGCAGTCGTGCATGATAGGAATTTTGCAGGAATAGCCATCACGTTGCACCGTCACCAAGATGGTTTTTAACCCCTTGAAAGACCAACTCCCATGAAATTGTGTTTTTAACATGTTCGTGTGGAATTTTTCTGATGATGGAGGACATACAATTATGAAAATTAGGATCAAAATTGAATTTTTAAGCATTTCTTTAGTCAAAATGTTGTAAATCGAGAGCAGATTTATTTACTTGCACACGACTAGATCCTCGTCTGAGCTGGCATCTGGCTCAAAACTGTATGCACTGGTAATACTAATTTGTGTGCACAAGATTGCAACTTGTGTGCACAAAATGCCAACTTGTGTTTACAACACAATGACTTGTGTGCATAAAATGCCCATTTGTCTGGACTGGATAGTAACTTGTGCGCACAAAAAGTTTATTTGTGTGCACAATTTAGCATTTTGCGCTAAAAAAATACTAACTTTGCACACAAAATGCAAGTAAAATGCTAATTTGTGTGCACAAAATAGCTATAAGTGCGCATAAAATACAAACTTGTATGAACAACATGCAAATAAATGCTAATTTGTGTGCACAAAATGAAAATAAAATACGAATTTTGCATAAAAAAATGCTAACGTGAGGGAACTATTTATTTATTCTATGTCATGTTCAGGGTCCGCATTCATAACTTTCGAGCAAGGATAAAATGTGTAAGTGTGTCAGAAAGATGAGGTAAAACGAGTATCGAGAAAAAAAATGTGTTATTAAGCACTCAGCCACACATGACATAGTCCAACAGAGAGCACTCAAGAGGCAGATGACAAAGCAGGAGAGAGTGAGAAAGAGAGGTTTAAATCCTTCTTTAAGCTCTGGGACAGCAGCAGATCCTCTTATGCAACCGCCAGACTCTCACACACACACTAACACACACATTTACTTCCATTGCATTGCTAAACAAGAAGCACAGAGAGCACAAACAAATACTAAATGAACTCCATGCGCCCCTCACCCTCCATCTCTCAGGTCGTTTGACAATTGTAATGTGCACCCCATGTAGCAAAAACTCCAAATGTGATCAGAGGAATTTACAGAACTGAAAACAAAGGAGATAAATCAGAGAAATTCCTTTCTAATGTCAAATGAGCGCAACGCCTACGAAAAACCTCATTTATTTGCCTTCACACTTTATGGTTTGTATGGAACTCAAGCTTAAGCTGTCATTCCAAATTAAGATCAAAGATGTGGGTGAAAGTCATATTTCTGCAAATCTTTGTATACATAAAAAATGGTCAGATATTATAACACGTGTCCTAAAGTCGATATTCCAACGCCAAAGAATCAGCTGGAAGCATTTTGTTGGGAAAGGAACAAAAGATGGGATTTGTGACCTATAAAAGGGCGGCGAATTCTTGATGTCTCCCCCTTTAAAATGATGTGCTAATCCCCAAATGTAACCTCTTGCATAACAGCACATCACAGGGGGGATTTTAGCCGAAAGATGGACCGAGTCTGATTTGGAACAGAGCGGAGCAAATGGACGGCACGGTCATTGATTTAGCGCTGGGGTTGTGAGGTGGCACGCCAGCCAAAAGCTGTTTCTGCATCGCCAATTACTGACCACGAGAGTCAAGCTATGGCGTTTTAGAGAAAGTTAAAGGGGAATTTCCTCTTCCTGTATGAATCAAAGAAAAACGGCTAACAAAAAAATAGTCACTTTTTAGGATGAGAGAACTTTTTTGTCCAATCATAAGTCACATACAGTTTTTTTTTTAATAAATTCCAAACATAAGTAAAAAAAACAACTCAATATGTTGGAATATTTGCCATTTCTTTCTGCCAACTTTACTAGCGTGTGTGGAAAGAAAACAAAAACAACAGAGCACAGGGCAGATCACATGGCTACAATAATTCACTAACGTCCACGAGTTTGGAGATGAGCGGAGAGGCACAAACCTTTAGTGAGTGCACCGCACTACTCCAACAGCTGTACTCTACTTGATTTTTTAATTCGGTGCATGACTTCTTTTTTTTATTGCATTTGATCAGTCGTGATGGTTTTTGTGGTGTGTTTGCTGCTTGAACAGGGTGAACGCACAAGTGGTTGCACTCATAGAAAGTGCCCTCCACCCTTATGGAACCTGGAAATGATCAGAACGATCATATTCAGAGAGTTAATTACATAAATAGGTGGGTTTTGTGTGACTTTAGCCCTAAATAAGTCAACACGTAAACTGATCCTCTTTGTGTGGTTTCGAGATCACCTGTTGTGGTTTGGCTACGATCTCTTGACAAACACGTTTTATTCGAATTCCTAAATCAACCAAACAAGTGTAGAGTATGAAAGTGAGTCAAACCACAAACAGGTGCTTTTTTTAAATTAACTTAAGCCATAGAGTACATTTTGGCTCTAGTAATTTAGGTTTTAGTTAACCCTTTAACACCGTAGCTCTACTGTTTATGTTCTTCAATTTACTGTAATTTTTTAATTGTTAACACGATCAACGTGATTCCAGCAGATTCTGATGGAGAAAAGCGGCACAGAGAGAATGTAAACAGATGGATGATGGGAAGTGGGGCGGCTTACTCACAAATGCTGCATGTGCAGGCCGGTGTGCAGGTGTCCCATTCGGGTTTGCTCATTTTTTGCCCCCAAATAGCCCAATTTTCCCCCGTAATGGAAGTTTTGAAACCCTCTGAACAACTTTTTCGTTTATCAATGCTTACAATTTTAAAACTGACTGGTGCAAAACACTTGAAGCTTCACCATTTAACATCTAAGAAATATATGTGACTTGATTTGTCCTGAAACCCCACGTTTTGTGTTTATCAGTGTCAAAAAATAAAGAATAAAAGTTCCTTGTAACAAACTTGGTGCACGAACAGGTTAATAAGTGCAGCATAAAATGCAACTGTTATTGTTTGCCCCCTTTAGGTCAATGTTCTGTTCTTTATTTAAACTAAAGCTGAATAATTACATTGGACAATAACAAATTAAATAATTCAATTATTCTTTTCCAGGAGCAAACAGCAGTCAAACAAAAGCCAAACTAAGAGGTGGTCACGTGCAGATTTGGGGATTTCTCTTTAACTCTGACAGCATTTTTAATTAATCAAGAATTCAACTGGAAAATGTGCTCTGGTATGTATTGTTTACAATTACACCATAAACTTCTTGTTTCGATCAAATATCTTCAAAATTTAACATTAATTAAATGAGAAATCATTGTGCAAAAAGCTAACTAATGTTTTTGTCTGTAAATTGAAGGACTAAACTGTCAGATATTAACTGGAATTTTCTAAATTGGAGCTAAAAGTGACTTAATCAAAAACACAAAAGCAGCTGATCAGGATCAAACTGAAACCTGTGGAAAAATAGTCCAATCTGGCAACCCTTCTCTTTTACTCTGGGTCAGTTAAGACAGACAGAGATCAGTAGCCTGGTTTCCTCTCCTAGACTTTTATCAAGCTGCTTCTCTTTTATGAACGTTCATTGTTGACAGTTTTCGTCTTGTTTCGCTCTAAAAGAAAGCCAATTTCCCAGAGACATTAAATTTTTTATCTAAATTCCCTACTCCAGTTAGATACATGATGTTAAAAAAAAGCTGGTGACGAAATCGGATTAAATTCTGGTTGTTAAAACACACGTGGAAACACATCGACTGTATCAAAAACGCACAAAAATGACATCTTAACAATCTTTTCTTGAAGTGTTTAGATAAAAAAATTCTGTGAAAACAACTCCTGAATTAATATTTAAACTAAATGTCATTTTTAGATAAACTTTACAAACATTGTTTATGATATATAACTGTTAACTAGTGCAGTATCTATATTAAAACTGATATTTTTCACTTAAACCGGTTAAAGGAAGTGACAGTGTGATTTCAGTCCAGATTTTCAAAATAAAAGCTTTTTTTTTTAATAGTAATTTAAAAGCGAAAGGTTTTCGTCAATTAGCAATAAAACTTTTTTGGTTTTGAATCTTTAAAATATTATCAATGGATGAACATTTAATTGCATAGGAAGCAAAGTCATTAAGTTTGTCTAAAAATGAGAAAAAAATCTTTTTTTTAGTAGTTTGTGGTATTTATTATTTTAGTGTGCAAATTATTAAAGTATTTATTTTATATTCTCAATACAAGTACTTTTTTTTTTAAATATGGGTTTAAATACACAGCTAGAGTATTAAAGTATTTTATCTATGATATTTCTAGGTTTATAATAATAATAATAATAATAATCCCGCTGTGCCGGAACAAAAAGGCCGATTAATATCCGTCGGTGAGTGACGGATCCCTTGACCCTTTTAGCACCAATAAAACTACATGCAGTGCAACAGAAAAACTCACCCCCCACCCCCACCCATGCTTTGTAAATGGATTGTAACGTGACTTGGATTTAAGCACTGCGTGTACAGACACACACACAGGCGCTGGGTTCCCCGCCCTGACAACAAAGGTTGGAAGGAGGCAGAGCAGGAGAATCTAGTTCGCCTCATTAATCCTGTTAGTCCAATTAGGACACTGATACAGACTTCACCAGCGCTCGCCCTGAAACGCACCGGCTGAACGTGCGAGGGATCCTGGAAGGTTAGCATTAAACACACATTTCAGCTTAACTGTCTTTCACTCGGAAGACAAAAAAATCAAATAATAAAGCAGGAGGCAGGCTGAATCGAGCACTCACACGTACCATATGCAGCAGCACAGAGAAGCACTCAACCAGGCAGACAGGGCACTCAAAGCTTGCATTATATCAATACTGTGGAACTAACCCCCCCTCCCACTCTCTGACCGTCCAGCTCGCAAACGCCGTCCAAGCAGACAGCTCTTTCTGTCTCGCTCGGGAGCGTTTATTCTCAGCGACTGCCTCCCACATCCATCTGTCAAACGACAAATTCCAGCTTTGAGAGAGCTTGACCGCGTTCGCACAACAACACGCCGTGAAGCGGCGCGCAGGAGACCCATGCTGGACAGAGACGGTGTGTGAGAGTCATGCATCTTTAATGTAACATCACAGACGGCTAATAACGTAAGAGGAGCTGCGGGGCGCGCTGGTGGGAGGAGACACATCATTTCGTCGTTTGGCTGCAACATTTAAAAAAAATAATGATAAAAAGGAATGACGAAGCAGAGCTAAAGGGAACTTTTCGGAATCCTCCCCGTTCGGACATCACAGGAATCACAAGAAGAAGAAGAGTGTGTGATTTCCAGATGGACTGGCAGACGGTCTGATGAGCGGCCTTTGAAGATCAGACAGTCACCTCTGTTGGCTGAAAACTGCCAGGATTCAAGCTGGAAAAAAAGGAAGCCCTGTCTGGAACCAGAACCAATCATGTAACTTCCCCCCCGTGTTTCGACTAAAGTCGACGTGGTCGGTTCAAAGCCTCACCGAACAATGACAGCTCCAGAAAATAACAAAGAGGCTCTTGTTGGTTTCTGATGTCATTTTCTTAGAAAGCAGCTACAAGCTAATCATCCCAGTTTCCACTGTGAATCTGCAATGTAATTCTATTTTTTAATAAAAAACAATGAATTTTTGATAAAAAAAAAAGAAAAAATCCTGAACATCTCAAGTCATATTAAAAAAATGTAAATAGAGACTCCAACTGATGACAACTACTGTATATATAACAGCCTATCTCATTAATCGACTCATTTTAGCTTGAGGACTTCATTAGTCATGATGCAATGATAAACAAGCAGCTTTACAGCTTTCAAATGGTTAAGGAGGTGCTGCCTACAGATGATGATTATCTAACCCAGGCATAAACACTGGATATATTATAGAGGGTGATGAGCCCGTCTTCATGAAACCATGACACTAGAACCAGAAATCCCTTCAGTTCACTGATCGTCATCAAGGCGGTGATCCTCCAATGTAAAGACTCACTCTGATGAAAATTGTGTTTTTTGATAACTTTTTGTGGTATTTTTATCATGATAGAAGACATATATGAAGAAAATTACGCTGCATTTCTGAGTATTTCTTTATTCAAATCGCTGTGATTTAGGAACAAACGAAAAATGTAATTTGAAAAAGTTTGCAGGTGTAGCGTAAAAGTAAAAAATGCAATTGCCAATTTGCCGCAATATTTTTAATATTTGTTAAACTTTATTTTAAATTAATAAAAATATTTTGAAGAAAAGTCAAATTTAAGAAGAGACAGATATAACGTTGCCACCAGATTATAAAAAAAACAACAAATCAGCATTAAACTAAATTATATTATTTTGATTTATAGCTCAAAAATCACTTAAAATTAAACAAAGTTAATATAACAAAACAGGTTTACATAAATTTGTGATGAAGCGTTGATATTAGAAAAACTTGCAATGTGCGATATTAGTGATAAATATTGCGACACATGACCATGTAGCAAAACAAATAAAAAATTTCCATTTCACTGCATCACTTTTATTTAAATAAATTCAACAGAACTTAAATTATATTCAAAATGAGGGGAGTATCTAACATAAAAGAGGTCCATCTGAGTGGTCAAATGCGAAAAGAGCTTTATTTAAGCCGTCTTTTTCGATACACAGGCTGATATTGCGATAACAATAAATTTGCGATATATTGATTCACAGAAACTTTATGGAGACCATAATCCACCAGCTACAAATCTGCTATCTTGGACATTTATTTGCGATAAACAGTTCATAAAGTCGCCTTATGAACAGTTAGGAAACTTTATGGGTGGAAGAAACAACAATCCATTCAAAGAAATGCAAAAGAAGTCTTTGATTTCACCTTCAAACTTGTGTCCCCAAATGCTTTTCTAATGTTTCAGTGCCACAGATATATATTAGTTTCGCCTGCTGTCCCTGAGCTGTCTAATCGTCTTTCTTTTTTCGTCCTCCTTTCACTGCAAAGCAGCCCTGCAGCGTGAACACTTGGATGGCTGACCTGCTGTGGCATCGCTGGGGGAGCGCGGGCCACTGTCACTGTGATAACAACACATTTTTAAATCCAGCCTGTCCCACTAATCCAGTAGGTCGCCGAAGGGTGGGGTGCATGATGTCACTGTCCGGCCACTTGCCACGAAAAGGGAATAAAGTCTGTAGGTCAGGAATAAAATGAGGGATGATGTAAACAGAGCCGTGACCTCAAGGATAATCAGAGTTGTGAAAGAGGAGAGTGGGAGGGTGGGGCAGCGGATGATAGTGACGGGCAAAGGTACAAAGATGCCAGAAGGCAGAACTTTAATTCAATCTGGCTGCTTTGGAGCATAAACCGGGATAACATGAATATGTTTGTATGGTGGAATCTCGTTTTTTTTTTTTTTTTTGCTATTTTCTTTCCAAATGATGCAACATAGCAGACAGACGTCAGTATTTTTTATCTCTCAATTTCTTCAAGGTCTAGCACTTTCATTGACACTAGTTCTTTTAGCGTTTTCACAGCCGTGACCCGTCTCTTAAGGATAAAAATATTTTGCAACCCACCCTCCCCACGTCAGGAAGGGCAAGGGTCAAATATGCCTAGCGCCACAGTCAGCAATTAAGGGCTGCTAAAAAAAGGACTCTAACCTCCCTGTCAAAGTTCAGAAACGTCTCGCAGGGCTGCAGTTTGTTCAGCCTTGTAATAAAATGTGCTGGCTGTGAGGGTGCCACTGAAATCTCATGGATTTATGCATCAACTTCACCTATTTTAGCCCAAATGTACCCAGAAATACAAAAAACTGGCTGAAAGACACAAACACTGACAAGATTATGGACGATTTCAAACAGCAACTTTATTAGAGAAAAGCATTGACTGTATATAAACTGGACTAAGTGACTCCTCCCCCCTCGCATTCCAAATAGAAAGTATCTAGTCTCATAGATTTCCGTTGAGAAATAAACAGCCATTCTTGCTCTGCTACATGTTTTTAACATTCTAGCTAATTCTATTTTTTTTCCTTATATTTTTTTTTGGTGGTGCGAATCATTTAAGTTATAAACCGACCAATCAGATGCCTCAATAAAAGTAGGTGAGATTAACGTTCAAAAAGTTTGATTGACAGATTTTCTCGAGATTCTAATTGAAACGAGCTCCCTCCTGATAGGAGAGAGTGGTTGCCATAGCAACGTAGAGGTATGGACCAATGAGAGCTCACTGAGGACATCTGGTTCCAACATGGCGACAGACAGATTCCACAATAATGCCAACTGAATTGACTTCATTTGGTTGGAACTGACAATAAAGCTGCATTCACACCAAATGTATTGAAAATTCATTCATTCAAATTCACTGCTTAACGCCTGCCCTAAAATGTCCTTAATTCCTTACCACATGTGGGAGGAGCTACCGCCAATGTTTTACTGGACTTCATTTTTTTGCTAGATCATGGAAAACATGGATGATGTTGAGCGAGTAGCTTGGGTTTATATGTTTTGGAGAGCTATACAGAGGTGCCGGCAACCACGTCGCCAGGTCTGGGTTCACCAGATCATTCGGAGTCTCTCCTGGAGTGGCGTACTTCACTCCTGCAGCAGAAGTTGCATCTAGATGACAGCCTTTTTTAAATGTTACTTCCGTCTGTCTGTGACCCAGAGGTCGCTAGATTGCTACGTTGTCCACTGGGTGGCTGGCTAGCGTAGCAGGAGCTTCTCCTCCATGACTGACTTGGGACCTGTCCAGTAGGTTTGTGTATTAGCAAGAATGGAGCAATACGATACGTATCACAATAAATATCTCACAATGCGATATATATATATATATATATATATATATATCACAATATATCCCAGGACTGTACCAGAACCATTTTCATTTTTTTAGAGTATGACTTTGAAAAAGCTAAATCATACTAACGAGTACATGTCTCGTATGAAACAAAAACTACGAGGCTGACTGAACCAATGAGACTGAACGTTTAACACAAGCTAGTTCTCGCGAGATTTTGTTGTTCTCACTAATCACTAATAATCAAATATCATCTTGTCCGCATTTTAAATTAATACAAGCATCACCAAATTAAATATCACGATATTTCACAGAATCGATTTTTCCCTACACCCCTACTGTCCAGGGTGTATCACGCTTTCTCCCAACTGTGATCGGAACACTCTCCACCAACCCCACAGCCCCAGCAGGTTAAGAAAATTGATATAAGTTCAGGATGAAAATCCCTAACTGAGTTACTAAAAATGTCACCTGGCCAAAGCTGAATCCCTGATTGGTTGACACCAACCTCGCCCCAGCTGCCGCCATAATTGCACGACTCAAATGCTGCTTGAGTGACGTGTCGCACCCGATACCCAAATTACGCCCCAGAACGTCAGATCATGTCCATACATTGGCTTAACATTGAAACTGCCACCTAAACCGCGTCCTGTGAGAATGGGTGAAGGGTGTATCACACTCACTCAGTCCAGTTCTCTAAGCAATGGAGAAAACCAAGGTAAAATTAACAACACTAAAAGTTTTTTTCATTCAATTTATGTTTTGGTGAAAAAGATTTCTGTGTTTGAGTGTACATATGTGCAAACCCACAATAGTTGAACAGGTGGAGGACGATGTGGTTGATGTCACAGTGGGGCAAGGTTAGGTTAAGGGTCTGTAAGTGTCCACCTTCTCCAAGCTCAACACCACCGACCTCCAGCCTGAAGTATTTACATGTACACAGAAGAGATTTCTGCACCTCATCTTCTCCTTCAAGTTCTCCTCTTTAAGGAGAAATCCCTCAGTTCTTTCTCCTCTTTGGAAAACCCTTTTCTCCTTTCTCTCAATGAGAGGCCACTCGACTGAAACGCAACGACAAGCACACCAAACATCCAATCGCTATCTGATTTCTTGCGATATCTGATTTTTATAAGTGTCATGTAGTCAGGATAATCCAATGTCCTTTATCCAATAACGCCAGTTATCCGATAATCAGACATCAGATTAACACGTGTAGATTTTTCCCTGAAAAGCAGCTACTTCCTGACATGTCTCCACTTCCATCTTGTGTATTTCATGGTCTCAACATCTGCACGTCTAAACAAAATCCAGGATATAGAAGTCACACGAGACCTCAGATTGGTGTCGCGTATCCAAACTCCAAGGCAATCGCTGTTCATTCCTTAGAAGAGATGCAGGCAACAGGCTGTTCTCTGTTTCCAGGGAAACAGCAACAACATTTGCAGCAACTGCAACATATTGTAGCTGCTGCTAAAAATGTCTAATCCACCATAAAAAGGCATGAAATACTTTAAAAGTTACATCAGTAAATATAAGAAATACATCAAACAAAAGTCCAAGACTTTCTGATGATGGCAAATCCATTGTCTATTTGCAAATATCCAATTTTATTGTACACTTCAACAAATTTTACTCAGAAACAAAAGAAAGCTGTCACATAATATGTTTGCGACAATGTTCCAACGCCATGGCAACTGACGAGCTTACCAAAAACCCCTGAACTTTCATGAACAGTTCCAGGTAGACACTACAGACTTCTCTAATATTCAGTAGTTCCATTTCCCTTGACTATTTAACTGCGCAAATTGGATTTAAATTTGCCTAATGAAAACACGACAATTTTAAAAAGACCCGCGCTCGGAGGAGATGGTTTTGAAGTGGATTGAAATCGACATAATTTGCAAAACTGCCATGGAAACACTTTTTTTGAATTAAATGAGTCACGTGACCAACAACCGGATCCCACCCTTAGCGGGTACCACAAGAGGCTCCACAGCATCACACAGCTCATCAAAAGTTCAGTGTGTCATGGGGAATTGTTTGATCCATAGCTTATCTGTGGAATCACTAACCACGATTTCCCAAAATCGCTTTATTCATACCTGCTCCCACGTAGCTTGCCGTTCCATGGCCTGAACAAGATGCCGACGTCTCTTTTGATAGATGATGAGCTCTAGTGTTCTGGCAGAAATCTGGACATGTCTACTGCTCACATCTATATTTTTATTGTGTGATTTAGTTTGTTTATTCCAGCTTAATGGAAACAGTGTAATTGCGATTTCTTTTTCAACATTTATAGAATTTTGATAACATTTATGTATAACGGAAATGCAGCTAATGAAGCATCTATAAACACACATACAGCGGAGAAGAACTGGGCATATTGTCCACACAAATGAACTTTAGATTTGTCCATTGACACAAAATGGCAAAAGTGCTTAAACAAAGTAAAATTTGAAGCTTTCTTCAGACCACCCATTAGTCAACCCACTTTAAATCAAAAACTACATTTCTAAATCAGAAAATTAGAGCTCTAATGATACCAGAATGACTGATTTCTAAACAAACTTAACATACACTCCAAGAAGTCATTCTGACTTCTGCGTGGTCTTTGTTGGAACTGCAACATTCAGTACTTCCTGATTTATGTCAAATTTGGGAAGGTGAGGACTTGGTTTCATCCCTGTATTTTATTGCACCTTTGTTATTTGAATAGTATTTCGATGACATGTTTGGATAGTACAACTCATCGACAATAAACCTGTGTCAACACATTTTTGCGATTGAAATAATTGATTATGACAACAAATCATTGTAGCCATAGTTAAAAAAAACAAAAATTCACCAGTAGCTTGTGTTCATGCACAAAGGAGACATCAATGTGCCGTTTAGTAACTTATAAAAAGAAAACTTTGAAATGCAAAAACTCATTTATAAATGTATTTTAAGATTTGGATCGGTAGGATTTATATGAACATATATTGTAGAACTGACCTTTGGCGTCCCTTTAAGCTAGTATTACACAGAATTGATCAAAACAAATAATTGTAATAATCTAAAATGATTTTTAGGATATATGAAAAATTAGATATATATAAATAATTATTCTGGCTGTACAAAATTTGGCCCAAACACTAAAAACTCAGATAAAAATAGAACAGGCACAGAAGGAGATTTCAGGATATGAGTTGTTGTACAGCAGGAGAGGATTTCACTGTACATTAAACAGATGTTTGACAGGGTTTGACTGATAAATAACAAACTGACAGATGCATAAACATGGTGGTAAAGTAACCGTCATCACTGTTTGCTGGCCTTCTGACTTCTATCAACTCTTCCTTAGTGTGCATCTGTGCTAACATGTCATTCAGCCGTGTGCTCGGTGCCGATTACAAAATGTAAATCAACGTCTTTTCTGCTGAGACATGGACAGAACTGACAATCAAAAAGCGTTTTGTAGTTAAACCTCTGCCTGCTTTTTTTTATGTTTTATTATTGAGACAGACCGGACAGCTGGCTTATCTTCTATCAGTAAATCAGTCTCCTTGCGCTCCCACTTAGAGACCCCTCCCCAGAGGAGATGTGTCGCTGCAGCCTCACCTCCCTGGTCGACGGCAAAACTCCCATCACTACTCCCCCACTTAAGAACAAAACTGAGGAAAATATCCGTCCTACTTTTCAGTACTAAAAGTCACAAATAAAAAGCAAAGTGAGAACCCTCCCGTTCCTTTCTGCACCTGGTACGTTCCAATTAAATTAGTAGCATTTAAGCTGAAATTTCAATTAATCTCAGTGTACATTACACAGATTGACTTTTGATGTTACGTAACAGGATGCATGAGTGGAGAGAAAAAAAGGAGAAAACTGCTCAAGATGACAACTTTTGATGATAGATTTTAAATATATAACTAAAGGCCCACTCTGATGAAATTGTATTTTTGCTGTTTTTAACATGTTCTTGTGGCATTTAACTCATGATGGAGGACATAAATAGAGAAAATTAAGCTAAAAAATGATTTCTGAGTATTTTATAGAACAACTTTAAATTAGAAAATGGAAAAATACTGTTTAAAAACGATCATATATGTAACGTGCTCTGAGATTTCAGCAACAGGGGGAGGAAAAGGGGGCGGGGTTGCTCCACAATAACAGCAACAACTTAAGCAGTGAGGTTTTTTTTTATTTTGGATATGAAAATAGTATAATCATAAATAAAACATCACTAAGATCATTTTTAAAATATATGACAAGATGATCGGAGTCATGTTTTGATATATTGATATATAATTTTTAACTAAAATTAAAACATAAAACATTTAATAAAAAAGAGTTTTAGAATTAAGATGTGCAGTAAAAAACAGAACAAATTAAAAAACCTTGACATAAATGCATTCTTTTGTATGTTCATTTTCACATGTTCACATCTTCTTTCATTCTTCATAATTCGCTTTTCATTATTTTTGATAAAAAGTTTTAAAAAATTGTGTATTTGCAAAACTGTAGACGTAGAGAGAACAAAGTTTAAGCATAAACTTAAAAATATATATTATTACAGACCCATAATTGTTAAAAATGCTAAACAAAAAAATGCATGTCAGCCAGTAAAAAGTGAGTAAAAAGGTTTAATAAATTAAGAATGATTATAAATCTTCTTACCATTGATGTTAAGTTCTTGTACAGTGACAATAATAATCCAATACGGCCAAAACTGAACTTTTCCACCAATTAACGCAAAATTAAAGAAAATAGAGTATTTTTAGGTTCTTCACAGTGCCACAAAACCCATGGTAGAGTGAAAACCAACAGACTTTACAAAGATAACCAAAATAAACGAATGTATTAAAATATAGGATTAGGAGCACATGTTCATTTTTGCTAAAAATGTTATTTTACTTATTTAGTACAATTTGATATAAACTACACAGTTGGTAATCAAAAATACTAATTTAAATTTTAGGGCTTAAAACCTTAATAATGTAAATTATTAGAAAATTAATATAAAAACAATTCAATAAATACCTATTAATGCTCATTTTTTTTAGCATTTTTGGTTTGTTTTAATGATAAAATGTTTAATGCTGTTTAAATAAATTCCGCTTTTAATCAATTTATGCAATTAGTTGTGTAAAAAGTAATTAAAAAAAAAATAAAACAGACTTTTAACACAAATTTTAGAAAATAAATCAGTATTTGATGTAGTTGAATTATGAACTTGCAAATGAAGCCAAAAGACCTTATTAAAATTCATCTGAATGATGTAGCTGGAGGAATGTTCCAGCCTTGATGGAGAAGCATGAGGCTCATCTGGAGGCCGTTTCCACATGACTAAATGTGAGGCACACATGGTTTGCTGTCAGTGGAGAGAAGACATGAACAGAAAGTCTAAAAAAATGTTGGGATATTTGATTATAGTTTGGGATTTATTAGACGAGTGAAAGGTTTTAAGATTTTTCACTTTAAAAGTGACTTGAGTGCCTAAAGTGGAACTAGTTCTGCTGTATTTCCATCTCTCCGTGATGCTGCTGTACCCATCCTTCCCTCTGGTGTGTCTGTGGGGGAGAGGCTGTCACCAAGGGGACAGCCTGCTGCTCGTCACCATGGGGACGAGCTCCGTCAAGCATCTCAATTACCGAGTGGGACAATTAATAAGCATCAAAGCCTGGTTAATATTTCACCAGCAGCGTGGAGCGGGCGCCGGCACTCGGGTCCACGGGAGTTGGAGAGGTGGTGGGAGACAAAAGAGAAGAGGAAGTGCTGCGACAAGAGAACTGCGGCGAGCTGACAAGGCGAGATGTGAGAAGCAGCAGAAGGGCGGAGGAAGTGTTAAAGACGGGAGCCGAGGTACACAAGCAACAGCGTTCATCCAAACAGCAGGACGTCAACCATTTGGTCGGATCCGTGTACTCAGTCTCCACATAACACTGGCCTCCGCGTCCTTTAGATGCGAGGTCACGTCAGACCCATTCATGGCCATTGAGTGGCTCATTGAGCTGCGCCTTCGCCTGCTTTAATGCGTTTCACCTAACTTTCATCACTTCCTCAAGCACCTTTTTTTTTTTTAAACATATATTGAAACCATGTCGTAACCTTACCTGCAGGCATAAAGCAAGGAGAGCTGATAAATGCTGAGGACATCGCTGTGCTCTACATTTAGTGCGGGCCAAGTGGGCCACGGTAAAAGGCTGGAAAACAGTCAGACGCTGAGAAAAAGGAGACTGTGAATATTTAATAAGTCTGCAGAAACCTTTTTTTCTATTTAAAACATCTATACATCAAAAATAAGTCAACTTTTGAGAGCTTATGGTAGGTAAATGAAGCAATTTTAAAGTAGTTTACATGCTGAGTAAGTAGAGGGACAAACAATGATTTGTACACACATCTTAATCTATTCTCTGTGTCGAAGATGCAAATGAATGCTTTGTTTGCTACTATTTGTAAAAAAAAAAAAAAAAAACATGTGGTGAGCCAAATATCTTGGTCTGTCTGGAGTTTGGCTCCCTTCTGTGGAGCTGTAGAGGCTGTCATCGCCTACTGTTCCATCAGATCACGTCTTCATCGTACTAGTAACTCCCGTTAGATTTAATAAATCTAAACAAATCCTGCGTCTTTATTTATTTTGCTTCCCATTTACAAAACAAAATGCCCAATATCTGATCTCCTCATTTCACAAACGCAGATTTTATTTACACTAAGGGTTATTTAGGTAGTATTTTTGTACACAGATTTTTTTTAAAATTACGTTTTTGATGCCCTAATTAGTGCTGCACGATATGACGATAAATACTATGTGGGCAATAGAAAAGTTTATATCGTTTCTATTGTTTTTATTTTTTATTTTTATTGCTGCAAAAATTTATTTTCCTTCTAAGAAACTTGAAACTGTTGTGCACTTTAAAAAAATAAATAAAGTCAGAGAAAAGTAACTAATGACATTGTTTTCCATTTTTTTCAGAGAATAACTGAAAATATATTTTATTCTGGTGTATTGTGATATATACATATATATATATATAGACTGTATAGACTGTGGACGCAAAAATATATTTTTGGCTTGAATGGAACTCCATTGGGGTTCCAAGTGTCTCAAATTGAGTTTGAGACTTCTGTTGTAAAGGTTCTTGGACAAATATTACCAGAACTCACAGAGTAGAACCTAAACATGTTAATCTAATACAGGGGTGTTCAAAACCAGGCCTTGAGGGCCGGCCTCCAGCTGCTGCTGCTGATTACTTTGATCGAGTGTGTTTGTCCAATAAGGAGCTTCGATGGCAGGTTGGTCGGAAAACAAGTAGGACACCGGCCCTCGAGGCCTGGATTTGGACACCTCTGGTCTTGTGGGTTGCATCCACAGGTGTTAAAGACCCACCTTTAGCAAAGACGGGCACAGACACAGCAAAATGTATGATCGCTGATAGAACTCCAGACAAACCAAAGAGAGCCTCGATCCGGGAATCTGACAGCTTCTCCAATGTGATCATGAACTGAAAGTTCCAAACAGAGGAGCACCAGAAAGAAAAGAAAAGAAGGTTTTAAGTGGAGGGAAGGGAAGATGACAGTTAAACGATGAGATCAGGAGGGGGGGTGAGGTGTTTGTAAGACGAGTGAGGAATTTACAGTGAGGGAGGAGAGGAGACGCGGGGAGCACGGGTGGTGGTGAGTAATGTGGCGGAGAGGGGCCAAGTGGGAGAGCGCGCCGCTCCGAGGCAGATGCATCGACGGCTGCCTGATCGATAGCATGTGATCAATCCACGGGGGCCGATCCATAATCCCCGACCTCGCTCCGAACAGCTGAGCTCACGCGCCTGTCGTTTGCATTTGCCTGCATTGTGCGGTTGCATAACATTACATCACTGAAAGTCTTACCTTTCCGCCTCTGTCTGTGAAATTTTACTTTACGTCAACAGTAAAACACAGAGATTATCCGCGGCTAAAATGAGCTTCGGAGTTTAGATTAATTAAAGTCATTTTGTTGCCTCCTTTTTCTAACATTACATCATGATCACATGTTAATCCAGCTGATGGCAGCGTCTATGTCAAAAACCCTCCAGGAGTCATGTCATTTAAAAAAAACACCATCTGACTGAACTGCTGTTGCAATTAAATCAGTTTAACAGTTTTAATGCTTGTTTTTATGAGAGTTTTTGTTATAAGAGATAAAAAAGTTTTGCTTTATATGTATAACAAAAAAATTAGGCTTAAATGTGATTTTTTTTTTCTAATATGATGATAGAAAAAATGCTTTTTTTTTCACTTGAAGCAAACGAGACAAGATCACATGTTAAAACAGGAGACGGAAACTACAGACGCAGAACAAGCGGCCCTTTATCCGGACACAGATCTGCATGTAGCACTCCGGCAACAAGAAGAGCCACTTTTTAAACGAAAAAAAAAAAAAAAAAAAAAAACGAGGACTCCTCCGAAAAGGAGTGATGAGGAATGCAGAGACAACTAAAGGCCACTGAGGAGGGGGGGGTGCCCAGCTCAGATGCAACGCATGTCCCGACAGCTCCTCGTCTGCGACGGAGCGGGCGAAAAACAACCACCTGGAATCCAGTAAACAGCATATTTTTATGGTTTAGATGTAGACCTGCTGCTGTACTTGACCCACAACCTTTTTCAGTCACGGATCGGCAAGGCTGAAGTGGGCATCCAGTTGGGGGTAATGTTTATCTTCTTCCTCTGTAAAACATCAGCTTAAAACGTTATTTATAGATTTAGTGTAGAAACCATCAAAATGGGATTCTGACTTTCTCTTAAATGTTAAAGTGGAAGGTAAAAAATCGGACGCCAACTTCCACATCGTCTGACTTTTAAGGTGTGACGAATAAATACACACAAAATAAAATCACTAAAACTGGTATTTTTTTAAATATAATAATTATAAATGTGTGTAACTTTTTGCAGCATCATTCTTGTAACATTAGACAGCCAGTTGCTTAATATTCTGCATTTTTATGGTATGTGGGAACAACTGTCACAAAAAAATGTGTCTGTTTAATGCAGTTTTCTTACAAAAAAAAAAAAAAAAAAGTTTCCAAAAACATTTGCTTTTTGCTAACTTTGCTAGCTCCGGGATGCTATTTAGCCACTTTAAGAAAGCAGAAGATGTATTAACAATATATTCCAGAATGAGTCGGACATGATGACGAAAATCAAGTAGTTTTCCAAAATAAATCTTCCTTCAGAATCAGATTATATATAAAACAGAAAACGTGTTTTTTCTCTCTTCACTTTTTTACAGGACGACCTCGAGATCAACAGTCTTGGTTTGTGTCAGAATTCCTTCATTACTATATAATGAAGGCTGTTCGAATTTACGACTACGTTCGAAACTATCTAGTGCCCTGGATTTAAAAGAAATTCAGACACCTCGCTCACTACTTTTTCTTTTTTAAGCACCAGATATGACGTCATTAATTTCATGAAGTGAAAATCAAATAAATACGAACATTTTACGGCATCTATTTGTGATTCCACTGTGTTCTGATGATGAAAACGTTGAAAAAAATTATATTTAAACACTTTTTTTTTGCCAAAATTGCTCACATGCAATGCATTGTGGTCTATATTCGCCAATGTAGTAAGTATGGATGCACACTAGTTTTTCGCAAAGAATTCTGGGAAATTTCTAGCATTCAATTTTGGAACGGTAGATTCGGACAGCACAACAAAACGATGAACGTGCTATAGAGTGAGTAGTGAAGGATTTCAGACCGCCTACAATTCTAAAAACCTGAAATTTCCCAGAAGTCTGTGCGAGAATACTCCAGAATATAAACCACAATCCATTGAGCAGTTTATTCATGTGGAAAAAAGTAAAAAGGGGGCGTCATCTGAAACTAAATGTACAAACTTTACAAAATTGGTGGAATTATTCCAAAAAATGATGATGAGAGGAACATAAATAACACAAAACGACAAAAGTGAGGGAATCCCCTGAGGATAACTGTAAATGTGAGTCGATATTTGATCAAATTTGCTTAATGCAAACACTCATTCAAAACAAATAAATAAATAAAAAGCCATTTTTATGTGTGTGTGTGGAGGAGAAAAACATAAATATTTGATTTCTTTATCTGTCTGAGAGGAAATCTGGAGTATTGTAATAGAAGAGCCATGTGGTGAGTATAGAGTTCATCTGCCGAGAACATTTAGTCAAATTTTACCATGCAAATGATGCAGGACTAACTGTGGATTCTCTGCACAGGTTGTGCTGGTGGGGGTTAATCCAGGGCCGGATATAGACAGGAGCAAATGGGGGGCCAAAGGATGTGACAGCCCCCCCAAATGTGGATTCAAATCAAAATTTAAAAGACATATAATGGATTAAAGGAGACAATAGATAATATGGATGCATGACTGCCCCCCATGGGGGTAAATCCCTCCACACACTCACCCAGTCCTCATAGTGCCTGGTTCCGTTCTGCAGCAGGTCCTCCAGCTGGATGGTGCAGTTGGCCACGAAGTCGTCATAGCCGATGGGCGCGTCGTGGAACACCGACAGCTCCAGACTCCTGCCCTCGCGCACCTCCGTGCAGAACTCCTGGTGCCAGGCGGGGCTGTTGGTCTTTGTTCTGGTGGCGGTCTGACCCAGTCGGGTCTGGTCCAGGTTCAGGGCCAGGTACGGGTCCAGGAGGAAGGAGCCGCTCTTCCCCACGGCGTGACGCAGGGCCCACGGGGTGGGCTTCAGGTCCACAGCCTCACACACTCGCACCTTCAACAGGCCACTGAACACAGGCATGGCCGCGGGCTGCTGCGCACGCGCGAGGGAGCGCGCGCGCCTAGAAGAGGATGAGTGTGTGTTTAAGCTCGTCTGGCTGTTCCTGCTGCTGCACAGACTGTTTCCTTCCAATGAGCGGGGTCACTGCACACTTCTGCTACATCCCATAATGCCGCTGGCTCCTCATAATGCAGCCATATCAGAACATCACCACAGAAACAGGCGCTAACAGTGGAGCTAATGGGTCTCCCAAAAAAACAAAAACGCAGCGAGAACGCAGAAAAGGTCACCTGCGGAATGACTGCTCCCGCGGGAGGATTAGCGGCTCCTCCTGCGGCGCTGCGCCGACTCTCTGCCAGCTCAGAGCGAGCAGCCGCGCCTAGCCATCCGGGATCGGCGCTCGCTGTCCGGCGCTGCTCTCCGGGATCCGCTCCCCCGCTCCAGCCTCACGCCTCCGCGATCCTCAAGCGCCGTCCTCCCCCCTACAGCAACACCACCCTTCCCCAGCCGCGCGCCCGCTGGACTCGTTTAGGGGGAGGCTCACGAGCGCCTCAAACACATCACAGCGCGCCGCTCCTGGTTTTTCTTTTTTTTTTTCCTCCTCTCGTTTCCCGTCCCTCTCTCCCTCTCCCGAATCCGTCAGTGAGCGGGACCTGCAGGAAATGCGCAAAACGCGTCACTCCAGCCGGATGAGAGGGAGAGGAGTGTGCGTGCTTTCACGAGACGTGGAGGGAGGACGGAATTCACCCGCGGGGATGGAGCGCGCGTGCGTAACAAGGCCAGAGACACAAAGTCAATCAGCCAGTCCTCATGCTGACCACAGACACAATCATCACAGAAACATCCATCCATCCATCCATCTATCTATCTATCTATCTATCTATCTATCTATCTATCTATCTATCTATCTATCTATCTATCTATCTATCTATCTATCTATCTATTTATCGATTTTCCTATTAAGTCTGGTGTGACTCAAAGAAAATCATAAATCTCTTTTTTTATTCGTCGTTTTCTTTTTTTTCTTTTTTTTGTAACCAGTTAGAAAATAAACAGCTATTTATTTGTTTATTTGATTTTTGGACAGTAGATATCGGGTCAACAGACCTGGTCAGCGGCGCCACCTGCTGGCTGGAAGGGTGCATCACATACAGATGCCGTCAGGTCGAGACGCTGATGTCATGGGTGGTGCGTTCAGGGACACCTCGAAGAAAAAAAATCACCCCCTTTGTAAAGCTAAACGTTGTGATTGTGGGAGGATTTTAATACATTTAAAACCTTACTTTTGCTAATTAGATTAAAAAAAATTCCTTCTTTGAAAATGATTTTGAAAAAGGTATTTTATAAGCTGAAGCATCTCTCAGTTGAACAGGTAGAATATGCATTGTATCGTATGTATTTTTTTAATGAAGACAAAAACGCTGCTTTTGATTATCATAAACTTTAGTTTTATTTACATTTTACAAGTGCAGATTTTTTAAAATCTGGTTGGGTGTATATATTTTAACATCTAAGGATAACTAAACTGTATTTGGTGGCGTGAAGGTGAAAGTGTCTTCGTCTTACCACTAGAGGGTGCTGTCGTGCGCCATCGCTCTAAGGTATTTTAATTGGTATTTAAATTGTGGTCATGGATGATCAGTTCATGAGAACTGGAGACTAAAACTCTTTTTGAAAATGTTTAAATTTGAATAAAAAATATGTGTAAATAATGTCAGAATTTCATGGATGGTTTGCAAAATCAATGAACCCCACATTCCTATCTATTAAAGAACATTTAAACTCAAGCTTTTATCTGCATGAAAAAGTAGTATAAGTAAAAATTACTTATTAATTAATTTATTTACTTATCTACTTACTTACTTTTTTTTCCCTTTTCATTTATATATTTATTTATTTGTTCTTACAGTTCATCGAATGTTGGAATAGTGAGAAATAAAAAAAACTGATAACAATCTAATTTATTAGAGCTTGAAATAAAAGGTAATTCTGTTTTTTTTATAAAAGTTTTTTACAGAAATTAAAAAAAATATGATTAGTGCTAACTTTGTATTAGTATGAAAATAGTTAAATAAAAGCTTAATACCATAAGCTACTTCCGTAAAATCATGACACATGCATCGTTACAGGTATAAAACAAGAGCCTTACATAAATACCTTTATTTATATAAAATACCGAAGCATTTATTCATCTCCAGCATAGAATGACATATCATGCTGCTTTGACACAAGCTTCTTCACAGTGAGCCTTAAAGGAAACTGTGGTGAAAACAAAATGAAAACAGAATCAACTAAGCTTTTCATCAGGTACAAAAGGAGGTAGGATTTGCTGGTATTGATTGTCTACAGCAGGACTCACTCCAAAGGATCTAATAGGGAAAATCGTTTAGTAAAAATGGTAAAAAAAAAAAAAAAGATAATGAGGGCTTGTTTGGGGAGTTTTTAGTTTGACAGTTTTACAGAAATCCAGCATTTGCAAAAGATCCAGTTCAACATAATAACTGATAGTTAAAATGTATGTTTTGCAACTTTGGATACAAAAAACATCAAGTTAAAGAAATAAAAAACGGTTTAATCTTAAATAACATTTACTGTTATTTATTCAGTTATTTCTCTATAGCAACACGAATTTGTTTTTAACCAGGATGTGTCTTTCTTAAACCACAAAACTTGGCCTTATTTCCACACCTACAAGTGTCCTTATCTCCTCATTGTTTTAAAAAAAGGAGCGTAAATTTTTAGACATCCAGGTCCGAGTCACTGTCCGTTACTGAGAGGAACGTTTCTCCGTCTGCCCGCTCTGCGCTGCTGTCTCCCCCACTCAGCGTGCACGCGCCGTCTGGACAGATGCGGTGATGCTGCAACCTGGACAGGAAGAAGAAATGTGTTCAAAAATAAAATAAAAACAAAAAAAATAAAATAAAAAAACGTGACATCCTGATTGTTTTTTGAAAAAATATAAAACTATTTTCATGCGTAAAAAGGCAATTTGTACCCTGCAGATTGACTGACCTGCACACTGACCCTGAAGGAAATGTATAAGGGAAAGTAAGATCGACCTGCTCACACTCACTGAGAAAACACAAAACCCTACAAGCTGAATGGCTGTGCGCTTTTACGCATGAGTTAGCCTTTTACGCACAATCTTGTCAGTCTGTGCCGGCACAGCTTCATGAAAAAGAAAGTGAGTGAGCAATAAAGAAGATTAAGACGAAGACTAGGACATGTGCAATGGTTTGCAAATATAAAAAAATGCAGCTTCTGAGTAAGATTTTACGTATAAAGATAAAAAAACTGACCTGTTCTTAGCAGCTGCTGCGCGGTCCCGCTGTCTCCGGTTTTTAAACCAGTTACCCACTTGAGTCGGGGTCAGTCCCGTGGCGTGGGCCAGCTCCCGCTTCTTTCCCGGGTTGGGGTATGGGTCCTGCAGGTACCACTCTCTCAAAAGCCCCCGCGTGCGCTCTTTAAAGCAGTGCGTCTTCTGCTCTCCGTCCCAGATGGTTCTGGGTAAGGGGAACTTCTTCCGTACTCGGTACTTGTCCACCGGACCCAGCGGCCTCCCCCGGAGCTTCTCCGCCTCCCGGTAGTGAGCTTCCAGCCACATGGCCTGCAGTTTGCTGTGTGAGGCGCGCGTAAAGCGGTGCGTCTCCAGGATGCGGTACAGCTCCCGGTAGCATCCCGTGTGGAAGGCCACCACGGCGCGCGCGCGCTGCACCGATTCGTGCTCGGAGATGGAGTCGCGGCCGTCCGTGGTCACCGGGAGAGACCAGAGGAAGCGGGCCAGCCGCTCGATGTCCCCGGTCTCCTCCAGAGTCTCGCACACGCTGGCGATCTGCGTGGCGGAGAAGCAGAGTCCTGGCAGCGCGAGGGACGGGAACCCGGCGGGAGGGTGATCCGGAGACCGGGACCCGGGCAGGACAGGGGGGCCATCTGCGAAATGAGGCAGGAGGAGGCGGGACGCGGAGAAAAAGTCAAGCGGAGCTCTGAACACCATCTGAGCGCGCGCGGGGGAAAGCAAACAGAGAGAGTTTGTGTAAACACTAAGAGAAATCTGCTTAAAGCCGACTCTTTAGTTTCACCTGGGAGTCAGGGAGGGAGTCAAGGCTTGACTCCTCATTGGACGGCCCTGAGCTGATGCGGGGTTGCTATGGAAACGCTGCCAATCAAGCTGAGGACTTATCTCACTCCGAATGGAAAAGCTGGACAAGAGAACTTTCTGACAGTCCAGCCTTTAAAGCGTCAAATAATATTTTTACAAAATTGTTACAGTTACATGACACATATTTTATAAACCATGAATCAACAAATTAGTATATAAAATACAGTTTTGTTGATGTTATACCAAATAAAGATCCATAAGTTTGGTATTCATATTTGTCCAGGAATTTAATTTTCTGTTTTTTACATGCTATAAAAATGAATGTATTATATGCTAATAGAATGTCTTTAAAAGTTATTATGTATTTGTTTGTGAAAAAATTCAATAAGGCATAGAAATGTTAAATATATGAAAAATAAACTTTATTTTTATGTGAAATTTGTATTTTTGCATTAGTTTTCCAGACTTTATGAGTCAAAAGAAACTTAAGTTAGACAAAAATATGAACTCAAATGAAAAAAAGTGTGAGTTAAAATTAAACTTTAAAGCCTTAAACAGATTAAAAACATGGTTTTATAAGTGTATTCTCAATATGAGGTCTTTGTTTATGTTCCTCCATCTTTCTAGACTTCTATTCATTATTCTTATTTCATGTATATTAAAAAAAATACATATTTTCTCTTTAAAATCCATGCTAAATTAAGGTAAATTTGTAACATAATGTGCGTTTGCATCAAAGGGTTAAGTTATACCTGTTCATTTAAGGACTCCACTGCAGGAAGGGACATTTAAGGCAAAATAATAACTTTATTCCTGCATCCACCTGAATCTCATAGCCGCTCTAGTCCTGCAGTAAGCTGCTTGTAACATTAACAGCAGTAACGCTGATCAGTGTGATCAGAAATCTCATCCAGGCCTGAAAGCGTATGTTTCCCTAAGTGGTGTCCCATCACTCTAATCACTTTCTGATCACTTTTCTATTTCCTAATAAACTCACTGGATTAGCAAAGAGGCAGCCGGCTAACATTAGTGTAATGGAGCAGCATATTCAATCAACATTAGCATTCGGCTGCACCGGACCATATGCTGTGGAGCACGTCGACACTCCTGTGTGAAGACACACATCTGCTCCACGCCCTCCTTTTTTGGGGGGCACCTCCTCCACAACATCATAATGGAGGTTTATGTGATTATGAAGAAGGAAGTATGGAAGTGTGGCTGGAGTTCATGCTTTTGGATTGAAGTGCACTTATGAAATGAAGAAAATGTAAAAAAAAAAAAAAGACTATTTTTGTTCCAACACACTTATAAATGTGATATGTTGGGCGTCAAAAATGGGGTCGCTCCGCATTAAGGAGTTAATGCCAATTACCCCAAAGGACAGATGTCCCGGCATGCTAGGGCGAGGAGCCGTGTGCCACTTTATAGCTCAGACTGAATCCGATCAAATGAGCTTTGACATGAAAAATAAATAAAGTAAGAAGTTAGCAAATGATTAAATACGGTACAGTATTTTTTTTCATTAATTACCATCACTAATCCTGGATATAATAAATAATTTATAAAAAAGTTCTATATTTTTAAATAAATATTTGCCAATAATAATGGTGATTTGTAAAAAATGATGTTATTTTAAGGATTTTTTTCCATTTAAATCTAAATGTATGCATCATTATTACTCATATTTTATTTTAAAATTTAATTTAAGTGCTACAAATCAAATATTTGTCAATTTTTTGTCTTATTTTCTAAAAGAAATGTTTGTCCAAATTCTTCATCCATCCCTCCATTTTTTTGGAAGCCACTGAATCCCTTTCTGGGTCACGGGGTCGCCAAGGTAAAGGCGGGGTCGCAGGGCCACACGCTCGCATGCACACCAAGGGCCAAATTAGAGATACCATTAACCCTATGAAGCCTGTTTTTGGGCTGTGTGAGGAAGCACATGCAAGAAGAGAACGTGCAAACTCCACCAGGAAATGTCCCAGCTGGGATTTGAACCACGGCCTTCCTGCTGTGAGGGGAGGGTGCTAACCACTGCACCACCGTGCAGCTGCAGATTCTCCTAAAACCTGGAAAATTATGTCAAAATATTAAAACAATAATAAAGATAAAAGCAGTCAAGTGGACTTGATTAATCTTTTATTTTAGAAGATCTTATACAGCTGTTTCCTAAATGTTTTATATCAACTAAAAATTAAGGTAAAGAATTCTAAACACCTCAAATAAGCAGTCTTTGTGTTTTCAGAACAACAATGTGTGTATTACACATCTATTTTTTAAATCCAATTAATCACTTTTGGGGTTGCTGGAGCCTATCCCAGCAACTATTGGGCAAACAACCTGAATAATTTTGAATAAAAATGAGCAAAAGCATGTTTTTAACCAATTCAAACATCAGTCTTGTTGATTTTTTTTTTAATCTCAGTACAATTTCTCATTTTTCTCTGAAAGTACAGCAATTAAAGAGATGAGGAGTAAAATGTCTCCTTTGCTTACTCCTGAAATAAAAAGGTAAAGATGGAGACACATTTTGGAATTTCAGCTGAAGTTTATCAAACAAAATATTCTCCTCAAAGCTGGGATGTAACATTTTTAAAAGTAGAAAGTTTCACTTTTTTGTGTTGTGGCACAAATATAGTAAAATTTTAATTATGTCAAATATAATGTAAGTGTTTTATTAATTTATTTAAACTAGAGGTCTGCAACCTTCAACAATAAAAGAGCCATTTGGTCGAGTTTCTCAAACGAGATTCACAAAGTTACACTTTCTGTTCAGAAAAACACACTTTTTAAAATAAAATCTCACTTTTAGGTATTTATATCTATAAAAGTGCATATTTTTATATATATAACAATTTTATCTTACATTAATTTTTTTCAGAAGGGCATTTTTAGTTCATTTCAAAATAAAATACCTTCTGTTTTGAGTTAAATGAGATGAGAGTTTATGATTTCAGATTATTCTAACAGATTAAACTTTTTTGCCACAACTTTGCTCCATTATCTTACATGTTAAAATGTAAACATAGAGTAAATAACATTATTAACTAAATAATTATGACTAAAACTAAATACCAGTTGTTTGTTCAGAGCAGTCTCAGGTTACAGACCCTGATTTTAACTAATAAAGTTATACAAATAAAAAAATGGTTAATTGGATTTAAATATTTATTTAAATAAAACTGAAACTTTTTAAGTGAGTTTTTAGTGTTTCTTTTTTCCACATCTCTCACTCCGCTCTCATGAGGATCTGTGGCAGACAAAGTAACATTTTTCTTCTTCTGTTTTACCAGCAGAACAATGAGAAACACACACAGAGCTCCTTTAAATTGAAAAAGGTATTCTTTTAATCCGAGCAGGAAGGACATGCCAAACATACTTGAGGAACAACACTAGGAGGTAGTGGAGGGATGGTGATGGCTACAACTAAGTTAATTCATTCACGTCTTTATTTAGCGATGGATCCCGGAGGAGGAGACGGCTGAAAGACGGGTGGATGACACTTTGGTTGAAGGAACACACAGCCGAGACAAAGTAAAATCTCCATCGCCCCTCCTTATTTTCCTAGTAAACAAAGGCCAGACTCCTAATTAACCTCGCTGCTGACCTCCACAACTTAAAACTAACCTCTTAAGCCATGAAACTTTAACCTCCTTACCAGTCTCTTGGAAAAGGCCATACATCCCTCTAACTCCCTCCCCAAAGCCTCCTCCTCGTTAAGCCACTAATCACTTCCTGAGTCTTTGTTGTGCTTTTGTGCCGGTGCAGGTCTCCAGGAGAATCTGGTGGACAATGGTACCCACAAAACCAGGCAGAGGAGGGGGGGGGTCAGCCGAATGGACAAAGTTCTGTATGCTAACGTGATCCTAACCTGCGGGACAAAGGGTCACCTTGGCCTCTCGGAGGGTTTCTTTTACCCATCCAGCAAAGATTCATGGAGAACATTTCGGTTTCTCATCCTGGCAGCGCCAAATGATGCCAAACGTGTGTGGTCACTCCTAAGCCGAGGATGACAGGTACTCAAGTAACTGTACCTGTGCACCTAATCCCACTGCCTGATTGGTTTGTAACCCAATACCCCATACTAAACTAATCCTGCTGTCCTATCAGGGAGGCGTTAGTTAAACTATGCCAGTGCTGCAGCCGCAGGTGAGCTCAAAAACACCTGACACACAAACACACAACTATGTAACCAGATGGGTGGACAAACAAACAAAATAATCACTTAATTTGACTAATAATTCCTCACATGTGCAGGGCTTCAGACTACAGATTAGGACAGCGAGGCCAGATGTAAAGGCTCTAATAACATAATTATCCGCTGTTTTGTCGGCGTCACCTCGCCACTTTGGGTTATTTTTAATTAATCGATTTGGTGATGAATCAACACCAGCAGCCAAAAATACAAACAGCTGGAGCTTGAAGCAGCAACTGGCTGGCAGATTTAGAGCAAATTAACAGCCTCAGTGTGTCAGAGAAACAAAGAGGACGAAGGGGAAACAGTTGTTTTCATTCAGTTCTACTATCTCAGGATCATGAATCATTTATTGACTGGGCTGAATATAGCTTTAAATGAAATGTATTGAATTATTTGACGTATCCTCTTAAACCAGGTCTGTTTAAAGTGGGATAAATGTGGTCTGTATTCAGATTTCCACCGGCTGGCATCTCCTTTCATAAAATCAATAAGAAATTCATTTAAATTCAATGTTATACTATTAAAGGACTATAAAGAATGGAGGCTTACCTCTCTAAATCTGTCCCTCTTTGCAGAAAGTGTCCAGTCTTACAAAATAAAAGTGTGAAAAAAGAGACTTCCAAACATTTTTGAATCAGTTTGCAGACAACTTCATGATTGTCAAACTGTGTGGTGGGTAAAGTAAAAAGTAGTCTAAACTATATATATTTTTTTATTTATGAGGGGTTTGCATTATTTTAGGAGCCACGAATGCTTAACCAAAAAAATGGTAATAAGTAAATGTTTGATCATTTTAAGTAGCTTCAACAATAAAAGCCAATTTTCACATTTGAGGGTTTCTTTTGGTTATTTTTGTTTATTCAAAAACCAACATTCAGGTTTAAATAACTGCAGAGTCCACTTGATTTTGAGTGTGTCGCGTTGGAGCTTTTGTAGTATTTTGTTAAAGTGTGCAGCAGTTTTAAGAACTTCTTGTGTTTCTGAGTTGTTTTTTAAACTGTAAATTGTTGCTAAAACAATAAATTCTTCATAATACGTGGATAGTAGTATTTTAAATCTATATGCCTCTTACTTGTGTCATGGATTTCTCTTAAAAACAATGAAAAAAAAATCTGCAAAGACTTTTAGAATCCTCACACTTGAGTCTAAATAATGAATCCATCCCATTTCTAAACCTGCTATTGTGCCATTCGGGGTCATGGGGTTCCTGGGGCCTACCCAGCTACTGGAGGGTGAAGGGGGGGTACACCCTGGACAGTTCAGCAGTCCGTTGTAGAGCCAATAACTAAGCATCCATGAATTAGTGCCCAAATGGTCCAATTGTTCCTGTTGTTTTGTTTTTCCTGGACGGCTTTGAAACTTATAGCTAACATTAGAGATCTTTCAGGAATATTCTCTAAATACGGTTCTTTAAAAAGTTTTCTTATTACTCAATTCTATTTTTATAGCTCTACAAAACCAGATTTTTTTTTTTTATATTTTTGATTAACACCAAAAGCAAACGGTCAGAGATGTTGACATGTCAATCTTTAGAACGTTTGACTGAGCTGTTCATCAAGTTTCATCAGAGCGGCTTATTTTAACTGAACCGAGCCATGTGGACCAGTTTCTTACAGATCAAGACCCAGTTTCTTTATTTTTCTGAATAAAAACAAAAATATAAAGAGAAACTATCATTTTCTCTTTTTTTTTACTTTTGACAGAAGCTAATGACTTCCTTTCAAAATAAAAGACTTCTGGCTCATCCCAGTGCAGCTAATGTAACTACGAAAAGTAAAGAATTACAGATAATAATTGATTGTTAGGCAAATTTAACAATAAGGAAAAAAAACTTTAAAAATCCATTCTTCCCGTTACTGAACACACTTCACAAAATAATAATGGCATTTTCTCTCGCCTATAGGTCTATTTTGATGAGCCGTCCTACTTTTTCCTACCAACTTTTGTATTTAACCTCAACACAAACATGAATTCATTGGTTCATGAAGGGGTGGGCAAACTTTTTGACTTTTGGGCCACAAAGGGCTCCAAAATTTGACAGAAGGGCCGGATCAAGAGCAGATGTAAGGAGTGTTTTGGTAATCCACCTCATTAGAGAAAGAAATGACATCAAATCTGAATAAATACACTTTTTATTTGGATTGAAAAACAAATATATATGATAAAAAGAACATTTTGGGGGTTTTATTTTACAACTGTGACTTTAGCTTTAGTGCCGATTGCACCAATGGTTTGATTTCCTTCAGGGAAACTTAGAGAAATGCTGCGTTCACGGGGTGTCGGAATGATCGAAAAAATGACTCTCCAACTAGAAAAACACACAAAAATCTTCCAACACCAATTAAATGCAGAATAACTTCCTGCACCTTAACAAAAGTCAGTGTATTTATCATGTGAATTAGGGAAAATAATATAAGGAGAATGATGCAAATAAGGATTATATTACTGGTTTATGCTCCAGTAGTTAAAGTATATAAAGAATATTTAAACATTTATTAGAAAATCTCATCTGGACAGCTACTAACTATTTCTGTGCATAATTTGTGCAAAATTTTTGAAGTAATAAAAACAATAAAAACAAGCAGCAAAACCACTAAAAAAGGAAAACTGTAAGAATGTATAGTTATTGCAGCATATGTTTTTAATAATAGGATTATTTTTCTCAAAATTTTATTTTATGATTTAAGTAAATAAATTAATATAAATTAATTAAAAAATGTTATAATCCTGTTGTAGGTAAAATACTGGTATGAAATGATATGAAATGTTTATTTTTTGGCATTTTTTTTGCATTTTTCAAAGAAAAAAAAGTTTTTTAATGTATAAATGCATTTAGGGTACATTTTTCTCCATCATTTTTCACCCCAGTGACAGATATATGTTTTTAGAGGACATGAACAGCTCTTTGAAGAGGCAGGCGAAGGTTAAGTGAGGCATGAATAAGTGAAACTAGGTGAAAAAAAAAAATTGATGGAGAAGCAGGCAGGGGAAGGAGGCAGGCTCCCAGCATGTCTGGTGTGGTTGGAGTAATCTGGATTAATCTGATTGATGTTAACCTATCTGAGCAGCAAGAGCCAGATTATCCCTCTAACAATGGCCAGCCGCTCATCTGCTAAATTACTCCACTCAAAATCATATGCTTAGACACACAAGCAGCACACATCATCCCCGTTCAGACACACACACTCAGCTGCGTTTTATATTTCACAAAGTTCTTTATTTATTGAATGAAAATTTCAATCAGAGGAGAGTCTTTAGGTTTTTCTTTGTTCCAAAAAAAAAAAAATACAGGTAAACAATGAGTGGAAAAAAAGAAGTATGTCCGATTAGACTGACAAGAAAAAATATTTAAGATAAATAAATTAAATAACATCTACTAATAAAAATAGGTAAATTAAAATATTTAATTTGAAGTCTAACACACCACACCTCTTATTAGGAAATGGATCTTGAAAAATAAAATGCTTGTTGCTTTTTAAATGCTCTGAAAGGCCTGCAGGTCAGGGCCTGAGAATTTAAAAACCTTTTATATTTTATTTTTCTGTATGTACTTTTCTTTAGACAAAAAAGTAAAACCTAATTTAAAGAAAAAAAAAAGAAAAGAAAGTTGAGGTTTTATTGATGACTGCTACAAAATAAAAGCACATAGCTGAAGCTGCTGTTAGTCGAGGTTTGTCAACTTTAGAATAACATTATATATTAAAAAAGCAATATATATAAAAAAGATTGAGGTGCAGAAACATTTTTTAAATCAATTTATCAATAAAGTAAAAAAAAAAAACAAGTCCCCCAGAGGTTAAGAGATAGACATAGTAGCATACGTAATAGTTTATTGAAACTCTAGAAAAGTACCAAAACATTGAATTGAAGAAATAGAAATTTCATGAAAATTTTAAAAAATATAAAAATAAACACTGTAAATCACCTTTGAAATGTTAACCCTAAATACAAAAATTTATTTTCAGCAATGAACACAAAAAATGAATCATATTTTGCTTTCATGTAGATGCTAAATTGAGATTATATTGAAGCAAAAGCGGTTTGATGCACATTTGCATCAATTGGCGTCAAGAAATTAATTCAAGTTCATGTGCCGTAGTATAAAATCTTTAGTCAAACGTATATGCAAGGCTAAATTTATTAAAATTTTAAAATCCTTAACATTTGTAGGCTACAAGGAGCAATGAAAATTAGGCTTTACTGACTCTGCACATGTAGGTCTGTAATTTGAAACAAAAAAAAAGTTACTTCAAATATATATTTTTAGTAGTGAAGTTTATGAGGATTTATCTTCTCAATGTTCTGTTAGTGAAACAAGATCAATAACTGCATCTGCATTTAAAAAAAAAAAGAAAAACCTCATTAGGTCAACAGATGGGCCTAACAGGTTAAAGTGATCTTCTTTAATTAGATTCCAGTTAGTATTTTAATGAACTTGAATCAAACTTACCTTTAATCTCAGAGACCTTGGATGACGTTTTCACAGAAGGTGTTTTGAAAAATTACATGAACATAAACACAAAACAGACATTAGACCAGCAGGAATGAGGAAGTATGTAAAATGAAGCCCACATTCAAATAAAGCATAAATGATCCATTGTTTTTTTTCCCCACCTTTATTTATACAGCACTTTGCCTCTTATAGAACACCTAAAAGTGCTTTACTTAAAATAAAATAAAATATGTTGTTGTAGTTTAAAAATAAAACTAAAATTGAAATTAAATAAAATAAAAAAACAAAATAAAATATAACGTTTTTTAATAAAAAAATATAAATTAAATTAAACTAAAATAGGAAAAAAATTAAATTAAATCAAATTAGAAAAAAATTAAACAATAAAGGATGTAGAATAAATACATGTTATTCTTTTGAAAATAAAAAATGATTTTAACTGTTTGCATGGTTCCAAAAGTGGCAAAAAAAGTGGGAAATGTGTGGGGGACCACAGATGATCACGTGCAACCTAATGTTATTTCAGTGTAAAACGTAGGGATTTTACTTTCAGGCAGAGTGTGGACAGCGAAGGGGTCCTGAAATTAGATGTTTTTTTTTATGTGTTAGCGCGAGAGAGAGCGAGAGTTGGAGATGACTGAAGGCGCACGTGTAATAGCGAAAGTCGCGAGTCCCGAGCTGTAAGTTCAAGAAAAATTAAAGAAAGTTCTGAAAACCCACGCACGTCTTGATGAGCATCATTCAAGAGTGTGCAACAAATGCAATAAATGCCCTTTAGATTTTACATTTTTTTCCACTCTTGCTTTAAACATGTTTCCAGTTAGAGAACTTCTCACATGTACTTTTAGATGGTTAAGGTCAAATGTCAACAGAAAGCCGCTCTACGCTGCAGGGAAGGTTTCAAACATGTTAAAAAAAATAACTTCTTTATCACTCCTATTTTTTTTAAATGTGGGTTTACTACATATTTGGAGGGGAAAAAAGCTTTCCACCTCTCCAGGTTCAGAGAAGCTTTCTGAATCGAGTTTGTCCTGTTCCATTTCTGTGTTATAATCCAACAGAAATTCTCTCAAAGTCGCGTTTCTTTGTCATCGTGTCTATTTTTAATGCTGTGCTCCGTAACAGCTCAGAGATCGCAGTCATTCAATGGAAGCTTCTGTTCTTATCAAGCATGTGTGGAAATTTCTCTCAGTTCTCTGAATTGTTTAATGGTATTATGTAACACAGAATTAAAGCTGATTTCTACCTGATCTTCACCTCCGAACAGCCTGTTTGGGATGTTCTTTTTATATCTACAGGTCTGAGCTTCATACATTTCTTTCTGTATAATTTCATCAATTTGGTGTTAATTCTTCCCCAGATGTCATTGAAAATTAATTTAAATTGGTGAGTTTTACTTTATAAAATAATTTGAATTTTCTTTGTCAAAAATTTTAAATTAATTTAGATAAAATTGATTTAAGAGGTGTTTTGAGTTCTTAAAGTGAACAAAAGTGAGCAGAATCTATTAAAAAAGGAAGAAAATTATAAATTATTTCAATTTGCAATTAATAGAAAGCTATCAGAACACGTTAAGAACTCTTAACTGTGGATTAACATCAGTGAAGTCTAGAGTTCAGAGCCGATGTCCTGAATGTATATAATGGCATTGATCTCTTAAACTGTTCTTTTCTTTGTAGTTTTGAAAAAATATAATAAACTGAAGTGAAAGATTAAAATTCAACAATATGAGGGTGACCAAAACACAATTTTAGGAGGTCAGAGTCTGTCAATTTTGTAATATCAGGCTTAAAGTGGATTCAGTGTGTGCACAGGAGGGCACGGCGTGAACCCCACCCACCATCACCAAATTAAATGGACTCCTCCTGATATATTTGGATCGGCTGTTGATGCTAACACTCACGGGCCCCACAATCACATAATCCCACACCAGATTGAGAACACCTTTAAGATACGATGTGATTATGATTAGGGATTATGATCAAATTATAGCAGAGTGACAGATTAGATGGGGTTATATGTGTGTGGCTTGCCACAGGAAGTTGGATGGAAGCTTATGTTGTTTCTGAGCGCAAAAAAAAAAAGGTTGAAGAGAGCGTGAAGTTACCTGAAAATGCTGTGTGTAAACATTTGTTTATATTCAGACAAAATTTTGGATCAAGAGCTAAATGGAGCATCATGAAGCACCTGCAGTACAGTGAAGGTCAGAGGCCATCTGTTATTGGAAAGTCTTTAAAAAAAGATTATGTTTACACTTCTAAAGGGTGTTGAGGGATGAAATGCTGTCCCAGAACTTGACTCAAACTAGCTATATTGCAGTTCCGCTAAAGACCACTAGAGGCCTGTGGGAGCAATTTTCCAAGTTTGCACCAAAACAAATGTTTTTACTGCCTGGTTTCAGACATCTTTGTGTTCTACTTTAACTTTCTAATACTGATACAGTATTAATGTGTGTTTGGAGGGGATTTTGTAAAAAAAAAAAAAAAAAAATTAAACCTTTGTTTGAAGCTCAAAAAGTCCAAAATGGACTCCATTATTGAGTCAGGGAAGTAAACAGTACATCTTTTACATTCAGCTTACTGTATATAATTCATTGATTTTGGTCTGAGGCAAGGTGAAGAAAATAGGGCTGCCACGATTAGTCGACGACATGGAGTCAGAGTGTAGTAAAGTTGAAAGTTATAACAACATTATGCTAGCTTTTTGGACTATTTTGGCATTTATTACGTTTTTTTTAGAATATTTTGGAGTTTAGCTAATATTTCAGCTGCATGCTAGCTATTTTGGTTATTTAGGCTTTTTTTCAGGTTTTTAGGGTAATTTTAGCATTTACCTAATATTTTAGCTGGCTATCAACTTCAACATTTTTAGCTATCAATTTCAGCATCTTCAGCGGTCAAATTCAGCTTACAACATTCACACATTATTGCAGGTAATGCTATATATCTGGTTTGTAGTTAGTTTAAAGCTAATGATGGTTAAGATGTGTGCTTTACATCCAGTTAGAACATGACCCGATTAGTCGACTAATCGGATAAAAAAATCAGTGATTTCTTAACTATTAACATAATCGTTTGTGGCAGCTCTAGAAGAAGAACTACAGGATTCATTGCTTTAGGTTTCATTTTGCTCCTGCAAGTTGAGTCTTTAAATCTTTCCTTTTGTGAGTTAATTTTTTTTTTAAACAGTCTCATTTCAATTTCACTGCAAAAAGTGAATCTTAAGAAAGTCCCATTTCAAGAAAAAAAGTATTATTTTTTTGTTTTGAAAGAAAAATAATCTCATCGAGAAAGTTTTTCAAAAACAATAGTTTGAGAATATTCAGTGAGGAGAATATGTTCTTAAATAGGAATTCTTGGTAAGATCATTTTTCTTGGGAGACCTATATATATATATATATATATATAAATCTTCCAAATGCGTAAGTCACACTTTGACTTATTTCTAAGGGGGCTGTTTTTGCAGTATATAGGTGTGCACACTCAATTTTTGTTCCATCAGTGGAAATATATTATAGCAGAAGACTACATCAATTGTATTTAATGTGACATCATTTATGCGTGAGATGATGTTGCTTGAACAAAGAATGCAAGGCTTCACAGTTTAAATATTTGCAGATAGACTGCATTGATCACTACATTTTTAATCAGAGTTCTTCACTACTGATTTCTGCTTATAAAGCATTTTAATAGATACCCACATATAATGCTGCGTTCACACCTGGCTTGGAAATGTGCATTCAACATTGCAAATTAAGTCTATGTAAACGCGTTTCGGGCTTCCATCACTGCGCAAAATGCAACGCGTGTTGTAAGCTAAACCAGACTGAACGTTGACCAATTAAGAACTTGCATTTGCTAGTGAAGTATGGGCAGCGTCTTTTCCAAAAGCACAGAAATGCAAACTTTTTGAAAAGTGAAGGAGAAATATCAATGAAAGTTGATGGCGATCTGATGGGATGTGCCAAAAGTTAGACAGTAGGTACTCCTCAAGTTAAAGGAATTACATTTTGAGCATTAACAGCCCACATTGTTGGAATTAGGACAAATAAACGTGGACATTTTGGAAAAAAATTAAAAATGGCTGCCATCTTTACAAATGACTGCCATTTTGAATTTCTCTCATGGCAAATGTGTATTTCTGACAGAGGAGATGCGAAGGTACATCCAAAAGTTGGTGACTGTACCTCAACATACACGACTGGTCGCTAGTATTTTGGTCCTACGTGCTCCTGAGCAGTGATGTTTTGGGGCTGTCGCTGGGCAACAGACTTTCAAATCCCTCCAAAGAGTTTCTATTGGGTTGAGATCTGGAGACTCGCTAGCCCACTTCAGGACCCTGAAACGTTTCATACGAATCCACTCCTTCGTTTTCTGGGCAGTGTGTTTGGGATTGTTCTCATGCTAAAAGACCCAACCATGTTTAATCTTTGTAGATGGAAGGTTTTTACTCAAAATCTGACTAAACATGGACGCATTCATTTGTTGTCCTGGTCCTTTTTATTGAAAAACAGCCCAAAACCATGTTTCCGCCCCCATGTTTACAGTAGGTATGGTGTTCTTTGGTTGCAATTCAGTATTCTTTCTTCTCCAAACAGTAGAGTTCTTACCAAAAAGTTCTATTTTTGTTTCATTTGCCTTTAGGATATTCTCCCAATCCTCTTCAGGATCATCCAAATGCTCTCTAGCAAACTTTAGACGGACCTGCACAAGTTCTGGCATTAGCAATGAACATGTATGGCACAGCAGGGTTCGAGTTCCTGGACGTGTAGTGTGTTACTGATGGAAGCCTTTGTTACTTTGGTCCCAGCTCTCTGCAGGTCACTCACTAGATTCCCCCTGTTGTTCTTGGGATCATTATGACCCCACATGGTGAGATCTTGCAGGGAGATCCAGGTGGAGGGAGATTATCAGTGGTGTTGTAAGTCTTCGATTTCCTAATTTTGCTCCCACAGTTCATCGCTTCACACCAAGCTGCTAACATATTTCAGGTTCAGTCTTTCCAGCCTGGTGCGGTCAACTATTTTGCTTCTGGTGTCCTTAGACAGCTCTTTGGACTTGGCCATAGTGGAGTTTGGCGTGTGACTGAGGTGTCTTTTATATGGATAACGAGTTCAAACAGGTGCAATCAATACCGGTAATGAGTGGAGGACAGATGATCCTCTTAGAGACGAAGTTACAGGTCTGTAAGAACCACAAATCTTGTTTGTAGGTGATCAAATACTTATTTTCCACCATAATTTGTAAATAAATGTTGTAAAAAAATCAGACAATATCATTTTCTGATTTCGTCACATTTTATCTCTCATAGTTGAAGTATTCCTATGATAAAAAATTACAGGCCTCTCTCATCTTTTTAAGTGGGAGAACTCGCTAAATACTTTTTTTCCCCCATTGTATGTCGGACTGGAGCTGTGAAAGTAAAAGCCTGGCACAAGATCCACCAAATTCGCACCATGTATTGGCTAGCAACAGTCCAATGTGAACACAACATGCAAAAGCGCGTTCAAGAATGCCTATTTAGCGCATACTTGTGCACACATAACGCCTGCTGTAAACATATTATGTTTGTCAAAAGGAAGATAAAACACACCAAACACAACAGTCCTTGGCAGGTATTTTATTTCATATATAGACGCTTTCTGTAATCAAATGTGAGTGCAATCAAACAACAGCAATACAAACATTACCAATGCAGTCTGAGAACCAGGGAAAAGGGTTAAAACAGGGCGTTCACTCACTCTACACAGCGAGCAGCTATAGTAACCTGATGGACAACATTTAAAAAAAGAAAAAAAAAAAAAAACTTTTCTGTCAAGACTGTCTGCTGTCACATGCACCTCCGAATACCATACCTTTGAGGCGTACACTCTTCATACAGTAAGTCCAGCCAGTGACACAACAGTCGCCCACCCCGACCCCAACCCCGAAAGCCACGATTTTCAACTCAGCTTTGCGGTGAAAACCTCCCACTTCCCAGTTATGATTATCATCTTAGTAGAATCTAAAAGATAAACTTAAAAAAAAATTCCAAATCATTTCTCACACAGCAGGAGCCTATCGGAGTCCGGAGGTGCTTCGGGTTGTCGCTCTAACCCAATGGTTGACCATCCAGAACGATTAGAAAACCACATAGTTGTATATGTAGAACCAAAGTCCTCATGCAGGGCCCGCACAGGTAGCTCAACACATACGTGCACAGGTGGAGGTGGTGGGGGTTTTTTTTGCTGATTTTTTAACTTTTTTTGTGTGTCTGTGTATGTGTAAGTGAGGGAAGAAGCAAGGGTGTTAGGCAATGATCAGAACCAGGAGTATTCAAATAAAAAATACAAAGTTCAGGAGAAGAAAACATTACAAAGTCCTCAAACAGCGTGTCCTCTTGGCCCTCACTGAAGCTGTCTCGCACTCAAAACTCTCGCAAACGAACGATAGGTCCTCATGTCATTGTGAAGTCATGTGTTCAGTCAACATTCAAGGAAAGGAGGAAGAAAAAAAACAAACAAAAAAAAAACACCTCAATGGTAAAAATCATCTCTACCATCACAATGCTTCAGTTCATAAAATCTTGATATTTCTGAGAAGTGATTCAGCTTTTCCTCCTGGTTTAAAGCAGTATGCGTGAGTTTAGTTGTTGTAGTCTTTGTCCCACTGCTGCGAGCGCACACACACACACGCACAACCGACATACGCACACTCACGCACTCCAGCACACACCACATGTCCTCTTTGGAGAAAGACACGGCGCAATGGAGACACTCCTCTTGGGTGGATGCGTGGATCACCAGGAGGAGACATGGGGGGGTGTGGTTGTCACGGCTACCAAGGGTCCTCCAAATCACCAGCGCTCTGGTAAGAAGAGGACACAGAAGAAAAAGAGAAGGACGTGAAAAGTTGATGCGGCGACTGTCATGACAGCAAAGATGAAACCTTTGCTAATCTTGTGGATCTACACAGTGATGCTCCCCTGAGCGGCCAGAACCTCACACGACTCACCTTACGGAGAATCACAAGGCCAACTGTCAGACTGAAAAACAGGGGAGGAATGGAGAGAAGATTCTCAAAAGTCCACGCAGCATTTTTAGAAGAAAATCTTTCTTAATTGAGGTATGAATTTAGGGAGAAAGTTGACCCTGAATTACAAGCTACATCAGACACAAGAACAGATAGATGTGTCATGATTTGCCCCTAAACAAGCCACAAAAACAACACTCAGCAGAAATATGAAGCAGCTGCAGTAAATCTGTCAGGGAACAGGCCTCTATCAGATACTACCACTGTGTTTAAGTGCTTTTTTTATTAAATATAAATGAGTTTGAAAGGCTAAAAGGACATTAATGTGGCACAAAACCAAAAGACAAGGACCAAAGACGGAGAAATATTCACATAAATCACAGCATCATACCTCAATATTTATTTATTTGTTGTTTGCAGGACAAATAAAGTCATATATATGCAAACGTACAGTGCTTAGTAAAACCTCACCGTGGAGTTCTAAGTGCTTTACATTGGGAGTTCAGTGTTGATGAATAAAACTTTTGTTTATAAACAAAAAAATATTGAACGTCACAGCAGTCAGAAGACTGTAAAACTAGCGACTAGTCTCTGTTACATTCATACATGGATGTTGTGTTACTGATGAAGGCATTTCCACAGCTGACTTTCAAATAAATGAAAAGAACAATAAAAGTGAAGAATATTACACAACAAAAATCTCTATCTTGCATATTGGCATGAAATCCTTCTAAAGTCTACTGAATATATTAGACCAAAGCAAAAGTGCTCTATAGTTTAACGTAATTCTTCAGAACACCTGGGCCGAAGCTCCACCGTGCTCCGAGATGAAGGCAGATGATTAAATTCTGCTGATATTCGCTTCCTTTTTTCACATCCCAAAAAAATCAAAAGTGCTCATTTGTGATTGGATTAGAATGTTTGTCCTCGTTTGTGTGAAGAACATCTTAACTGACAAACTTCTAGAACATCAATGAAAGAAAACCAGGAATCTGTTCTGCAACTTTATGGGTCCTGATGGTTGGGGAACCATTCACAGGGTTTAGTACCAAAAAAAATGGGTTAACGTCAGAATACAACAACCAACCACAACAGAAACACACAAAAAAGAGGAGTGTTGATTGTTCTCGTGGTCAGACACACGCATACACAAAGAGGAGCATTCTAAAGTCTTTAGATGGAGGAGGCTTGGAGACAACGCAGTACGTTCAGTGTCTCCACTCCTGTTCTCTGCCAGCTTTGGGGTGAAGCTTGGGTGAGGGAGGAAGAGGAGAAGGTGCAGGGTGAAGGGTGATCCACGAGGGTTTACTGGAAAATGTTGGTATTAGAACAGGATGTTCACGTTGGCGAGTTATATTTAAGACCTTAGTCACATGAGTCCATACAGGTTTTGGGTGGAGGGGCGTAGACAGGAGGGGCCACATCTTAAAGGAATTGCAGGTGTGTCCTGAAGTTCCATAGAGGATGGTACAACCACCTTATGGGACGTCATGAGAATGGAGCACATCATTGTGGATGTGGCAAATGTATCGTGAAGTATTTGTAAGGATAATGTAAGTTAGACACTTATGACGTGGGGTGATGCTATCATACGGCAACCTTTTGTTGCGCTTTAGTCGTTTGTAAGGTGTTCGTCCTGGCTCCTTACTAACCACATGAAGGTGATACACATGTGCCCATAGAACACCTATACTACAGTTTATTCCAATTGTCCATTTTCCTCATTCCTAACAGCCAGGTTGAGTTTGGCCGAATCCAAATTCTTCTCCTACACCAATAGCTTCTACCCCTCTGAATGTAGGGGCAACTGGAGGGGTAGGGTTGTCCCAAATAGTTTTTTAAGGGCTAACCTTCATGATGGAGGGCGAGGGTGTTCTGCGTTGTGCTGTGCCGTGGAGGAGAAGCACTTTTCTTCATGCGAGTTTGCTCCAATGCACAGAAGTATACATTTAAATGTAAGTAATGATGTTTTGTTTTAGCATGACCTTTTTAAAGTTATAAAACTGCTGTTATGTATTTCTGAGAGCTAGCATCTCCGTGCTAACGTAGCTGACTGGCGACTATTGATGGCATCATGAGAGGGAGTAACAGCCCAATGTGAAGACACTATTTTCCATAACTCCCTGTTTGGAGGGCTAAATGTAGGGGTAGGGAGAAGCTGTAGGGGTAGGGGAAGAATTCGGATTTGACCTTAAGAGTGTGCACAAGGAGTGCACACTTATCACTTGAACAGCATTTTCAGTCCTCTTAAGCAGTGTGCAAGGTTTGGGGAACTGAAAAAAAAAATAACGTGCTTGCTTCTCACCTACTTCACGCTTACATGATGTATAAGTGCGTCCCCCGCAGCATGCCCGTAGATGAAATGAACATTTTGGCTCTGCGGAATCATCTGAGATTTTGTGCTTTCCACCTGCATACCTCATAAAGGTTTGCCCATTTTTTACCCGCAGACAGACGGCTTCGACCCGTAAGGGCAGTTGTGACTAAGGCTTAAAGCATAAAACGGCAGAAGTGGCTAACTTGTTTGGAAATCTAAACCAAAGTGGACATAAACAAATTCTCGCTATAAGTGGAGGGTATAACGCTTCAGGGACAGAATTTGAAAAAACAAAGGCCATTTGTCTAAATTTTCATAAATGAGTGATGGCCAGAGTGTCCATTCAAGTTCTGTTAATGAGGGAAACAAGAAGAAAATCACAGCACATCTGATAGAACTGGAATGGCATGAGTGAACGGTGGGTGGGTGTTTATTCAGAGCAGACATCTGACTTAGGGGGCGGAGCCATCTTCACTGCTCTCTGGCTCTCCTGTGACAGGGGAGGGAGGGGGTGAAAGGGGGGAGGGAGGGGAGGCAGGCCGCTCCTGGTCATCAGCATCGTCATCGCTCTCTCCTTCTTCCCTCACAGAGCTCTCCCCCTGCAGGTGGTAGGTAGCCAGGGACTCTTCCAGCACCGCGCGGTACTGCCCCCGATGGTGCAGGCGGAACTGTCGCAGCGCTTCCAGCAGGTGAGCTGACATGCTGCCACCTCCCTCCTCACTCTCCTCCTCTCCCCCCGAAGGGGCCTGAGGTGACACGCCAGGGGTCAGACTCTGCAGACACGCTCCATGATTCAAACACACATCAGCCTACGTTCAACAAAGCAGCGGCAACACATTTTTACGTCGCCGCTGCAAAACTATAAAGTGACAATCTTGGAGACGTCCTTGTGCCACATGATGATGCTCATGCAAGAGCTACCTTTCACCCTCTGGCCAACAACCTTTGGTGAAAATCACTGGGTTACATAACAAGAGGTAGTATGTGGACAGTATGGTTACAGCCCAGAGGGGAGTCCAATCAACTCAAGCCTTTTTTGAGACCACAACAACAGACAATCACTCACATCTTTTTCCACAAGCACCTTTTCAAGGTTATTCCTGTCAATACAGGAAGTGATCATCATCCTTAAGTGACACAAAGTTTTCCTTAAATAACGTTTAAGGGAGAAAAAAATGAGATTATTAGTTCTCGTTTCTTTAAAGGCTTTAAAAACAAGTTCAGAACATTTTACCACTTTAAATTTTGATTTGACGAGCTTATGCTGCTAATAACCTATAGTGCCTTTAGTTTTGGGATCATTAAACCTAAAGGTAGAAGCATTGCAGTAGTTAGATGCACAATGTAGAAGTAGGTGCAACTGTTTTTAACTGTTAAAGCAATCTTATCTCTATATATGCACTTGAATCTACTATCTGTGCTTGAGAGTGGGAGGGGCTGAGTCACAGGTGCAACACTATTCGGCAATTTACAAAAAAGTATCATTTTTTAGTTTATCAATTGCCTTATTCTAAAAAAGGATCTGAAAAATCAGCCTCAGGTTATAAACATCTGTGCAGCCCAGAAGACACTGACAGTGACCACATATATCTTCCAATAGTGGTCGATCTAACGGGTTTGTTACATTAGACGCCAGTCTCCAATAGTGGCCAGGCTCCTCTAAGATTCTGCTCATCTTAAAATACAGATACGATTTGAATATACAGCAACATATAAGCCACTAGAAGTAAGTTGGAGAAGTGCTTTTACGGATGTTACAAGTTGTTATGCACTGGATCTTTAGACTTAAAGTATGTGAAGTATGAGACTCTTGTGCCTTTTAATGGATCAAATATGCAAAGATTCACCACTTAAAACCAAAGTCTGTCTAATTTTCTATCGAAAACTCTTCTGAGACCAAATTGTTTGAGGTATTTTATACCAAAATTGTACAATTAAAGGTTTTATTATTCTATACAGCAACTGTAATTTAGACATGCAACTCCTATAAATATTACTCGGTCTGTGTATACTCTTTATTACTGTGATTCAAAATTTATAATAAAATACTATAAATAAGACTCCTTGAAGAATAACACATCAAAAACTGCTATTCAAGCTCATTGATGACATTAACAGAAACCTGAAGGCTCCATAAGTATATGACAAACAACCCCCTATCGTCTGCATAGAACACATTTACTCTAAGGGAAAAATTACCTGTACTACTACTTCTACTTCTGAATTTAGAATTATTTTCTTAACTAAAGATCAAATGGAAGAGTAGCTTATAAAATAAAATACATCACTGTTTTATATGCAACACGTTTCACCAAAATTACGCAAGTGTGCCAACATTATCAACTAATTATTACATCTAATAACCCATTAGTTTTATTTGAAGAAAGATAAAGAAAAGATAAGCACTTTCAGGTGGATCATAGACCAGTAACACTCCCTGGTGACGAGTTCTGATTGAGTCGAGTTCAGTTTACGAAAGGTCATTGGTAAAAGTAACTAACACCGACTTCTGTACATCCTCCTTTCACACTTATATCACATCCATTTCCCTCTAACTCACAAACAAGTCACGCACACAAAAGGAACCATTTCCTGTGTTAGTGACTGCCTTAGGTCATGGAGGAGGGTATAAAGGTCGAGGGACACGAGGGGTCAAACTCACCGCTTCTTCTTCTCTGTGAGGATTCAGCCTGTTGTACACTGCTTCAATCACACTCCGTCTGTCGAAGTAAACACAATCAATATGATCATCAACGATCCCAATGATATGTGACATGCTTAAGAATGTAGATTCCATATTAAATCTCTCTTAAACTCTGATAGTAATAATATATTTACTTGCTGGCCAGGCCTCCACCAGGTGGAAGGTTGGGGATGTTCTCTGAGGCGATGCTCCTTAGGACAGACACCAGGTCAGGGGCTCCTGTCTCCCCACAGTTTCCCAGAAGCTCTGGAAAACAACAAAACAGTTCTGTTGTGCATCATACTTTTACAGTTTCTCTAAAGGTTTTGGTGATTTCTATAGGATATTTTCGAGATGAATCTTTCTGTGTGTGCATGCTCTTGATGCTGACCTTCAACACGGGTTTCTAGAAATTTATCCAATTCCTCTTCCTTCTTTACAGCTTCCTCTGAGATTTTGGGAGCCCCAGGAAAACATACCAACACCACGCTCATATTATCTCTGCTCCCCTGGAGAAAGATGGAGGGAAAACACACATTGTGTTATATTTGAGTTTACAAGAGACGGTTTAACCTATAGTTGGTGAGAAAATAAAAGATTTTATTCTATTGTGTGAAGTATAACAACCTATGAAAGAGAGTTCAACCCAACACTAACCGAACATTTTTCTAAAAGGTAATATTTAACATAATACGAGAGATTAATACCATTTGTGAAATAGTTTATTATGGGTTTGCATAAATATTTGGGCTTATTTGATAATCCTGAAAGATCAAGTTGTGATCGAATTATTATTTTGCTTTGGAAACACAAAACTGAGATATTGTGTCTGCTTTCCCGACATTATTCCACTAAAAATTAAGTAAAGAAAAAACAAAAAAATGAAATAGCCTTAACTCATTTGTTTTTTTAATACATCAAACAGAAACTTTCTACAAATCAATAACAAAATTGTGAAATATTTTAACTAGGTAATAAACTAAAAGAGGGTACAAAAGTTTAATTAAACTAGACATGGATGAGCGGTTGCAACTCAATGTAATATCCTTGGAATCATTTAGGGTAACAACTTTAAAGCAGTCGTGCAAATGTTCCCATAAATGGCCTCCTAAAATTTATGAAAAGACTTCCCAGAAACACTGAAGTCTTTAAAGCAGTAAAGGGTGATCTGATGTCACGCAAAAGTCTACTGATTATGAATGAGGTGTACTTAGGCTCATATGAGAGTAAAAGCAGAGGAGCAAATACTGAACCATTAAAGACGATCTCTCCGCTTTGGAGCTCACAGTTTGCCATTGCAAGTCTGAACAAAGTTTCCAGAGACTCGAGGTTTGTTGACTTGCTCCTCAGATGAAGCTTGACGTGCTCCAACAAAATCTCGAATACACGCCAAAACATACAACAATAAGTCCACTACTCATCTTGGACTTGCATGCAGCTTTTCGTGTCCTAGCTGTCTTTTTCTTTCTATATCCTATGAAAGCATGCCAAAGAAGTTGAGCATCTTTGGTTTAGTTAAGCATTGAGGTTCATGTTTATATGTGACAGACAAGAGCGACATATGAGAACATCAGCAGGTATGAGACCTCTACATTTTGGGAGAATGTGTCATTTAAATAGGGGGGGTGAAAAAATGAACTGCAGCACCTGTAACACCTATACAAGACTCTAATGTCCAGTATGGGACCATCTTTCTGACAACAAAGGCTTGGCTTAGATTGGGTCACACATTAGGAGAATGATCTCAAACAACCCCCCCCCCAAAAAAAACTGCTAGAAAAAGTTGACGCATCAAAGAGTTGCAACAACTCAATCAAAGTCTGATGTAATCCTGACTGGAAAACTTTTAAAGGATTTTAAAACACTGTTTAAATAATGATAAAACAAAGTCTCACTACAATGTTAAAGGCTTAATACAAGTAACATAACATCTAAAGAAGTGAATTTGTAAGTCACTAGATTCTTGGTTTTACTTTGTTTTTTCCCCCACACATAAAATGTTTATTTTAATGTAATTTTATGTTTTAGTAGGGATAAGACATTTTTTCTAAATCGGATTTTATTTTTGCTTTAGCTTTAATGTTTTCATTGAACGGAGAACTATGCAAAACACATTAATACAGTGAAGTATAAGAAAGGTGACAGAAACCAGATGACTACATAAAAATACAAAATGTATGCTGAAAGAGTTGGGTAATTTCTTTAATATAGGTATATCCCGGACATACCCCCAATGGTATTCATTTCAATCCTCCTGGTAAAGTCTTAAAAATGATTTTACCCTTGTGCTACCCTAAGCATGTTTACAATTAAAGTGGGGTCATCTGGACCCCACAAGACACAGCGCTGAACTTTTTTTTTTTTTCAAGGATTTTTTTTATCTTTACTGGTGTTCGTAGCAGACATAAAATTCTGTCTACCTTTGTCCTGGGAGGAATCACACTTCAATATAAGGGTAGGGTCATCTGGACCCCATAAGATAGTACGAGGGTTACCAAAAAAAAAAAAAAAAAAGAGTTCTCAAAAGACTGTTTAGAAGAAAGTTATTAAATCATAAATTAAATTAGTATTTTTTTATTTACCTTTAAACAAGTTATTTAACATGTATACCATAAATGATCTTGGAAATTCTTAGCATAAGCTGTGCTATTTCTTTTTTCATTTTTTGTTAATTTTTTTTACATAAACATAAGTGACTAAAACTGATTCAATCTCGGTTTTTGTTTGGATTTAACAGCATTAAGGCTATTTTGATGGTTAAGGATATATATTGAAAATGTTTAATTAGTACTATGTTCAATACAAAAGCTCAATGACACGCAGCAGCACTATTATTATTATAAGAACATAGTTGTTTGCACGTGTATTATTTAGTGAAAATAAAACATGTTGACAGATTTAGACTAGATTTTACAGTTAATTAACAAATGCAAGATCCAGAATTCTGTATGAAGCAGGAAATTGGGTCATTATATCTGTAATGAGCGTGTTGCACCATTGCAGCGTCACTCTGATGTTTGGGCGTTCCGTCTTCAAAGGAGGGGCATATTTACGCTTTTGCGGAAGGGTTTTTTTCAAGGCGCACCAAAGACGCCTGGGAGTGGAACAGCTGCATGAAAGGGGCTAATACCCAACATGCTTCACTGATGATGACGCACATTAATGTTGTAAATCTTTTAGCTCTTTTCTTCTAAAGATAAAAACACTTAATTTCAACTTTTATCAACAAACAAAATGGTTTATGTCCCAATTTTTTTCTTTTACATTTTGTGAGTTTGCTGCCAGTTTCTGGAGGAAGCAACTATTAAACATATGATTTAAATTCAAAAAGTATAGTTCTGGCCTTCGACAATTTGGACTGTCACCAACTTTGTCAAAATATTGTAGTTGGAGCAAGTTTTTTTTCGTGAAGAGGGTCACGCGCATCACAACAGGCCGCGGCGGCAGTAAAGAAGATTTATGATCATGCAGTTATGTGAGATAGCCCATCCAGTAAAGTAAAAATAACTTGCTCAATGGACAAGGGCAGAATTACAACTGTTGGTTTGACTCTAAGAATTGGCAGAAAATCCTGTAAGCAGGGTTAAATATTTAAAAAGATTTTATGAAATCATACTGTATATGGTTACATTTTCCATTTTAGAAACAGTTTATTCCAATTAAATGTAAATACGTCGACAATAAGATTTTACAACAATAAACACATAACGATACCTAAAAGGAAAATGACGGCTTACCTTATGAAGGCAGGTGTCCACCACTGAGTTACAGACCTTCTCCAGGTCGTCACAGACCAACAATCGTGAGCGCACAAACTCGCACAGCTCCTCATTGGACATCACATCCCAGATGCCGTCGCATGCCAGCACCACAAACTCGTCTCCTTCGGTTGCCCGCTCTAGCACACAAACCTCCGGTTCAGGGCTCACCAGCTGCTCTGTGGGGCCCTTACCGTCCACACATTTGTAGTCATAGTCCCCCAGAGCCCGGGACACAGCCAGAGAGCCATTTACCCTTTGGATCATCACTGAGCCACCGGCATTCTGTATGCGCTCCTTCTCACGGGGGTTGCAGGGCTTGTGATCCTGAGTAGAGAAGCCCACCTTGCCATCTCGACTTAGCACGGCCCGCGAGTCGCCGCAGTTAATGAAGTAGAGGTGCGTGGGGCTGAGCAAGACACAAACAGCTGTGGATCCGCTGCGGTCCAGCCCTTGCCGCAGATCAGAAAAGTTGCGCATGTACTCGTCAATGTTCAGGAACCCAGAGCGGATGCCGTCCTTCACGCCCTCCACCGAGCTTGGCCCCGGACCAAACTCGGCCCCACCTGACAGGATGTGCTCCAGCAGGTGTGCAGAACAGTAGTTGGCCACCCGAGAGCCCGCGTGACCGTCGTAGACGGCAAAGAAGGACCAGTCGGTGAGTCCGTGAGGAAGGCCAACCACGGCTGTGTGGGCGTCCTCCATCTCCACCCGCCAGCCCTGCATGGAGCTCAGGCCATAGTGCAGCCCGTTGCCCTCTCCGTGGGCACTATGTTTCTCTGTTTTCGGCTTGTCCAGGAATGCGCCCATTGTTCCTTATAGCTGCAGATTGAAAAAAAAGAGACAAAGAAGTTAACTTCACCACACTTAACTTAATAGTCTTTTAATTAAGATTATTCTGTTTTTAGACAAAATTAAAAAAAAATATATATATATATATTTTTTGAGGACATAGTTTCTGCAGAGCTGCAGTAGTTCATCAGAATTTCACCTGTAAGTTGTGGGCGGGGCCGTTTGCACTAAGCAACCCCACCCCACTTTCCCCTTCCCATCGCTGGGATATTTTCATTTACACTCTCTCCTACTAGTTTACAGCCCCCTCAAACCTCAACAAAAATGGCCAGCAATATCGGAGCTATCCAGCCGTACAGTTTAGAGGAAAAAGAAGACGTTCACGGATCTAGGCATCTAAAAGTGCATTACATTGGAGCACAGCAGGCCTGTATTTTCTAGATCACAGATACGCTCTTTTTCACTGTTTATTTTTTCTCTGCTCCTGATTCGCAACAATTCGAATAGAGAAATACTCAAAAATACAATTTTAAGATTCATTTTTTTTATACATGTCCTCCATCGTCAAAAAAAATGCCACAAGAACATGTTGAAAACAATAAAAATTATAACTTTCTTTGAAGTGGGTTTTTATAAAAGGACTTGGACAGTTTTTATATTCCTTTTTTGACTGGAATCTCAGAGAAAACAGCACATTTTGTGCTTGTAAAATTATTTTCTGAAATGAAAATTATCACAATGAAATGTTGCAAGTTCAGGTCAAAGTGACAATTTTTTTTTACAGTTTTTCTCAATCGTTTTAGTGCATTTCTCACAACAGTTAGTGCAACCTCCAAAACATTTAGTTATTTGGTCACAACCTAGAGGCAGTTTCCTGTTCATTTCATCCAATAACATTTCCTTTTGGACAAAAAGCAATAAATGAAGAACAAATCTCTACAAAATGATCACTTTTGACTTGCTTTTGATCATTATTCATTTATTTTATCATGTCTGTCAAAATGATCTAAACTCCTCCAGAATGAATAGTCATTGTACAACTAATAATCTTAATTTCATTTATTGTGTTTTTGCACACAAATTTGTTGAACGTGTTGTCAAACATCTTGTTCATCCATTTTAAATATAATTGTTATTGTGTTTCCATGAAAGAAATTTACTGAGCAAAAGGGAGTTTATTTTTGTATTTTTCTTTCCATGTGTACAATACTGTGAACACTGAAGAGCATATTCAGTGCGTTTTTAAAAAATGAAATTCTAGTTTTCAAAATGTCATGCACGATACTGTAATGCTGTCTTCACATTACATGACATTGGGAAACACTTCTAGAGAAATCAGTCTCAATGAAAACATGCTAAAAGCTTTTGAATTGATCAAAGAAGCTGGAGTTATAACTTGTTATTTTGACAACACTGACACTTTCACTGACATAAAAACTTGCTTTTGAAGCAACTACCAATTTTGAATTGCATTTTGAGAAAGTAACTCAGTTTTATAGGTTATCTAACATGTTTTGCAGTTTGCAACAGTTGTTTTGAGAAACGTCTTAGCAGTGTTGCAAACTTTAATACTGTAGTGAGAAACGAACAAAAACGATTGAGAAAAACTGTAAAAACAAATCCAATAACGTAATATTTAGAAAGCATAAAAAGAAGACATGCTGTCAGTCTACAGCAGGACCAAAACAGAAACATACGTCACTTCAGAGCAAAACTCAACAGTGTTCTCATCATTACACGCCACGTGTGGGACCTAATCCATTTTATGCTACAGTATGTTCCATGTTTATTCAAAAACATTTTATATACAGCTATTAATACATTTGCTAGAAAGAGAAAAATAATGTAGTTGAATATTTGAAAAAAACAGTATTTATTTTGAAAAAACAATGGAAAGATGTCACAATAAAAGCTCCTTAGAAGTATTTTCAGCCGTACTCAAGATTATAGTAAAAAAAAAAGTAAGGTAATTTATTAGATAAACTACTAATTATGAAGTGAAAGATGACATGCATAGAGACGTTTTTTTTAAGGTAGGAATTCCATCCTATATGTTCATGTCATGAGGCTAAAACAGGCCATACCATGTACAGAATGATCACAGCCAGATTCAGAGGAGGGCGGTTTTGTGTGTCTGTTCCTGCTCTAAGCATGTGTTCAGTGTCATAGTCTACAAGCAAGAAAAAGGTGCTCTAAAAATACTCCAGTCTGGTTTACGTTTCATGACCAGAGTGAAGCGGTGGAGCAGGCCCATTCAGGTCTCCTCTGCAGGATCAGACCACCAAAATGTTGAAAAAAGCCACACTACCATGTGGCTCCATTTTTATTTAAAAGGTTAGATACGTTTTTAACTAAAAAAATAACTAATCTGCCACTTCTGATGGGAGAGATTCTCTCTAAAAATAAAACAAACACAGCTATTGCCTAGCAACCACCCACCCTGCCGTGAAAACATCCAGCCAAGGCTTCATTCAGTGACATCCCCCTCCTCCCAATGTCATTCTCTCACACGCTAAAAACAAATTCACACACACTCAGCTGCTTGGTAGTGAGAGGAAGGAGGAGTTGCATCATCCGTCTATTTGGGCAGTTGCGGTGGTGAAAGGAGACGTGAGGATCGCTCGAACGCACGGCAATCGTTGGTTGTGAAATTTAAACAAAACGAAGCCTATCGCGCAGGATTCTCGCTCACTTAACCTCGTCTTAAGGACTCTCACCCACACTGCAACTACTAGTTATAGCCATCCCTCTCCGGTGCAATAGCCTTTTAAAAGAAACCCATGGTTTCCAGCAGGGACGTTTCACGTCAGGGTTACATAACACTGCAGAGAATCCAAATGCTGCTCGGAGAACACTTTCCAAGTTACATTCTAAAAATCACACCTACTATAGAAATTCACAATACACACTGCTATGTCAACTATTGCAATTTTTTTTTCTTTAAATCTCATCTGACAGACCTAACATAGCTTATGCTAGCATAACATCACTGCATTTCCATTTGTTTTCCGAAACAAGCAGTTAAAACACAATGGATCATTTGTAAACAATATAATCTGAAGATTGTTTATGTATTTTGGAGTGATTGGACTAACCTTTTGCATATTTCAAATAGGAGCAAACCAAGAATTACAAATAATATGGGAGTATCCCCTCTTTTTTGTATTAAAAGAGTTTGTGATGCATAATAATCATCCTATTGGGAATAATTGTCAACAAACGTGACAAATGACAAAACATACAACCTATGAATTGTTGCAGGTCTTCATCTACACACTACATCTTTCTAAAATTATTTCTAAAATAAGAATTCGAAAGAGATAGACAATTGCAATCATCTTTAAAATAGAGTAACAATACCAGAACAGTGAAAGCATAAACTATACATACATTTAGTGAATAAGGCAGCTTCATTAGACATTCATTTTAAATACTAAGCTGTAAAACAGCAATTTGGAATTGTGTCAATACATTTTAAGTTTTAAAATTGCCTTAAATCTCCCAAAATTGTATATTGCAGGGTTATCCATCTACACAATTACATGGTGCAGGTTTAACACTTACAAGATGTAAGCGTTCTACATTTAAAGGAATTTTAGGCTCTGAGTTTAAACAGGACCTCCACAGAGTTTAACACTATCAGGACAGTAGAGCCCCATTTAGATAATGGAGGGGACTCTCCATAGAATCGCACCATCACATGACTGCTGCTCTCTCTATTTTTAACCCCATGGAACAAACTCAACTAACTTAGAAAGACAAAAAAAAGAAATAATGAAGTCCAAAGCACAATTTTGTTTTATTATTTAACATTAATTTGTTTGGGTTAACAATTAAAGTTTTGCTGCGAAGATTTCTCTTTATGGATTGGATACATTTACTGATACGTGAGTAAAAATAATCCAAATCACTACTTCAAATTTAATTTTCACAAAGAAAACAATCAGAACTTTACAAGCATGTTGTCCAACAATCTCATACAATCTCTCAATGCAAAAACAAAAAGCAGATGCTGCATTAGCTCCTCTTTAAAACTGAAAGTGTTAATATTTCATGTAAGCACTCCATTTGTTTCTCCTTATCCATAAAAATAAAACCCACCAAGGCACTAACATTAACCAGCCATTATTACATCTATTATTAACCTTCCAAATACATTATAGCTTCTTTAACAAACGGCGGTTTTGAAGTTATGCAGTTTCATCTTCACAAGTTGGCCAATTATCTCAATGGTATTACGTTTCATTGACTACTCAGTCTTTCAGCGTCGACCGCTGACTCAGTTAAAGACTATCAGCTATTGAAATGCCGTTATCGAACAAGCAGGGACGAAGCTCAACACCAAGTGATGTCATGTACAAGACATCAATGGGTCTTATTGTAATCCGACACATGAACAAGGCGGTCGGAGAAACTTCATTTCCACACCGTGCAAAACTGATCGTAAAGATGACCTCAGGCGTTTTCTTTGATTGCATATCGCTGTGGTACACTCAGACAATGTTAACTGTTGTGTTATATGGGCTCATAAAAGGCCTGATCTTTATGGATAGATACAAAAAGTCTGTACAAAGTCAGTTGGCAAAGTGCAACATAAAATCTCAAAGAACTGTGTGGCAAACAAGATAAAAATAATAGTAGCAACTTTAAAAATGTGTTTTACATGAAGTTGAACTAAATTAATCTGTGAAGAATTACAATTAATAATTTATAATCTGATTTCAAGGAGGGTCAGGGCACTTTCTGACCACGATTGTTTTGCATTTTTATAAACTCAGTAACCAATGTTTAAAAAATTTTAAGCAAAAATTTGATACTTCAAATGGGATGTGCTTGATACAAAAATGTGCAACAGTAACACATAAAAACTTGAACTCAATAAGAATTTTTTCCATGTATGTGTTTGTAGCAGCAACAAAATTTGGTAAGTGCAATTGAACTTACATCTTTGGTGAGAGCGAGCCCCCAGTTTAAATCAATCCCATCTGTGCCAATCGATCTGCAGTGCTTTACAGAGCAACGTACAGTGTTGCACTTCAACTAATGGGAAAACATTGAGAGCAAACTCTGGCAAGAAGTAAGCAAAAATCATCTATGTAAAAGGAAGTGATCGAAAGCTTCAATAAAATACAAAATAGCTTGTTTTAATGTACGAGAATTGTTAGAATTGTCAATTAAAATGACATTATCTTGCTAATAAAGTGCTATTTTTCCCTTTATAATCTCACCAGTTTGTAAATATTAATTATATTTATTTATCAAATATAAAGAAGATTTAAAGCCCTTCACAAATAAAGAAGATTACTTGTTTACAGTTCATTACAGTATGGCCAAATCATCCAAAATGGACTGCATGCATTGTTATTGAGCATGTTATCATTATGAAACCCACCATTTGAATTGGTCCTGCTCAGGCATTGAACCGCCTATATTACTCTGAAAATTTAAATTATTTAATATGTTTACAATATCAGTAATGTTGCCAGAAACAGGGCCCTCTAACAAGGATAACCCCTAAGAACAAAAACAAACAAGTCAATGATAATGAAAAGGGAACAAAAGAAAACACCCTCGATTAATAAGCTAACTGCACCCAGAGCAACTAAAATGATACAATACGATAATAATTTATTTAACACGAACATATAAAATATGGAGGTCACGAGGAGGTTCTTATTGGTGGCTGGATCTATAAAATTACGAATAAAAAAAGGCTGTCAACTAACACTGAACTTCACACGCTTAGTCAAGCTTTATGGAAGTGCTAACATTTTTATGTCACATAACTGTTTATGTCCAACACCAGTCGACCTGCAACATTTAGCAATGCAAATTGTTAAGTTAAACACTGGTTCCTCTTCGCTCAGGCCCAGCTTTCTGGTGTGTTGAGTTAGCATGTTAGCTCAATGTAGCTAACATGAGTTAGCTAACGTTAGTCACGGCTCTCCGGAATGACAAACTGGAGCTAATAACGTTAGCATTATTAGCATGCTACTTACGTTTTCCAGCTGCTGAACCGACGTAGATCCAATCTTGAACAAACCACTCTGCTTTAACGTGAGGATATATCGTTAACTTGGCTACCAACAGAGCTAACGTTAGCTAGCTATGTTGTGTTTCCTTAATTTAAAAAAAAATAAATAATCAAGATTGGCCTCAGTTGAGCGGCGATAATTCCTTTCTCGGTGGTTCCGTGCTTGGACAGCGTTGATTTTTACGCATGTTTGACGCCACTTCTGTCTTTCTCAATAAATAAACACAACTGCGATCGTTCAAAAAAATATGGAACCTGAGGATAGGCTATATTATTATACAACACTAACAAATCTAGCAATTTCTTCCATTGAAAGGCCAGAGCTATCCTTCGACTTTAGGTGCTGAACAAGAGGAGGTGTTATTTTTAGCATCAGAAAGGTGATTGGTTACTATCTGTTTGCAAAACGTCGTTTAATTGGCGGATTTATGTGTCAACTAGCATGGCAGCTATACATGCTACGTTCCGATTGGCCAATTTCGGAGTTCTAGATGTGTAGGGTCCACTTGCAACTCTTTCCGGCGTACACCGGAGTGGCACTGATTTGGGTCTTTATTTTGTTATATAATTTTTGGAATTATTTTTTAAATAGATTGTTTTATTCTGCTCGGCAAAATTAAATGTGTTTTAAACAAAGCACTGTAACAGAAATTGTAAAAATAGTTATCTTATGAATTTATAATTTGGAAAAACAAGCGTAGACATCACGAAATGCAACAAGCGCCACATACATTGGCAATTTCATGTAGAGAGGTTGTGTTTTTAACGTATTCTTCCATTTCCTGTTTATTTATTTATTTATTATTTTATTATTTTATTTATTTATCTTAGCTTCAATTGTCTTATATGTAATTTAATAATGGTGAACTTGGGAGATACCATTTTGCTCCTTAAAGAATCCAGTTTTCTTTGGTCAGTGTTTTATTAATGAAGGTTCAGAATCAGTTCCCTTAAACCTCCCAGTTGCACCCATTGTATTTTAGGTATTGTATGCTATTCTTTCTTTTCCCATTAAATCTAAACACATTTGAAAGACCCACTCCAATGCAAATGTTGTTTTTGGTGTTTTTAACATGTTCTTGTGTCATTTGTCTAACAATCGAGGACATATATTAAGATAATTAAGATTAAAATTGCATTTCTGAGTATTTCTTTATTCAAATTGTTGTGAATCAGGAACAGAAAATCACATTTAAAAAAAGCTTTTACTTGTGACGTAGAAAATGTATTGTTTTCTTTATCTGTTTGTTTTTTCTATACAGCAAAGGTTAGGGTTAGAGTTAAGATTAACAAAAATAAGTTTTAAAAACACTATTTCTGAAACATCCAATTTAGTTTATTCATCTCTGTATTTCTTCTTTCTATAAAAAACATTTGCAGTTAATGGGTGAAATTTGGTGTAGTACCTGCAGCTGCTTGTTTTAAATCTACAAACTGGACTCCATGAATATTGAACTGTGACCTAAATAATCGGTAGTAAAAGCTGCACTTAACGGCAGTTTAGGAGCTGTGTCCAAAATGGAAAAACTCTGTGCAACATCTAAACAAGGTTAACACAGGCATTTTGGTCACAGGTATTCAGCTTTTCATTATTTATTACCCAATAATACATAATTAATGATTTTGACTTTTGGTTACAGCTGCAGCTGTGATATTTTTCTCATTATGTTGACACTTCTTGACTCTTCCCTTGGCAGCACAACCATTATTATTTTGTGTGTTTTTCAGTCATTCGTTTGAGAAAAAAAAGAGATCATGTTTGCATCTTTCAAATTATCAATATAAAAATAAATAATTTCATCTTTTTTTGTCTTATTTAACATTTTTTCCCATCTCACTGTTTGTTTTTTTAATTTAGATGTTGTAAGTCTTCTATTAATCTGAGGAATCTATCATTTAAGCTGCTATTTGAACCTGTCCTATTAATTTTGACACTATCTAGGTTGTCACAACACATCATCTCATCACCAAGATCCTCTTTGGGCACATACTAAGAAATATAAAAAGTTAAACATAAAACAAATGAAATGCAACGGCCAGCCATAAAAAAAAACATATTCCACTTCAAATTAATTAACTTAACTTGCTGGTGTGAACTCTATTTTTTATTATTATTATTATATAGATTAGAGAAGAGTTCCCATTTAATTCTGTCACTTTTCTTTAGAATCCAGCTTGGAACTAATACTTTTAAAAGGTATGGGTCTATTAGATCTGGGGGGTTAGAGGTCTAAATGTAAAAAAAGCCACTCCAATGGAAAACCTGAACTTGAGCCATTAGGATCTGCAGCATGAGGAATGGACACTCATGGGAGAAACCTCCTCTGTGGTGAGAGACTTTTTGTGTTTACCGTCTGAAAAGCTTCCACTCAATTTTTGATAGGTGACTTTTTCAGCAATTGTTCTGCACTGATATTCACTTAAAGCAAAAATTGGCAACTAATTTTGTCTGGACATCAGTTGCTCTGATTGCAGACTGAAAGGACATACGAATATATCAATTTTCTACTGTGTAACACATCATAAAACAGTTAAATCACAAATAAAATAAAAAAGAGTAGCTAGAAAGCTTCATCCGTCCATCTTCTACTAGCACTTTTTCCTGTGTAGAGTTGCTGGAGCCTATCTTAGGGAAAAGGCAGTTTGCAGAAAAACTATTTTGAACCGGAGGAAGATTCTCTCAAATATTCCTATTATACTCGTATGGCTATTTTTGAGATACAACTTTCCTCAAAGTGGGTTATATTTTGACCTTTTTTTTCAAATATATTTAATAATCCCTCATGGATAAATGAGAAAAAAGTGTTTTTCAGAACACCTGTAAATGTGATTTTCACTAAGCTCCTCCGCGTTAAGATTATATCTCCATAGTTTGGGCACAAATATTCGTACAAGCAAACAAATGTAGGCTAGTATGGGTTTTGGAGATTAAACTATAATGTAAGTGCATGAATAAGGATGTTTTGTAATCGTGCACCGGCGAGTGTCTCTTGTGTGTCTGAGCAGTCTGGCAAAAGCGCGGCTTATCCGTTGTCATTCCGTGTTTCTCCCTCTGGATTAGAGTTGTGCCTTATTAATGAAAAACTCATCAGATATCAGAGCATCTCCCTGAAGAACCAGGCAGGGTTATGAGACACATGTTAGATAAAGACTCCGACTGTCTTACCGAGGGATATACAAGTGATGAGCGCTGGAGAGTGGTATTTAATTTTCTAAGATGAGGGATTATTACGGGCAGAATTTGATCATCCTGCTCTGATCTGAGGATGTTCAATCAAAGCTTATCCCAAATATTAAACTCTCCATCTTTTGACCCTCTTTTTTTCCCTTCATCCTCAACACACAACCATCTTTACACACAGAGATTCTTGTGCTGTTCGGATGATTCTTGTAGTGTAAAGTGGCCCACTGGGCCTCCTGTCTGTGACGGTTCAGCCACCCAATGACCTCAAAGGATGGTGGCGGGGTCAAGAGGGAGAAACTAGGCTTTAGTGTCTTACTGAGCAGCCAAAGGAGAGTAAATTAAAAAAAACTGTTACTTCTAATCCGGAGCACTGAGAACAAGTGGCACGCGCTCCAAAATCTGATCCCATATGTTTACATGGATTTGGATGAGCTTAGACGCAACACACACACACACACACATACAGGGGTCATTACGTATCCGGCTGCTAAATGCTCTGCTGTGCTTCGCCTACAGCCGGATGGACTGAGGCCACAACGGTTGTGGGGACAGAGGGAGGTGCGAGGTCCCAATCTGCACTCTCATTTTCAGCCCCCGGGACATCTGGGTCATGTCATTACTGCAATCTCCTGCTTGTTCATTCTCAGCTCGACACGGCTTAAAACGGACAGATCGACAAACAAATCACATGCGCAGAAAGAGTAGATGTGCAGCAATGATGTTAAATTAAAGTTAAAAAAAATGACATGATTGGTAGGGGTTTGTGGAAAAGCAGATTAAAAGGTATAGGTAAAATGAAAATATTTAATTTTAGTATAATTTCTGAAAGTAGCTATAAAATTAATCTATTGTTTAGTATCATATATATTTGGAGAGTTGAACACTTCTGATATTTTGCTCTTCAGTACTTGTGAAAACTATAATTCTTTTTAGCCAACACATGTGGTTACAGTGCCCTCTAGCGGTGGATATGTAGCCTCACTTCTACGTAGAGTCCAACAGAGGACGCTGTTAAACAAAAGATGCACGTGGGTGGTGACAGAAAAAAAAAAGGGTTCTTGTTAAAACATTTAAAATAGTATTGTAACATTTCTTGTACTATTAAAAACAAGAAATGGCAAGTAATATTTAACTTTTTTTTAAGTTTTTAGCAATCATATGTTAACCCTGGCCTTCAAAACTTTGTTTTTACGCATAAATAAGTTATTTATTTAAAAAAAGTAATTCTTTTAGTCAGATTCCTTTTATTTTGTTCTTTAGGTGATTTAAAATTCTGTTATAGCTTTAAAGACATGTTTAACTTTAACTGTGCATATTTTTTGGACCAAAAATATAAATACTCAACATCCATTGTTTAAAAAAAAAATAAGATTTTACAGTTTTGGATTATTTGGCTCAACATTCATTTGTTTGCTTATGCTTTTTAGCGAATAGATATCTTCATATAAAAACGAAATAAGCTGACAAGAATCTGGATATTTCTGCTGACAGCAACAAGTAGGTCACTTGTCAATCAGCTAAACGTGACGCCCACATAGTGAAACGGTTTCATTTTCAGCAGCAGGTTGAGTCCAGTGTTCTTACATTAGGTCCTGGTTAAAAACTCTGCTCCAGGTGAGGCTCGAACTCACAACCTCGGCATGTCTCCGCAGAATACTGTTATATAAGTACCGCGCGCTAACCGATTGCGCCACTGGAGCTCTGGCTTCGCCTTGGTCGAGCATTACTGATTAAACTATGGCACAGCGAATAATATTAATATATATATATATTATTTTTTATTATAGACAGTGCAAGAGGACGCCGGCGGTCACCCAGGGTTCAGCACATGAACGCCCCTTGTCAAGACCGTGCTGCATTTAGTGACCTCATACAAACCTCGGAAAAAATTAAGGGCGAGGGAACCTTTTTTT
>NC_050530.1:13269602-13287187 GCF_002922805.2 Oryzias melastigma | reverse complement strand
ATATAACCTTAGTTTGTAAGTTTGTAAATTAATTTCTTACTTTAAAGTTTCAAATGTTTTAAAGTCTTTAATTTTACACTAACATTGTTGCCAATGTTGGGAAAACAAATTGTCAAATTTACTTTAACCTTCTAAAATCAGCTTTCTACGTCACCCATAAAGGGACATCAAAGTAAAAAAAAAGAAATAAATACTGGTGAAAAATCGCAATATTTCGTTTGGTGATACTTGTATTGATTTAAAATACCGTCAAGACGATATTTAATTATTTATTTATGAATATCCTTCGTTTTTGTTTTCCACCTAAATCCCCCGCTGCAGCACAGCACTCTGAGCCTTTTTAAGTCATATTACTCATACTACTTGTTAAAAAAGAAGAAGAAGAAAAAGGAAAATTGCTCTAGTACAGTCTTGGGATATATTGCGATACCTATCGTATCGGGATATGTAGCTTATCACCAGACTCTTATAGGAATCACTGGCCTTTTTGCAATCTAAACCTAGTGTAAACTATCTTTTTGATTTTGCAATCTCTTTAGCAAATAATACAATAAAACTTTTTTTGTTTAAGGGGAAATCAAAAGCTAATAAATCAAAACATGCACCTAAAAGTGCACACACTAAAGCAGTTTAAGGTGACCCCTGAGTTTCAATGAACACGAATTGGATCCTCTTTGCAGAGCTTTACTTTGTGTCCATAAACATACCTTCTGTCCCACTCTCCACCTGCACGACGAAAGACCACAGACACGGAGATACAGAGTGGGAGGCTGGCAGACGGGCAGGATGTCGCGGAAAATGAAGAAGCAGAGCCTGGTTGGTTGATTTTTTTTTTTTTTTTAATTCTGCTCATATTCAACACATGACACACAAGGAAACACTAACATAAACATTCTGAATGAAAAGAGAAGAAGTCATGTGACCAATCGGTCAGAGACATGCATGGCATTACCTGGTTTAAAAACTGCAAACGCACCTCAAGACTGGGTGAGTTAACCAACATTTACAGGCATATCATCGCAGAGGAAAAAACACAGAAAACCAGAGTATAAACTTTCAAGGTAGAAATCCAACAACAGATGCTTCAAGGTGGTTTGAAGCACTGCTGATTGAAGTTTGCACCTTTTTCGGCCTCTAAAAGTTGAAGGGAGTTCAGAGCCTGTAGGGAAATATAATAGATCCATGCCCCCTTTTCTCCTGCTAAGGAAATGCTTTATTACTCATGTCAGGGCTGGGTAGCCATAGAAACTGGATGAGAAGAATCTACAGTGATGTAGCCTAATGAGATATGCAGCATACTGTACACTGGTTCATGTGAGAGACTTTTGCTTTGTTTGATGTAAGCTGCCTTCAGGTTTTGTTTTTCTATTATTTTCTTTAGTACCTGTAGAGCTGTAGTAAATAACAAAGTTTGGAGTCGAGAAGCTTTGATGGATTAAGAGTTCAGGTCGTCATTCTTCAACACAGCTGTTTCTTCTAAAAGACCTTCAGAGTTTAAAGATAAAAGGAGTCTAACCCCTCTCCCACCCCATCGTAGCCAAGATCCCACCCAAAAAGAACTGTACAAACTCATGACTGCGCACAACGATTCACCATCAACACAAAGTCACACAAAGATCGGCCGTGAAAATGAAAACGAAGCATGGCTTAAACCCCGCGTTGTTGTTATGACCGAACTCATACACACTCTGGCACGCACACACAGGTACACTATGTACAAGCAAATTCTCAGAGGTTCAGCCCTTTCAGTCACATCGTTCTGTTACCAAACAAGTTATGACGGTATTTACATGATTAGAAACTGAGGACTTGTAGAAATAAGAGGGGGGAGGTTAGAATTTGATAGTGCGAATGCAGGTGCGGTGTAAGGGTCAGAGAGTTCCAATCAGTCGTGGATGACAATGGGGCCACGCATTCTCAGACTGGGGTGAGGATGAGGGGTGAGGACCAGCCCCTGAGGCGGGCCCTGGGAGACCCTGCGCAGCATTATCTGCTCGCAGGGTTGCCGACAAGCGTGCCTCAGCTGAGAGCGTGACAGCAGCCTCCGAGCCCTCCTGCAGAGATACAGACAAAAATGGAGATATTAGTGAGGATAAACATACATGAATTTTAACACATTTATGAAATTTGAAAGCTTTTAGAAGCTTCATTTTAGATTAAATGATTTCATTTTTAAGTTGATTTTCAGCTTGGGGTCCACAAAATTTTTTTTTAATGAGGGGCCGGGGTCAGTTTGTAAGCTAAAAGAAAAAGTGTAATAATCACAGCCTAAATGTAAACATTTACGGTTTTACGGAAAGCCACACATAGCCAGATTTAAAAAAAATGTCTTACATTTGAAAAATTAAACCAGTAAATAGTCTATCATCTACCGTCATAGTTCAGACTGCAGAAAGGTGGAATAAATATTGAGAAAAAAAAATATGTCTCTGATAGTGTTTGGGAGGCCGAGCCACATGAGGAGGCGGGCCAGATCCGGCCAGTGGGCCATTGTTTTGGGACCCCTGAGCTACACTGCCCTCAGCAACTCGTCTTCAAGCGGCCACTTTCAAAGATAAGTCTATGTAAATGCAAGTAAACCAAAACTTTGGGCTTCTGAGTCCAAAACTCACAGTCACACGCTGCTAGTTTTTAAGTCTGGTCGCAGGCTCTATGTACAAAATGGGCATCCATTGTTGGAATGACTGCTAAATGACTCCTAAATTGACCACTTAATTGACTGATAAATTGCAAAAATGCTGAACTGCACCTAATGAGGGTCTCAGATTTGATAGTGACGTGTGGGCGGCGCCTTTTCATAACATGAAAGAAATAACCGTTGTAAACATGACCTCAAAAGAGACATTTTTAATTGTGGTTTGTGGACTTATATGTCACCAAGGCTATGATGGAATTCCTTCACTACTCACTATAAAGTGCATTCGCCTTTTTGTACTGCTGTCCAATCTACAATTCCAAAATCAAGTTCAAAATCAAAATTTCCCAGAAGTCTTTGCAAAAAACCAATGCGCATTGATGCTTACTGCTGTGGCAAACATAGACCACAATGCATTGCGTTTGAACAATTTTTGCAAAAAAAAAAAAAAATTTGCTAAAATTTAATTTTTTAATAAACCATCAACGTTTTCATCATCAGAACACAGTGGAGTCATAAATAGATGTCATGAAATGCTCGTTTTAATTAGATTTTCACTAAATGAAATCTGTGACTTGCCGTTAATAAAAAAGTAGTGAGCATGGTGTCCAAATCACTTTTAAAATCCAGCGCACTTTAGTCCTGCACTCTATAGAAGTTAAGGATTAGGGTGGGAATTCTGACATAATCCAGGTCTGTCATATTTGGGTAAAAACTGTGAAAGAAAATAAACATGCTGATCTGGTGTGAACACCACAGGGGGAATATGCATTCATGAAAGTGCATATAGTGTGTTCTTGAACGTGCAACACACGTCGGATGTAAATGTACTTTGAAGTCTTTGGAAACGTGTGTAAATGTGCATTTGGGGCTTCCACGATCGTGGGTAGCTACGCAAGTTTTTACGACCGTTTGCAGACTCTACATACACATATTAGTTGCAACATTTAAAACGTATGTTGCAACTTAAACAAGGTTGAACTTTGACTAAATAATAGTTACGTTAGTAGCCCAGAGCTAAATTTGCTCTTCCAACTATGTGTGGTGTATATGCACTAGTAAACAGTAGAAAAAGAAGCTAAAGCCCCTCCCTGCTTGTCCAACATGAGAATCATGGGCTAAAATGTGTTCAAGAACCTGTGTTTAGCGCATTCTTGAACGTACATCAAATGCCTGGTGTGTACGCAACCTTAGACGCTTCTTCACCTCCAAAATATTTGTATATCCAAATGACTCAATGCTAACCCAAACTTTCATGGGAAGATTCCCTAAAACAATTGTAGAACGTATGAGACATACACGTACATATATAATGTGCTAGGTTTGTGAAGAGACTCTAAGAAAATAATGGGGCTGATGTGAGCTGTAAAAAGACGTTTTACCAGCCCAGAGCGACCAAGTGCAGTAAACCAGAGAACATGGCCCACACGGTCATAAGACATGAGGCTAGATGAATTCAATTTAGCAGTGTGAGCTGTGTGACCACCATACACCGATGATATTTCATGGTTTACTGCTAGCTATTTGGCATTTAAAGCTCCTCAAGCACTTCATTCTTTTTTGTTGTTCCCTAGAAAGAACAAGGATCCCTGCTGATGATTAAACGAGCAGGATGAGTTATGTGGCTGCATGTTCGAGGCCTCTAAATGTGCTCTGAATCTGCATACAACAATCAAGCATGTCCACAGAAATCTGCCAAGTACAGCGTATTCACGGATTATCACAACGCAATATGTGCTCACACTTCGAGTTCCAGCAGGGCAAAAAGTGGAGAGTGAAACAGATTTTGTAAATTGTAGTTGCTTTTCTTTGTGTGTTTTTGAGATTTTTGAACAAATGAGGGGAGATAATAATTCTCAAAACTCAGGCTGTGTTGAATATTTTTATATCTGCAATAAAAAAATTGTGAGCATTGTTTAAGATACCGACATAAACAGAAATGGTTTGGATTAAAAGAAGTATTGCACAAGTACAGATAATGAAAATAAATACCATTAATAAAGATGGATCAAATACAAATGTTCTCCTTTACACACTGTGGGTCTGATTCAACAATTAAGACTCTAAAAACCATGTTCAAGTTCTAAAGTTTTGCACAATCTCTATATTTCCTGTATAGTGATGTAGAATTTTGTTTTAAAAGTGTCCTTGAAAACCTGATGTCTGCCTCCATCAGAGCTGGGGGATGCATGTTTTTCTTGAGAAATGCATTATATCCTCGCTATACTAACATGCAGAACAGTTCTTTCAACTAAAATTACTAGAAAACACAATTATAAATTCTTTGTTTCCAAATTGAAAATAAATGTAACTACATCTGAAAATAACATTTGAAAATTAAAGGCTACATGCTAAATTAGCTTGCTAGCTTAAATAGGAAGTTAACTTTGCTTGACAGTGAACAAGGTATGAGAAATCCTAATTTATTTTTGCTTAACATAGCTAAATTCAAGCTAAAGGCAGATGGTTCAAATATCAAACAGTGACTAATTAAAGGCTCCAAGCTAACTGAAGACATCAAAGAATAAAATGCCTCAAAGAATTAATTTCTCGTTTCATGAAGAAATATTAAACTTCAAAGTGTAAAAAATAAATAACTTTGAGAATAAATCAGCTAATTAAAGATAAATATATTAAAATCTGAAAATAAACATTGAAAATTAAAGGCTACATGCTAAATTAGCTTGCTAGCTTAAATAAGCAGGAAGTCAACTTTGCTTGACAGTGAACAAGGAATAAGAAATCTTAAATTCTTTGTAGTGAACATAGCTAAATTCAATATGAAACCTGAAATTAGCCAAACAAAGTTTAAGGTAACTTTCAGTTCACGACCTGAATAATTTGAGTTTTGCTGAGTTTAAAGCTAAAGGCAAAACTGGTTTAAAAATCACACAATAGTGGCTAATTAAAGACTCTATGCTAACTGAAGTCATCAAAGAGTAAAATGCCCCAAAGAATTAAATACTCTTACCAAGAAGAAATATTAAACAAAAAAAAGCAAATGCTAACTGATGCGTTAAATCAAGTAAAGGGAAATTTGCAATATTAACTCCTAAATATTATACAAAAAATGCTAAAATACATACAAAAGTTTCAGCAAAAAGCTAATGATAACTCTGTAGGGCGTAGAAATGGTTGAATGTATGAAATGTTGCTCAAAATAAAAAACTGCAAAAGAACATTCAAGATTTTTTCAATTTAAGCGATAATAAATAGAGTGTGAGAGGATGAATATAAAACCAGAAAATGCTAAACTTCACTGTAGTTTCACAAGAGAGGTTCAGATATGAAATAACTGCAGGGAAGACATTAAATATCATCCATCCATAAAGAAATCATAAAAGGTGATTCAATAAATAGATATAAGGGACTCAACAAGATTAATTAACTTATTTATTTACATAATAATCAATTGTTTTTTAGTGTACGTGTTTATTTCTTCTATTTCTCTAAAAATACTTTTAGTAAAAAAAAGTTTAGTCAAGTTGAAAAAAGGGGCTTAGATTCAATAATTCAGTAAACTTGATCCAAAGCCTTTATTAAATCATGCATCTTTATGCTTCCGTTTATGATTATTTTTTATTTATCAGTAAAAAAAAAGAAAGAAAGAAAGAAATATGTTCTAAGGATTAATAGCTTTAAAATATAACTAAATACTATATTTTTGTTTAAAATATTAAGTGTATCATCCAAGACTTAATAAGTAAAACACAAGTATAAAACATGTTTGACTACATTGAGTTATGTTTATGTACAAATCTAAACGTACATTTAATTGTATTCTTGAGTTAAATCTACTCAAAGTTATTTAAATGAGTTTTTTCTGCAGGTGTGTGTAGCCCCTTGATAATGAATGTCGCCTGACTTTTCATGAATAAATTTACATGCTCGTTTTCACTTGTTTTCTGGTTTTCGGAGCTTGAATTGTTTTAATGACACTGTCACACATGGTCTTACTTAGGATAAGATTTGTCATCTCCATTTCCGTTTCTATCCGTCTCCCTCTCCTCCCTGATTAAGTGGGAGTGATATCCCACCCGTTCTCTTTGCTCTGAAACGCACTGTGTCCTCCATCACACTGAGAGAAAAAGAGAGGGATAAAAAAACCGAGAAGGAGAGAGAATGAATCTTCCATTCATCCCTCATTAACATCAGAGCCAATTTTTTTATTCAGAGAGACATTCATTGTCTCACTGGAAGGCTGAATGACAGTATGATATAACGAAAGGGTACAGACTTGAGATTGATGCTGTCTCGGTCACACATAAAGCTGTTCTGATCACTGCTGAGTGATCCATGCGAGTGCAGGCATGGTTAATGCTTTAATGATATTTCCACTCAGAGCCCAGCGGTGCCTGGCTCCATCTGCACCAGCTAGCTTCTCTAATTTTAGCTCTGGTGGTCCGAAGGCGGCTGTGAGAGCGGGTGCCATGGCTCATTTGGGAAGCAGCTTAATGGACGAACATCTTTCTTTCACACGAACTGCAAACTTTAATCAGTTCAGCACAACAGTTCAATGTTTTTATCCAAGTTTGCAAAGCTGAACAGTTTGGAACTGTAGGAGTCTTCTCTGTAATAAATGAAGGCTCAAAGAAAAAGAACAATGGAGGCTTTCTCAGTAAATTTGGTAACAAGATTTCTCGATTAACAAGAAACCCTTCGGACTAATTTTTCGCCGAATCCTTGGTTGGGGATTACATATCAGTCTGAGTCATAATAACATCCCTGACAGAGATTAAAGGCTAGAAAAACTAAAAGCTCATGACAAATGCTAACATACTCATAACGACATGCTGATTTTCGGCTGCTTGAGTGGTGACCATGATGCAATTTGAGTTGCTCTAATGGCATGAAGCGGTGTAGACTTTCAGTCTCCTAAGTGGTTAATGTGATTGCTCTGAAGAGGGTTGGAAGTGGTCTGCGGCGTGTGTCATGGGATGATCGTGACAGAGATGAGCCAACTAATGCTGGAATTTATGTCGGAGCACTGAGTTTGGGATGAAATAAAAAAAATAAATAAATAAAAAAAGAAAAGGTAATTTTCTCTCTTATTTCTCTGTCTGGGATGACAAGTGGAAAAATGGGTTCAATATCTCTTAGGATCAACAAATTAGATCATATGATCCCACAGCTCTGCCTGAGGACAGTTTGATGTGTGAATATATCATAACTATCTATTTTATTTGCAATTTATGCCTTTTTGTCTAGATTAGATAGAACAGATTTGAGGAGCTTTTGATTTCATTGATTTGTTCTTTTCTTTAATTTAGTTTTGTGACTGCAAGAAAAAAACAGTTTTATTCCATACTTTACTGACTAAATTTAGATGAAATGAGTGTTTTTGCTTTTATTTTGTTCCATCTCTTTGCTGTCTGACCTATCGGGGATTTTTTTTAAGGTGCACCTCCCATTTGTTTGCTGCCTGGTGTCACCGCAGGGTAAAAATAACTCTCCTTTTCAATCACAGCCTGTCTGCCTTCACTTCACGGCACTCAAACATCACTTGCTCTATCTTTACGCTCAGAGACAGTCAATCAGAGGTCAATAAAGGGGTCACCTTTCCTTACCTGGTCTCCCGGGTGACGAGGAAAAAGCTGTCATCAGGGGCATCGATCCAGTTTGGGCGTCTCTTGCGGATCATCACTCCTCCCCGTGTGTTTCCAGAGCTGCTGCTGCGGCCATTGTGCTGCCAAAAAAATTAACAAATTGTATTTTTAGCACAAGAAGCAGAAAACAATTGTGGTGGGTTTCTGTAAAATATTCATCTACCATTAGAGCTCCACCTGTTGAACCGGGGTTCTCTGTAAAAACAGAAAAAACAGTGAGCAGGTGATGCAAAAAACACATAAAACTCTGCTGAAAAATTGGATTTCTCATTTTATTTAATGCAACATTACCCTGCTGTCATTCACTAATTTCTTTTTAAATAGAAATAACATTAACAACTAATTTTTCACCAATCTGGTTTTGTCTTAAAGGATTATATAGAAGCATATTTGTCCCCAAGGTAAATTTATTTTTCTATTTTGTGGATTTTTTTTTCTTTTTAACAAAGCAGAAGCTTTGGAAACCGTTTTTGTGTATGAGCAGATCTCTCGTATTGAGTTTTTTTTATTTACTTTATTGACAAATTTTGCACACACAGAAACAATGACACTCCACAATACGTGCCAATAACAACTTTTTTTACATTTGCCAGGAAAATGAGCATAAAATTAAATAAACCCATAATAACTGCAAAATAAATCAGGTAAAAAATAATAAATAATATAAAGGTAAAGGATTGTGCAAAAGTTTTAAATGTGATCATGCTTTAACTGTTCTAACAGCTTTTTTGTTAGTGCAGGATTCAATAAAATTTATTTAGTCATTTCTTAATGATTTACATAAGTGTTACAAGTGGGGTAAAGTGCAATACCATTTTTTTTTTTTTTTTTAAAAGGGGGCAAAATCTCTGGCAAAGAATGGCAAAATGAACATTTTATATCAAGATCTTCTTAATATTTGGTTAAAAAAAGTGTTTCACAGGTTTGAACAATCTTAAAAGAAATTTTATTTGAATACTACAACCAAACTTACTCCAGTAATAAATGACATGGGGTTTTGTGTCAATCTTCTTTTGAAACAGTGAACGGATTTATTTCTGTTGACTGAAAAACATATTTTTCCACATCATCTCTCTTCTTGAGGTCTCACATGTACCTGAGCGCCTCTCTGGCTCCGCCCTGCTGTGGTGATGGTAGCTGCGTTTTCCCAGCATGCCATGAGGGCCGTGCGGAAGGGATGAGAGGAGGCGGCGAGGGGGAGGCGTCTGGAGGCCTGGGGTGCGGTGGGAGCGAGGGGCGTGGGATGCAGGACGAGACTCTGCAAGAGACACCACACTGGAGCTGCATGAACTCGCCCCTATAGAACCATCTGAATAATTGATGGTGAGCTCATATAGAACCCGGTTGTGATTGAACCGTAAGGTTTTGGTTTTTTTCTTTTTACCCAGAAACTGCAGAACACTGGTCAGAGTGCTCCTTTGGGCGGCTCTGGTTTTGGGTAGGCGAGTCCCCTGCCCTTCGGACACCCTTAACATGTCTAAACCAAACACACACACACACGGTTGTGTCAGTCTTGACTGATTTTACCAAACACACAATAGAATGGATTTTATTGTCTAATATCAGAGGAATCATTATGTGTTTTTTTGATTTGAAAAGAAAAACGCCACCTACCGCCACATGCAGATAGAGCTCAGTACATGCCTACATGCACACCTAAACATGTAACGCAAGCACATCAAGTATGAGAATCATGATTCCATGCTGGTAGGAGGAGGGGGGGTTTGGGATGCCGGCGTGGTTCCTCGGAGTGCAGTGGAGTTGATGGACAGATAACACAGACACATGAAGCACAAGGACTCGGAAAAGATGCTTTCAGGTGCCACTTTATTTTCCCCTCACATCCACACACCAATGAAAGAAAGAGCAAAAAAGAGGTAGAAGATGAGCTTTGTCTTATGAAAATGAAGGCGGATCGGAGGGGGGGAGACTACATGAATGGCAAATCCTGTCGCTTGGATCTATGAGCACAGATTACGCATAAGCATGAGGCCTCATTAATATTTGGAAGAGCAGAACACGGGGCGTGAATGAACGGTGATCTTGGGGTAGAGGACGTCTTTCCTTTATAAATAATGGGCAAGTTAAAGGAGTTATGCATTATTTTATCGAATAAACTCACAAAACACTCGATAGAATGAAGGGAAACATACAAATGGAGACAAAAATGGAGATGCAAACACAGTCAATCTTTTTTTTTTGGCGGAGACTCTTCGTACAGTCCATAATGAGCTTCCAAAATGTACCACGCAAAATAGTTTCTCTTAGTAAAATACATTCTTCTTTCAGCAAATCTATGGCTCAGACATAATAGGACTCCATGTGGAAGCTATTGCAATCGACTGGTTATTAACAGGAGGAGCTTCAGGTTATGGATGTGCATTTTTTAAATATCTTTCTTCAGCAGTTTTTTTTTAAACTCAGAGTTTCTAGTTCACATCTGCAAGAACCATCACAGACTGAAAAATAAAGAAAACAAAAACACAAATGAAAGGATGATCAAACTCATAGTTATGAGGACAGGCAGTCTTTATTGGAAACAGGGGGTGGGAGAATACAAAATAATAATAATAACAATAATAATAAAAACAGAAAGAGAGACAGACGGAAGGGGAGGGGGCAGAGATGGGGGTTGATGGGAGGGCGGTCGGGGCGGGGAGGGGTGAAGAGGGGGTCGTGTGTGTGCTGAGTTGTTTGCAGATGTGTGTTTGTGTGTGGCCATGTGGCAGAAGTTAGGAGGAATTGAAAGAGCTCTTACACTCTGCCTTTATGGCCCCACAGTTAATGGGGACAAATGGGCGGCGCGCAGCGCGGCGCAGCTTGATGATGTCACGGCACATGTGCCGAGCCAGCTTGGTGAGGCGCGTGGCCTGCAGCAGGAAAGCCTGCTTGGTCTTCATGGAGGATTTGGGGCTGCCGCTGTTTCTCATCGGAACCATGTGGTTGGACTGACGAGCGGTGTGACCCCTGGGGCGAGACTCCTGAGGCAATAGAGCAGAAAGAGTCATTTTTATATCATCTAAAGACACAAACTTTCCGATGTTGACGCTCTATGAATTAGTGTAACTCTGCGATAGTTTGTGTGAGAAAAGCTGCAACACTTTACAACCAAGTGCTGGATTTCAAAGCAAAGCTGTTCTTTTTTTTATTCAGAATCCGTTGGAATCAAGTTAATTATGTAAAGAATTTGTGTTATTTCTAGTCACTAAGGATAGCTCTCGTGTTTAACAACCACTCCAATGAAAATGCTGTTTTTAACATGTTCTTGGGGCATTTTTCTGATGATGGAGGACATGTATAAAGAAAATTAAGATTAGAATCACATTTCTGAATATGTTTTATTCAAATTGTTGTGAATCAGGAGCAGACAAAAAAATACTGTTTGAAAAAGAGCAAATTTGTGATATTGGAAAAAAAAAAAACGCTTTGCAAACAACAAACTTCCTGCTCCCAGCAGTGGTGAAGGAAAGGGGGGGTGGGGTTCCTATTCCTATACTCAGAGGTTAATTTCTAATGAACTACAGACGCACTCCAGAAACAATGTGGCTAAAAATGGCATAATCATAAATCGAAGCCCATTTAAAACGGATCAAAAGATATGATGAGGGTCTTTAAAGCGTTAAAAGGTAATGGTTTAGGTTACGAGAAATTGAAAAATGTAATTGAGGGAGATCAAGCTCTACCTATACTAGTGCCGATCTTATTGGTTATAAAGAAATAATATTTTACTATTTATTGTCAGGACATCTTTAAATGATTATTTTCTGTCCCGATTTGATTTACACTTTGAATAAGGAAAAGTTTTTTTCTAAAATTGGCACAAAAAAAGGACAGTTAAATAAATAAAGAAAGAAAAAATAAGTGTGTTGGTTTTTTTTTTTTTATTATTGTGTTTTTTTGTGTGTCTGACACTTAATATCTGCATCCTTGGCAGAGAGAAGCAGGTTTCTATGAGTGTGATAAGTCTGTTCGGTCGAGCTCACATTGCTTGCTGGGCTGGGGGAGGTTCTCTCCTCTGGAGCTTCGGCTCTGCTGGGCATCTTCAGCCCGCCGTACTTCTTCCAGTACATCCAGCAGGAGACGCACAGGCGGCACTGCATGTTGGGAGGCCCCCAGGAGTACCACTGAGCTGACTGCATGGCTGTTTAAGGACAAAAACACATTTGCGTTGGATGCCTGAATTGCAAAAGCAAACTCGGATCATTGATCTCCTTCCGGCTGTGTTCATCCGTCCCTAAATAAATTGATCTCCAGGAGGACTAGAGCTGCATGCTCGCTATCGACTGTCAGCAGACAAACAGCCTAAACTCCATCCACACTTCTTCTTATCGCAAGAAAAAAAAGTACAAAAAAGTATTTATTGTTCAGATTTCTTCATAATTTGACGTCAAGTAACAAAAGAGCAGCACAGCTTTTTATCAAACTGTTTTTGTGCATTCAATTCAGGCAAAAAACAACAAAGACTCCACTACAACCTCAAACGATGTGAAAAATTCTGCTTTTGCAGCTAAACTCATTCGTCTTTATTATATTTCTGCACAATGAGTAGCAACAAATTCTGAGCTGTGAATCAGAGCAAACAAAGATTTGGAAATGAAGTTCTGGTGAAACTGATGAGCCTCCAGCATTACATTCTCCTCCAAAAAAAAACTTTTTGAGGATTTAAGAAAAGTCTTTTGAAATTATAATAATTCATGCTCCTTGAAGTCAATACAAAATGTGCACGACTTTAGGTTTGAAGGCTACAATGTTGAGTTATACAACAAGAAAATATAAAGGTTTGGTTTATAATGAAAAGCAATCTTTAACATCTGCTCTAAATTCAACCATTTTTTAAACTGCTAATATAAACTTAGGTGAATGTAAACACTTTTCTATTCTAAAGTCGCACCTTAATAAAGAGAAAAGGGTAAGCATATCTCCTAGCGGTAATAAAAGGAGATTTGCTGCCTCGCGGATTCAAATTCCCATCTGCCTGCTCATGCAAAACTTACTGTAGCAGCTCTCACAGGCCCTGCCCCCTCCTGCTGCATGGAAGGCCCCGGGGCCCGCGCCATTTACCGTCGCCATCTTGCCATTCGTCACAGAGATCTGGTTCGGGTTGGGTTTGTTGCTGCCGGAGAAAAAGATTTACAAAGAGTAACACTCAGTGATCGGTTAAGATGAGGCTTCTGTGTGTAAAATACTTTGAAATAGAACGAGACTTACTATGTTGGAATATAAACCTGCTTCAGTTTGCTTTCTGCTTCAGCTGCCTTCAGTCTCTTCTGCTCAGAGAGAAAAAAAAAACGATGTCATCTTACATGCTTGTCCACAAAGATTTATGCACGACTTTTGTCCTAATTGTGTCTCAACAACTTCAAATCATGTCATGTTTTCCTAAAAACTGAAAACGTTTACATTTTGAGACGGTGAACTTTTCATAGAAACTTGTGCTCGTCTATGGTTTATAATCTGACAACAATAGGAGTGTAAATACAGAAAAAACTCATACTTTAATAAACTGCTTACAGAAAAAAGCAAAGCTCAAATCGTTTTTGAACCCAATGGTGTTCACCAGGGATGGGTACTGACACTGGATGCCAAGTTGGTACTAGTACCAACATATATAAAAATATTTCTGTTTTTATTTTTCAGTGTTTTGTTTTTGACTTTTACTCCATTCTAGTCAATCATTTTACCTTTACGGTGACTGTGGGCGGGCTCATGGAAATGGGTGTAGCCAGAGATTCTGTACTTGACAGCAAAATACTTTAATCAACAACACGATGCTAAAGTTAGCTTGGCGAAGGCACTAAGGAAACATTCCACTGTATTTTTCACAATTAGACTGCCTAAGATCAGGTCCTGTCCAAAAACTGCTGGACCTAGACTGCTCAAACCTTGATTAAATTATACTTTGGATATTAAAGAACACATTAAACAAGTTTCTGATTTGTAAAAATTTGATTTGTGAAAACGGACAAGAACAGGACCTGTTCTTAGATGGTTGGAGTGCAAAAAACGTGAAAAAAAAAAATCATCCAATTTCACATTTTCACAAATCAAATGAATGTTTCACAAATCAGAAACTATATTTAGTGTATTCTTTACTATCCAAAGCATAATTGAATGCATGTGTGAGCAGTCTAGGTCCAGCGGTTTTTGAGCAGGACCTGGATTTAGGTGGTCTAAGTGTGATAAATACAGTGGAATGTTCCTTTAGTGCCCTCGCGAATCAGAGGCTGTGAATCTTAAGCTAACTTCAGCGTCATTTCAACAACCTGATGGATAAGAGTGACGTGTTCTATGCACCGAAAAAAGCCGCCGTCATGGCGATGAGTGGTGAAATCTGTACTTACTAAACAGAGCAGCAGCACTGCAGTGTGATGCTGCTTCATCACAATTTAATGATTTGGGTGAATTTGCCGTATTTCTTTTTTATTATTTTTGAATTACTTGTTCGAGAACCATTAAAGCAGCAGAATAATTTCTCAAGTAGAGGTTTGGCACCAGCAGAGGATAAAACCCAAATCAGTACCCATCCCTAGTTTACTAGAGTTAAGGCATCTGAATACAGAAAAAAAGGAACACAAAAAGATCAAACTAAATTAAATAACTTGTTTTTTAGCAAGACTTTTTTGGACCCTCAGAAAACCAGCAATAATCTCCTCACCTGCTGCACATATCTGTCTGTAGTCTTCCACATGTAGTAGTACTCTATGATACTGGTCAGAGACTTCCATGGCAGCTAGAAGAAAGAGCACAATGTAGCAGGAGGGTGGAGGTGGAGCGACGGAGAGCAAATTCATTATATTAATATCTCATGTTCCTGTCGCGCGGGTGTGAAGTCATGCATATGAATTAATGAGGGAGATCGTGACCCACGGAGCCTGAGGATCCACTGCCTTTTCTCCAGTTCTGACCAATGATGAAAACAGCCGTGATTCACACATTTAATAAGTATTCATGAGCACCTGCCGCCTTATGCACCTATACGCTGGCTTTATTGGAGAGCACAGGTAATTGGTAGAAAGCAGAGGTCAATAGAAAAATCAAGACAATAACTCAAATTGTAATTTGATCAAACAGAATTTTAGCTTTGTAAAATGACAGATATAACCATTTTTTTAAATAAAAAGATGGTTGGATGTAATGATAAAAAAAAGATAAAATGTTTGTATTTTCATTGTTTTCCTGAATTGTCGAACCCTAGAAACGAGACACGGAAAACCAATTTCTGCAATACAAATATTGATGAAGTCATAAATAACAGATTATTTTAGGCAGGAAATTGATTTACTATAGAAGAGGAAATTGAGGATAACTGAAGACAAAGTCGTCTCATCTTAGGAATTACAAGAGGATCAATGTTTAGGCAGCATGTAACTTTGCCTCTTCATCTTAGTTTTGAAAAATAATGCAGAATTGCTGTATTTGTCAATGTATTGTATTCTTCCTATTAGAGGTGTAGGGAAAAAACGATTTAGTGATGTATCGCGATGGTTCATTTATTGATACTTATATCGATTTTAAATATTGATAAGATGATATTTAATTAGTTATTTTTGAGCGTAATGAGACATGTACTCCATAGTATAACTTGGTTTTTTTTCCTAAGACATACTCTTTAAACATAAAAGTAAAAAAAATGGCTAAGTCTAGGAATATATCGTGATAGACATTATATCGCCAGATTCTTCCCCTACTTCCTATATAAAAAAAAGAATATCTTTTCTTCTTCCCTCTCTAAAGGTTTACACAATTTGTCAAGATAATATTAAGAAAAACAAGTGCCATTAAGCACAAATGCTCTTTTTCAGTTTTACTTTAATATAAGATGAAATAAATTTGTATTCATAGAACAATCACAACTTAAAGATGACCTCTAAAATACATCTGAACACAGATGACCCATCACAAAATTTTAATGGAACCACAAACTCACAAAATCTTGTCGGATGTCGTTGAAGTCTTTCCCATATTTCTCTAACGCCTCTTCAAACATGGCTGCTTCGGAGGCGCTCCACTCCTCCATCTCGTCTCTGCACAGCACTGGACCCCCCGCCGGGACCAGGACGCTCAGCGCACTGGACAGGTCGTAATTATGGCGATGCAGCGTGTCCATCGCGTGGAACTGTGAGCGGGAGAAAGGAGAAAGGGAGTGAAAACCTTTTCCAGGAACTCCAGGTGAGAGGCTGCAGAGAGAGACACACCAGTGTGATGTCTCGCGAGGCGGCGGCTGCACTCATGTGGAGGCTCGGTTGTCTGACGGAACTGCTGCAGTCTAATGCTCGGGCAAAAGTCCCAACCGCTCTGAAAAGGAGCAAAGATAAACACGGATGTACATTTATCTGGTTAAAATTGTTTTTACATCAGAAGACTCTACAGTTTAGAACAATTTCATCATTAAAAACATGTTTATTTGTAGCAAAATTAGCTTCAACAGATGCTAATTCATAGTTGATAGCAGAGAAACTAATTTTCTTTCAAATTAAAGTACTCCCTACATCAGAAATAAATAATTTGTTCAGGATTGTATTGTTTTAATCTTATTTTTTTTTTACAAATAAAGTGTGATTAAATTTGTTTTAGGTTAAAATACTTAACCAAGATACATCAGTAGTAAGAGTTTCACAGTTGCCTTATCACTGAGAAGTGACTTACCGTGCCACCACTAAGAACTGGTCTATCTGTTTGTTGGTGAGAGGACACTCTGGATCCCAGAGCTTCTCTTCTAGTTTAGACTGGTCCCTCTCATCAGCCTCACCTAAAAAACAAAAGAAAAAGTCAGGGAAAAAAATTAACAAGATGAATTTATCAATCTTTTGTAGAAAATTTGCCATCCTAAAGACCTACTGTGATTAAAATCGTGTTTTTAACATGCGCTTGTGGCATTTTTCTCATAATAGGGGACTTATATTAAGAAAATAAAGCTTTAAATTGCATTTCTGAGTATTTCCACAACTGACAGGTGAATTTCTTATGAACTTCTACCACTCTGCAGAAGCTACGTTCAAGAAAATGACTTTTATTTTAACAAATATTAGCAAAATCATAATAAAGAGACTACTAGGAACACTTTTACAATTCATCAAAAGATGATCAGTGTTTCAGACACCTAAATTCCGTTTTTAAACACATCAATTTGAAAAGTGAAATGTTTTTCTTGTACCTTCTTGTAACATTTCAGGTACATCTGCCTGAAAACGTGGTCCAACTCGGATCTCTCCTTTGTCGGCCAACAGAGTCTTCTGTGTGGGGTCGTACACAAGCGAGTAGAAGAAGGTATCCTACCAAAAAAAAAAGGATACATCCTTTAACAAAACACAGACATAAGATATTAAGTCTGAATGTCTGAGATC
>NC_050530.1:13178973-13269584 GCF_002922805.2 Oryzias melastigma | reverse complement strand
AAAAACATTCACTGCTTGACAGTCTATTGCGCAACCCCCCAAACAAATAAAATTAGTAAACTTCTCTCAGGCTTACCTCTTTGTCAAGGTATGAAAGAACTGATTCAGTCTCATTCAATAACGCGACACTGCACTTTCCCCTAATGGAGAGGAAGAGAGGGAAGCATGCTCTATGTATGACACAGACAAAGGAAGTAGGCAGTTCTTGCAATGCGTTCGTGTTTGAATGAGTGACTATTCATTTGCACAGCCGGTTGGCGGTCACGTGCGCCGCTTGGTGCGTGAGCGTCTTTGTTGTACCTAATATGAGTCGCGGGTAAACTCTCGTACTGTCGGGAGAGGAAGAGCTCTCTGTGGCGAAGCTGGTGTTTCTGTTTCTCCGTCAGATCTGTTTCTGTTGGGTTTTCCTTCTCCTCTTCCAACTCCTCTGCAGAAGCACAGCAAAAAACAAATAAAAACACACAGACCACCTTAAAAATCCACCATCTGTATCTACTTTAGGAGGGAGACTAAATAGATTAAATTACAGATAACCACAGCATCAAAAACCATTTATTCATTAAGTAATATGATCCAGTTATACACTTATCTTATAAACTTTTTTGGAACATTTAATTTAGCTCTAGTATTAGTTTTATGTGAAACCATGAACCAAACTAAATGCTTGAATTTTAAAAATGTGACTGCTTTTATTCACATTTTAGTTTTAAACTTTCTATTCCTTACAAAGCATCAAGAAAACCAGCTTTTTATCAATCTATGTTGATCAAAAAATGACGTTTTTCATAGAGGCAGAAGTATATGTATTGAAGAAAACCCATTTTTTCAAAAGGTTGAGTCAAAAAAAGAACAATACAAATCAACTTGATCTTTACAGAGAAATTCCAACTTGAGTCATCAAATCCATTAATTAATTTCACCTAAAAATTATAGTTGATCTTTTTTAGGCTAAAATAATCTGTTTTTTGAAAGTGTTTCATGTAATAATTTATCATAGTAATTATTATTCATGTAAAAAAAGTTAAAAAAAAATTTGGAAAATGTTACAAAAATAAATAATTGTTCAACCAGATCAAAGAAATTTCAGCTATTTAAAACCTAAAGGGCTAAAACACATGAAACTCCATTATTTTGGGAGGAAAAATATACAGCTTGATTTATAAATACAATAATAAATATAAAAAATAATCATATTTGGTTTGCTTTCATAATACTGACAGGATTTGTTCACTCCTACGTGATTAAAAGCTGTCCTTGACAACACTAAAACAAAACTTTTTAAACTCTTAAGCAAAGTTGTGACACATGCAGTAACTCAATACTTATATTGCTTCAACTGACCTTGATTATGTTAAAAATATAGAAAATCAATAAAAACCGATAAGAGTGACACATTTAAAAAAATTCCTCAACTCAATCTTTAGACAGAAGTCTTCAAAATTGATATTTGAGCTCAGTTTTGTAAACGATGCACATTCCATTTTACTTTTGGTAAACAAAAATCAGTTTATTAATCCACCTTAAAGTAAAGTTTCATTTGTATGTCTTGAGGGAAAAAAACTAAGTCATACTATAGAGTAACATGTCTAACAACAACAAAAGCCATGAGGCTGAATGAACCGATGGGACTGAACATTAAACACAAGCTGGTTCACGTGAGATCTTGTTGTTCTGTTGCGGTGTGTCAACTAGCAGTCGGGATTTAGGTGGAAAACAAAAGTTAGATCCTGAAGGACGTTCAAAAATAATTCATTAATTATCGTCTTGCCGGCATTTTAAATTGATAGAAAGTATCGCCAAATGAAATATTGCGATATATCACCAAAAATATTTCTTCCTAAACCCCTAAAAATAAAATAAAAGCATGCAACCAGGAACAAAAAAGTCTCTCCGTTTAACAAATTAGAATAATAAATCAATCAAACACATGATTCTGTGCTTTAAAAAAAACATTTAATTTCATGTTTGTATTTATTGCTTTAATCAATCTTAGCAGGGTTTGTTATTTTACATATTTGTAGTTTTGTTCAGAGTTCATTGTGATTAGGTATTAAAAAAAACACTAAATGTGATTAAAAGTATAGAAAGTTATAACATTATCTAATGATATGTCACACAGCAATGCAACACTGATGTTGTGCATCAAATACACTTTATTGTCAGAAGTATTTGCTCATTCATACAAAATCTATTTCAGAAAAGTTCAATCATCTGCAACCAAATATTCCACAGTCAAGTGTGGAATCAGACCACCAGCAGCTCAGTCATGTAGTGGGAAGCCACATAAACAGAGAGTGAAGTCATCTTACAAAAAGCTATGCTAACTTTTTTTTTTTTTTTAAGACACTAAACGACATATAGAGTAGGGGCAACAATCAGGCATCGCAATTTACCAGTTTTACTATTTGTCGTAGGTGCTAACACTAAGTGCGTCTGTTTGGTTGAATGCAAGTGATTCCTGTTTACACCGGTGCAGTGGGTGTGTCACTTTGGGGAGATGGTGGTGATTATAAGTGCTCACCTGTTCACTTGGATGGAATGGATACCAATTTGGAGCAGAGAATGTACACCTGTTGTTGACTGTTTTTCATAGCGCTTTCAATAAAGCTTAAGAAATCCCTTTCTACCATGGCCTTTTACTAACTCACTTTTATACAGGAGTGTCCAAATCCAGTTCTCAAGGGCCGGCATTCTGCTGGTTTTCCAGAAATCCTGTCTTATCTCCTGCTGATTACCTGGATCAGGTGTGCATAACCAATAAGGAGCTTCAACAGCAGATTGGTTGGAAAACATACAGGACGCTGGTTGTAGAGGCCTGGATTTGGACACCCCTGTTTTGCACTAACGCAGCCACAAATTCCAAAACTAACACGCATAACAACTTCTGCACATCATTGATGGCCATTTATCCTCTGTTCGCTCATAGCGGAACACATTTAATGGAACAGACATGCAGCTGCAAAGTTTGTTGTGCCTAATTTGTCATTTTTGGCACAATATTTAAAGGGGAAACACAAACTATGACTAATGTGGCTGCCCCACTTTGTTTTTGTTTTCTAGAATCCCATAACTAATGACAGAGATTATCCTTCCTGGTTGTATACATACTTATGGAAGTCCCAACTTCAAATGGCTTTCAGGTCAGTGTGTAGAAAACATTGTGGAAGGAGTTTGACAGGCTAAGCAACTACATTGTTTGCTGTCTGATCAACAATAGTAGATTTGTCAGGAATCTACTCCTGTGAAAGCCTGTTTCAATTGCAGCATCTAATTAGTGATAGGTAAATAAATCACTGTATGTTCTACAAGTTTAAAGCTCTCAACATGGAGCCTGCTGTGAGGACACGCATTTGCTTAGCCGAGCTGGAACTTAACGTGATACAATTGACTCTTTATTGTGAAAGTTCGCTCCGTTTCCGACTTACTTGCATGTTTATCTGCGAGCTGGATGAGGCTGTGAGAGATGTCTCTCCTTCTGTAAAAACAAACCACCTTGGCCTCCACATTTCCACTAGCGGTCTGTAACAGAAAAAGATCCGGGTTGAAAAAAAGGCATCACTTTTTCAGTTCAACACTTTTTCCCCAACAACTGACTGCTTTGTATATCCATCAAGTCACACTGCTGTGACATGCTGACCAGGCCAGCGGCAGTGTTTTCTAAAAAGATGATTGATTTATTGTTGCCCTGTATAATTAACCCTACAGGCTTAAAGTCTCGGTCAGTATTAAATGCTGTGACTGACGCAGTGACTGGATGTGGGGGAAGAATGTCTGAAGCGTGCATGGATATACTGGGTGTTTCAGGTTAGAATTGGGTATTTGATGACATTTCTCAAGTTTCTAAAAGAAAATAAGACAGATTTATCTGAATTTCCAGCAGTTTATATATAGTTCCCCCTTAGCTATATTTTTAAATCTAAAGGTTTTGTTCTGTACTTTAAAAATAAACGCTCTAAAGAAATATTTGAGTATAACACCAAAGCTCATGACTGTCCTTTTTAACACCAAAATACACAAAAATTCCACTCAAATGTGTACATCAATAACACCATTTAGGAGTCAAGGACAAACCTGTGTTTTTTAAATACCATTACTAACTCCCAAACCATCTCAACAAGAGGGCAACGAGGACAAAAGTGGGGAGGACTCCAAGTTATTCACCCTCAGGCAAAAACACCCAAAGATAAGACGGAAAATACAGGGCAGTACCTTGTTGAGTTCCTCTATCCGGCGGATCAGGTAGGGGTTACTGGAGGAGTTTTCAAAGAAAACATAATCTGTAAAAACAAGAAGAACACAGATAATGTCAACATAAATGATCGCTAAAACTATGATAAAAGCTAAAAGGTCAAAGTTACATTTAATAATGAACTGATAAAGGATTTAATTACATTTTTCTTCCAAACTTGTATCTAAAGGAGTCAAGTTAGCTTCGTAGCAGATTTTAGTGCTGTCCTTCATTCTTTAAAAACATACATGTTAATTAGTCAAGGTGCTGTATAAATATCTTTAAAAAGATAAATTCCTTATTATCAAGGAGCCAAGGCTAATGTCGTAGAACAGGACAAGCTTCACAAAAACATCCCAGTAAAACGAATCATAACAAAGACATAGAAACCATTACATGTCCAATTTCTGAGTGTTTATCATTTGTAAAGGGGTTCAAATTAGTGTAGTTTTTGACAAAATTTAAAATAAAAAATCTAAGAGAGTATATTCAAGACACACTCCGATAAAAACTGTGTTTTTAACACGTTCGGAATTAATAGTAGATTTTTAAAAAGTGTTTGAAAAAGCTTGTAGCAGTAATGTATAAGTAACTACAGCAAGCCACAAGCTCACTGGTCCACTCCATTCTGATGTATCCACTTGTAGAGAAATAGATCCATGTACATCTTCGTTTTCCTCATCTGAGCTGACATCTGGCTCAAGACTGTATGGCTAGATAGCTCAAATATTACTCGCCATTTTTTGCTGCACCACTAATGTTAGGATGGAGCTGCGAGGGTCTGTAAGCTAGCGGGAGAGCATGCAAACAGATGGATGATGGGAAGGGGCAGGTGCACTTCATGAGAATGGTCCAAGCCACAAGTCAGAGGTGAATTTCTAATGAACTACTACCGCTTTTCAGAAACTATGTCCTAGAAAACTTTTTTTTTTTTTAATTTGTCTAAAAAGGGCATATTCATAATTAAACATATAATTGGAGTTGGTATTTAAGTATTTGAAGCGTTTGGGGCAAGTGTGGTTAATATTTTATTCAATTTTGAAGGTCAAAATAGAATAATAATAAATAAATTTTAAAAAGCGTACAATTCCTCCTTGCTTATTACAAGTATTTATTTATTTTTCGTCACCTCTTGGCCAGGAGTAAAAGAGATTTCTAAATCTCAATGTGACTTCCTGGTTAGGTAAAGGTTAATAATTAAAATCTAAGCGGCAAACAGATTTTTAAGCATATATTTCTTATTCTGTAATGTTAAGATATGCATAAGCTTCTATTTTACTATTGTAAAATATATTTTTTTTTAAAAAAGAGACCACAGGGTGCACACCCATTATCATGGATAATAGCAATAATATTCTACTTGTTTGCATTTGTTCTAACATATTCAATACTAATTAATTATTAAAGTATCTGTGAATGGGTTATACTTATTCATTTCACTATCAATAAATGAACAAGAATAGTTGTTTACTCTGTTTTACATTTATTTGACACTGATATGAATCTTTAATTTAATTGTTAACCTAGCATTACTTAGTTTTGGTAAATATTTCCAAAGCTCAAATTTACCAAGAACATATATATGCAACAAAATAGCAATAAATGTGTGAGCCAAACACAAATAAACCTATTTACACTTTCACATTCAGGCTATGAAGGTGAGAATAAGGAAGCTAAATGACATTAAAATGTCGCCATGAACCGTCACATCTTTTGATGGGGATTTGTAGTAGACAGCTAACGAGCTAACTGGCCAACCACAGCAGCCTTGTCTGCCAATTAAGTGCACCTCAGGGTTTAACAAATGTGTTTTAACACAAATAATATGAAATTGGTGAGTAAAGGAGTAAATACAAGCATTATGTTCGATAAAGCAATGAGTGGAGACGCGGCGATAATGGTAATCAGGGAAGCCACAGCTGGTGCTAACGTTAGCTAAATAAGGATTCGCACTAATGGCTGCATGCCAGAAGAGGCAAATACAAAGACAGTCTCACACTGACCGTAGTAGCATTGTAACTGCCATATAAACAAATGCTTAGTCGACTGGTCCCACTATGAAAAGCTTCTCTAGCTTCCCAGGATAAATGTGAACTGAATGCAGGAGTTGAACAGGTGCCGGGGAAAAAAGATTAATGTTTACATTTTAAGCTAGCCACTTAGCGAGCTGGCGGCTAACTCCAGTAGCCACGACAAACGCAAGGCCTGACCCATTTTGAATCCCAAATATTGAGAAATTCTCACCTTCCTGTCCGATATAAATGCATCTCGGTTAGCCTAAAACAATTGTACCCAGATACTTGATGAAAACAAATATACAACAATGCAACATAGAGCCTGGAAGCTGCAGAAGTAATAAGGTTCATGTTGATTAAAAAATAAAAAAAAGAAACATCCACATTGACATACATACATACCTCCGACCCGGTACATGTTGGCCGCCATTTCTGCCCTCCCAGAATGTTAACGTAAAGCATAAACTAAGATAATTTGAATAAATTACTAAAAACGATAAAAATGAATTAGTTAAAATGTAAAAGGTGCTTTAAATTGCGATCGCCGAGACTACAGATAGTACCCCGTGGAGGGAATTTTGGCAAATCGGCCCCCCTCCTCCTCCTCCTCCAATTCACGGCACCTTTTTTACAATACCGAAAACTCAAGGCAGCCGAGAGGAGTCGGATCAAGCCGAACAACCGCCGAGAAATGACGAGGGGAGAGGAGAGCGTCCACGCATGCGCATACACATGCGCAGACACAAGCAGCTCCCGTGTACACAAACCATTGACTGAAACAATAAAAATAAATAAAAACAAATGTAAAACATCTTAATTCTCACATTATTTATTTTTGATAATTATTTAATGTATTAGTATTTGTATTATTTATATGTATTAAAAAAATAATTTCGCATTTTTATTTTAGATTTGGTTAAAAATAATTCGTATTTATAAGAAAAAAAAAGTTTCAATATGTTTAAATAAGTATTTCATATACATTAAAAATTATTTTTTAAGAGCAACATTTAAATAAACTTTTTGTTTGTTTGTTTTTACAAAATACTTGAACATACCTTTCCTCGGGGTGAAAACGCGTAAATAAGGCTTCAAATGTATAAATTGGAGATAAGTAGTGGTAAAACTGTAATACATCTGACAGAATATCAATGACTGGATCATACAAAATGTTTTGATATATATTTTGTAGCAATTATCACTGATTCTTAGCTTATTTCGTTGCAACCTTTTGTTTTATAGCAGTGTTAACAGTATTTTTGAGCTTATATTTCCATATCTTACGGTTGTTAAGAGTAGATATAATCAAATATCATTATAATATGGATACTTTAAATATCAAAATTGAGCTCATATTCGGTTTGTGTGCGTGCGTAACTGCGCGCCCTTGATAGTGACATCACTGATGGGATTGGCTCTCTCTGATGGGGTGGAGAGTCCATAAGCAAAAGAGAAAAGTGGGGAGAGAGTGAGACACAGAGGAAAATAGTTTTCCTCCAGCGCGCACTGGACCACCTTCACTCACGGAGAACCACGCCCCGGGGGCGCAGGAGACTGGAAGCTCCCCCTGTTCCTTCAACTCCAGCTGTGGGAGGAGGGATGGACTCCGAAGAGGAGTTTTAGGACATTTGTTGCCAAGATGAAGTTCGGAAAGAGCATCTGCGTGCTCAATGTTGGGGGAACCCGGTACGCCTTCACTCGTGAGGTGATCAGGGATTTCCCTCTCCGGCGCGTCAGCCGCTTGCATGCATGCGCAACCGAGAAAGAGGTCCTTGAACTGTGTGATGACTATGACCGAGACCGGAATGAGTTTTTCTTCGACCGCCACGCACAGGCTTTTGTCTTCATCATGTTGTACGTTCGCTCCGGCAAACTCCGATTTGTTCCTGGAGTGTGTGAGCTGTCCTTCTACACAGAAATGCTTTACTGGGGGTTGGAGAGCGCGCACCTGGACTCCTGCTGCCAGAAACGCCTGGATGAGAGGATGTCTGACATAGGACTTGACACTCTTTCGGAGGGGGACATAGTGTTGTCAGGGGACGAGCCTCAGACCCCAGACGAGTCCGCGCCACCCATTGCGCTCACCGGACGCGCTAAATGGCTCGAGAAGATGCGCAAAACATTTGAGGAGCCCAACTCTTCCATTGCTGCGCAGCTTTTAGCCTCAGTTTCTGTGATTTTCGTGATCATTTCCATGATCATGCTGTGCGCCAGCACGCTGCCGGATTGGGACACAGCCAAGAGAAATACAGTAGAGGAACACAGGTGAGCTGGCATAGAAATGGAAGGATCCCCCTATGAAAAACAAAATGTGCGCAATACGCAGTGATATGGCAATGCAGTTGGTGCGTAAAACAAACCAAACGGGCCACAACAATGGAAAAATGTGGATTTCCCACCAAAAATAAAATTCCACAAATAGATAAATAAGAAAAAAAAGATTTAAAACAAAAAAGATGCAGTTAATGAAAACCGTTTGATGCACTTTTAATTAACACAAAATAAAATAAACATATATTTGACATTATTGCATTTCAAAGTGAACTGATTTGCTTTTGAGGTGGTTTATTGGGTTTCTGGTCATTCTAACAACCCTTTATAGAGGTCAGAAAAGCTTCCCAAGAAGCCAATCAATAATCAATCGATACAATCTACCAACAATTAGGTGTGAATAATTACTTTCTCTGCCTCTCCTTTCCCTAAATGTTTTTGTCAATTTAATCTAATTTTTTTGGCAGTTCGCTTGGAAACAAAAAACATACTTGCTACTTAATGTTTAAGTGCACAATGCAATGTAAAACTAAAAAGGGACATTTTTTAAATCAGAAAACTCAAGTTTTAGGCTTTTATTTGTACCCAGTTTGTGGCTTGAAGAGATAAGAAAAACAATAGTGTTCTTTTTCTGGGTTGGTCTTTTTTTAACAGCCTGCTCTCAAGGAAGAAGTACAGAGGAGACCATTTTCTATATAAGGTTAGATTATCTACTCTTGGGCTGCACATAGTTTTGAGCTTTGGAGCATTTCCAGTGGTTAGGTAATCAACTAAAAGTGCAGTTTTTACTTGAGGCCGAAGGGATTCAGCTTCATGCCAGTATACAAATTTCTCAGCTGCTTCAGTGTTCGGTTTGCTTTAATTGCTTTCCCGTGGGCTCTTTCCTATTTGTTTTGCCTCAGTGCTTTCATAAAGAAAAATTAAAAAAAAAAAAAAAATCATGAAAAATAAACAAAACAAAAAAATAATACCACTTTCTCCCCGCTTGATTTACTGAGTGAATAAGTGAGGAAATCCATCTTTACTTATCTCTATTTTAATGCTCATATTTTATCCTTGTGTTTAATCTACTATATTCTGATGTTTTAACTTTATTTCAGAATTTTTGTTACCATAATTCAAATGTCATATCCATCTTCTTCCTCACATCTACTGATTGTCTTGCCACATACATCATCCATATCTCTCTCCGGCTTCCGTGTCATTTCCTGTTTATTGTTGAGCTGTTTCTCTCCTCTCTTCTCTGTAGGATAGTGGAGGCCGTGTGCATTGGCTGGTTCACTGCAGAGTGCATTGTGCGCTTTCTGTTGGCCAGAGACAAGTGGGACTTCATCCGGCATCCACTGAACATCATTGATGTGATTGCCATTACCCCCTACTATGTCACCATGGCAATGGCCCGCGCGGGGATGCCGGGTGCTGGGCTCGGGGTCGCTGGAGTGATACTCCGAGTGTTGAGGATGATGCGAGTGTTCTGGCTCATGAAGTTGGCCAGACATTTCCTGGGTCTGCAGACTCTGGGGCTGACGCTCAGGCGATGCTACCGGGAGATGGTCATGCTGCTGGTGTTTGTGTGCGTTGCCATGGCGATATACAGCGCCCTGGCACAGTTGCTGGAGCATGGCTTGGACTTGGGAGCCCAGAACCAGGATTACGCCAGCATTCCAGCCGCCGCCTGGTGGGTCATCATCTCCATGACAACAGTCGGATACGGAGACGTTTACCCCGTGACCATCGGGGGAAGGGTCCTTGGGGGAATGTGCGTCGTCAGTGGCATTGTACTCCTGGCACTGCCCATCACATTCATCTACCACAGTTTTGTCCAGTGCTACCACGAACTCCGAATGCGTTCCGCCAGATATGCAAGAAGTCTTTCTACAGAGATGCTGCAATGATTCCGCTTCCATCAGAATACTGACAAGCTGATCATGAAAACGTCATGAACTTCCCCGCTTTCTAGCTTCCCCCATGAGTACCTCCTGTCAGTATATTGACATCCAATAATTGTTTGCATGAAGTGCTGCTATCCTTTAGGGAACTCACCAGAACATAACACACATAATTATTTATTAAAGACACACAGGAGCAATCAGTCAAGTTTAGACAGCGTCTGCTGTTTACACTGTATTCCCATGGTTACAATTCCATCCGCCGTAAGGTGTGCACTCATGTTTGCTCGGCTGTCAGCCTTTTACTTTGTTCCAAGAGCTACATTAGGATTGTGCAAGTTACACAAGATTGAAATCTGACCTAGATGCATCCTGTTGAATCCGTGAGAGAAAAAAAAAACTAGAAGGAACAAGTGTGAGCAAAGTGGGCATGGAGAGGTGGTTCACACAGAGGACTTTAAGTGTTAGAGAAGCTCAAGCCAAGAATAATGAAACATGAGCTCAGGTCAGGAGGGACTACAAAGTGGCAGACGGTAAAATGGAGACTGATATAACAGGGCAGATGGAGAGCGAAAGGGAGGATAAAGGATTTTTGAGAGGAAAAAATGACAGAATGTCATGAAAGACTGATGAATAGCTGCTTCAATATTTGTGAGGGAATATAAGGCATTTTGTGTTTCTGTGTCTCCAAGGCAACTTCATCCTTCAACATGCCAAACATAATGGTGGTTGATTTGTGCGTACACAAATAGGCTACATCCACGCATACCTCCTGGCTGGCGCACAACATTTTCACCCCTGGATTACTTGAAATATCACAAGATAATATTAAAAAATAAAGAAACAGAGGCTGTCGCAGAGGATGCTTCTGACATTCCTTATTCACACATGTTTGCTGCATCCATTCTTTGCCAAGATTATACGTCTAGTTCAGGAGACACATGATCCAAATAAACAAATCAACACCTCACCCACACAACAGTCTTTCTCTACTTTCACTCTTCTCTTCCTGTTGATGCCATCAACCTCTCAATTTTACACACAAACATATCAAGATCATGCTCTTCTCCGATGAAAGAAATAGAATTGATCTCTTTATCCTCTTTGTTCTCAGATTTGTATCCTATGTGTGCTCGCAGCAGAAACCTAGCAGCTCCGTAAAGCTTAGCATGTACAGTGGACACCTCGATATCCCTGGTTTTGTTCTCGATGTGCTTTATAAGCATTCTAGCTGTCATAAAAAATGAAATCGAATCAATATTTAAGGAGACACTTAATGATTCATAAATCATGTAGCACTGTATATAGCCCGGTACATTTGGCCAGGTCTGATTAAAACCATCAATCAAAACATTTTTATTATTAATACGATCATTTGTGTCTAAGCTTTTTTTCCCTTGCTTTTTTTGAAATAAAAATGACTATATGTTGAACTCAGAGTGTCTAACTGAATACAGAAAATCTATTAATTGTAGAACTGTATTTTTTAAGATTTTAAGGGAAAGTGTACATAAAATAGAACTGAATGACTTTTAAATCTTGTGAAATATGAATTCTTATGGAAATAAATAAATAGATACCAAATGTTGAAAGTGAGATATTTTATTATAGAGAAACAAAAAAAACCTGCATATTGGAAGTTGTTTATAAATTGAAAAGTTTGACAATTTACTGAATGCTAATTAACTTAATTGTATGGGTGTAACGATTAATTGACTTAATCTATTAATAAATATATGCTCTTACAATCAAACCAGATTGATATGTCTGAGACAATTGTTAATTGAATCGAACTATGCAATAAAAATATTTAAAAATGAAACAAATTTATATTTGATATTGAAAAATATAATATGGATTGAAGCACACTCAGTTTATTTTTAGGGGGGAGTAACTATACATTTTAACAATTCAATGAATATAATAATTTATTTATTAATATTTATAATATATTTATTCTTATCCAATTAATTATTGATTAATCTGAAAACTTAATATGCACTGTTCAGTACCCATGTGTTTATCTGGGCACTGATGTCCTGAATTGATTTTAGGTCAGTGAATCGGATCGAATTGAATCAATCAAGATGAACATATATCGCTTATGAATCGTATCGTCAGTCACAAATGATGGTACAAAACGAATCGGTGTTAAATAATTCTTTGAACCCAGACTTATTCACAACAAATCAGACTTTAAGTTTCAAAATCTTTAAGAAATATTTTTCAGGATCTACTTTTGAAACTTCGGATCAAGTTCAAAACAACTGTAAGTATGAGATTATTTGCTTTACATAACATCATCCAAATAGTTTTTGGAGATGTTCACAAGGGTTAGATCTAAATTTAATCCAGATGCCCTTGTGCTCCTCAGGCAGAGCTTTAGTAAAAGGAGGCACGGTTCTATAATGAAAATCCCTGCATGGACTCAGAAACATCCCTGGAACTCATTGCCTGTGTGAGCACAGGTCCCCGAGCCTTCGACAAATGCAGGCCAAGGGTCTGTCGTATAAAGGAGAAGCCGTCTTCTCCTAAGCAAAGCTCATTTAAAGAGGACTGTGGCAAAGGGGAAAGCTGTCTCATGGCCAGAAAAAATAAAATAAAAAAATCAGAATTTTGGATCGTCTTTATGAAACCAAGTATAAACCTCTGATTTGTGAAAAGGAACCATCTGGCTCATTATCAGCTCTCAGTTCAAAAGCCTCTATCTCTGATGGCACAGAGGAGCAGAAGTGTTACATAGAATGAACACCTGGCACATTTAGAAAAGAAAACATCCTTGGTAGATAATATGTGCACTTAAATAGTATTTAAATCTAGAGAAGCATGTGCTCCTGCGTGGATCTACTAAGGATGTGTATTGGCAAGAATTTGGTAATACAATATGTATCTCGATACAATACATATCTCAATATATCCCAAGACTGTTCCCTTTTTTTTTTTAAGAGTATGACTTAAAAAATAAATACTACATGTCGCATAACACAAAATCCACAAGGCTGACTGAACCAATGAGACTGAACATTTACACAAGCTAGTTCTCGTGAGATCTTGCCGGTCTTGACCTGGTCAAAGTGTGCTATGCTGCCAACTAGTGGTTGGGGGTTTAGGTAGAAATCAAAAGTAAAATCTAAAGAATACTCATAAAAATAAATTAAATATTTTCTTGTAAGCAATTTAAATCAATATAAGTATCGCCAAATGAAATATCACGATATATCGATATATTGATTTTTCCCTACACCCCTAGTATCTATACATTCTTGTGTCCTCTATACTGATTTCACCTTATGAGAGTCCAGCACGTGACCTTTCACGATGAAAAAGTCTTAACACAACAAAGAGGACAGAACTGTTAAATAACTAAAATTTAAGTCTATAAGGATATATTGCTCTCTTTCTAATTTTAAGAGATTTATTGTGGTTGATGATTCAAAATAAGATATTTTCATGCATAAAATGACAACATATCTCACTTTTTTTGACACATTCTTTGCCCACATGTTAATAAAATGCTATTCTGGACTAAAAAAAAGGGTTTTCTGTTGTCATAAATTTTTGGAATTGGATTATAAAACAATAAACTTACTATAAAACATATTGTTTTGAAGATGTTTTTTTAAATTATTAGAATTAATTAATGAAATATTCAAATCCTTCAACTTTATGGACATTATTTCCCACTGGGTGAACTCAGGACTTTATTAATAGAAGACGTTTTTGGGTTGATGGAGTGGTTTTAACGCGCCCGATCTGAATAATCTGTACATCTGTCAGCTGTAGAAGACGCTGTGAGGAGCACTTGAACCAGCTGGCAACAGCATGAAGTTCCTTAATCAGAGTCACAGGGAAAAAAGTGCAACAAGACAGAAATAAATGTAAATTCAATCAAGAATCCTGCTCTTTTAGGGGTTAAGGATGTTGAAATTTCTTTTTTCCTTGGTAAAAATAATGCATTCTTGGACTGTACTTCTCTAAAACTACTGTAGTGCTAATCATCAAAATCAGTTACATTATTTCTAATGCTGTTACATAGATTTAGAGAGATATTTTGAGAAAATTCCAAATATTTGTGTTTAAATATACCAATGCAAACACGGTTTTAAAAAAAATCCCATTAAATGATCTATTTGTGTCTGTTGAAAGAGTTTCTAGATCTTAAGAGAAACAAAAAAGTGGGGATATTTAAGTATTTTGCCTCCACAGTCAGGCCTTTGGGGCTTTGTTATTGACTTTTTAAAAACATAGATTTACAATTCATTGAATTTTTCATTACTGCTTAACAGAGGTACCCATTAATTATATAAAAAAAATCTAAGCTCCGTCTTGGAGTATTTGGCCTCACAAAAGAGGAAGGGTAGAGTCAATACAATGTTTTTAAGACCTTTTAACAATTAATCATGACACTTTGGTGGTTACTTATTCTTTACACAATATATGAAGTAATTTCATAGAACTCATGAAGCGTCAAAGTCTGTTTTCATCTCAGAATCTCTGTGAAAGCTTTTAACTGGCAACAGAAATATTTAGTAATTTTCCTTACGTGTCCTTGCTTTTTATTTTATTTTTACCATAAAGTTGATTTAAATTATTAATTTCTCATTTAAAAAATAAAAAATAAAACAAATGTTTCTGAAATACTAGGGAGATTTAAGAAAATGTTTATCTCCTTAAAGAAGAAAAAATATGTGATGCCTTTAACTGATCAATGTGTGCATTTTATTATTTAGTTTTTATGAATAATTAAAATTTGTGGAAATTTACTGCTGCAATTCTGCAGCAGCCAATCTGTCAATAATTTTTGGAAACTATCTGTCTGATTCTCCACCTTGTCATGAATTTCTTTCTTTTTTCTAAGGACACGGTGTTGCAATTTTGGCAGATAAGTCCATACATGCTCTCTGCATGAATGGCATTTCACTGTCATCATTTGTTTACTTTAAATACAGTTATCTCTTTAAGGAAATGTGACCTTCAGGGTCACTCAAGCCTCTTAAAAAATGTATGCGTCGATGTACACTTAGTGTTCTAAACATTCACTGATTTCCCTTAGTTTTCCTTTTTATTTTCTTCTGCCTCACAGAACCCACTGCTATTTTTTAACAGAATTATTGACAAATGTGGTTCCATCTGATTACAGAACGCTTACTGTCTTCTGTCCATCATTCAATTCTTGACCAAATACACCCTATTGTCTGTCTCCTTAAGCATAAAATTATTCTTAGTCTTTCTTTGATCATTTATTCATTTTTGGTTAATATACACAACTACCCTAAGCAAAAAGTAGTACACTTGAGGTTTATTTTGAGTAAAAGTGCAAGCACTCCATAGATCTGTAAGAAGAAACCAAATCTTTCTTCAGGCTAAATTGGAACATTGAAAGTTTACAATATATAGATAGTATATTTTTTTTTAAAAATACTTAAAATATGCAGTTTCACTTTTTGTGAGCATATTTTTTTGCTAAGGGTATGTTTTTGTTTATGAAAAATTGCTTTTTATATGCCCCAGAAATGGTCAGATTAGGTGTTTTGTTTTGTTTTTTTTTAAATAAGATTTTTATTAAATTAAATATTTAACAACGTTTTGATTTTATTCACACTGAATCCTTGTCCACTTGTTGTCCAAAGCAGCTCTAAATCTGGATATAATTTACGATTTACAAGACTTATGTTTATCTAATTGGTCGTTTGTTATATAAATATTTAAATGTAATATTAAGACATTTTCTTAAAACTTTTCACAACAATACTTCGTTAAAACGAAGTAAAAAAATAAATAAATAAATAAATGCAAACGGAATTTTAAGCAGGCAGTGTGAAGGCAACTATGTCTGCGTCACTTTCCTCCGACGTCGCACCCCTCATGACGGTCCTTACCGGTTGATCTGTTGTGGTCGCAGCACCTTCCTCTGTCCTTCAGCTGTAAAATGTACTACAAATTCAGCGGAATTACTCAAAAACTCACGGGCTCTGCGCCCACGGTTGCCTACAATCCTCAGGTAAGACAGGGGGACCGGTTGATGGGGTGAAAAATAATCGGGAACAGCTATGATGACCTTGCTAGCAGTTTTGTTAAATAACGAACAGCTCTTTCTCATGGTGAGTAGTAGATAAGAAGTTTTGGTAGAAACTGCTACATCTACAGATTAACAAGCTAAAAACACACTTGTGTGAGTATTATCCTTGTTTTTGTAACTGTTAAAAAAGTTAAATTTTGAGTAACTGGTGACACGGAGGCTTTGCTAGCTGTTAACACATCTGGTGTTCCATCAACAACTAAGATGAAGTGTGGACATTTATATTATGTTGCTTTTTTTTTTTTTTTTTTTTTTTAGAAAGTTCAAACAAAAGAAGTCCAAGGTATATATAAAACTCTGCCTCTTTTATTTCTAGATAGACAATTCAAAACCAAGTTTGTTTTATTTATTTAAATTTTAACTTTTTCTACTCTAAAATATCCAAAATGCACTACTGCTGTGATAAAATAAAGATAAATGAGAAGAAAACAGCCTCAAACTATCTCTAACAGCTAATAGATCTTTCAACTAAAGCCAAATTTAATTTGACAGACAGGCAAAATCAAACTAAAGGAAAATACACATTTCTCCTGTTGCACATAGTCCTATTTCCCCTTTTTACATCAGCATAATAAAGGCTTGACCAAATATAAGTTAAGTGTCAATTAAAGCTTTTGCTCTATAGCATATGTAGCTAATATTTAAAAATAGTTCATGTTCTCTCATTTAGGTCTGAAGGTAACACTACCCAAAGCTACTGAGCATTGCAGTGATGGTTATAACATAGAAGGAACACTATTTCTCCACCCAAATATCCCCAATTCAAATTAAAAACAATAGAAGTTTAATATATATTTATTTATTTATTTGGGTTGTTTCTGATTTGAGTTTGGTGCTAATATAAATCCCAGTCCCCAGGAAATTGATTTAACAGGCAAAATAAAAGTAATCAAATTTTCAGTAGGTTTTTTTTTTTTTTTTTTTTCCAAACGCTCAAAATTTAAAAAATGAGCAAAAATACTTTTTGTCTGAAAATTTAAAGAAACATCAGTTAAAAACAAAACAAAACAATAAAAAGCTTAAATTCCCTCTGATGAGTGAAGATGTGTTGGACAGCCATTTGATTAATGTTTTAAATATGAAACATAAAATAATTTGACGATAAAAATGGCAAGCTTTTGTTTCCTTTGTGTGTATAATTATTACAAACACTCCTGTCATCACTTAGAATTATTTTAGTATCCTACATTTTTCAAGTTGATAGCACAAAAAATATTCTTTTATTTGCAGCTGTTTTTAAATGAAATATTGTTTTTTTTCTCACTCACTGTAATTTATTTATTTATTTATTTGTTGCCTCTTGGCCAGGACTCCCTTGTAAACAAAATTTCTTAATCTCAATGGAACTTCCTGGTTAAATAAAGGTTAATAAAAAATAAAATGATACATTTTAAACAGTCAAAAATTGAATCTGATAGTCTTCTGTTGTCCTGGCAGAATTTATTTTTAAATGTTTTATGTTTAAAACAAGTGTGAAGTACAGTTATAGAGTTTGGATGGTTTTTAGCTTATTTGGAGAGTTCTGATTGGATGGATGAAAGACCTAGTTGTTAGCCGCTTTCTTAATTTATACAGACAATTTTTAGAAACATATTTGCTAGCCTCTCTGATGCTTGAGCTTTGTTTAATTAGAAACAAAACCCTTTTTTTGCATTGTAAATCAATTATTCTTAGAAGCAACATATGACTTTAAATAGTAAATATAATAAACCGCACCATGTATACACTAGAAATGAACATGCTACTTGTAATGAAGCACAGCAGGTGGTAAGCATAATAAACCCCATTTATTGTTTTAGCAGCTTACTGGTGAATCCACCTGAGTACATTTTCCAGCCTCACTTCTTGTAAACCATTTTTTTCTCAGTATTGTTCCCTACACATACACACCAATGTTTCTGCAGCTAAAACCACAGGCGACTGTTACATTTTATTGCCTCACAGACAGCTGCTGCTGGGATTTTGTTCGATTTATTTAAAATCACACAAAAAAATCTTTTTATTTTTCTTCTGCAGCAGTAAAGCAAAGACAAAGCAAAACTTAAGAGTCAGGAAGAGTGGGAAAAGACACGACTTTGTGTTATGATGACTCACTAACAGCACTGAAATTGTATGACCTAATTTAAATACAAATAAGTACCTGTAGCTACCTCTTGAATAACTTGCTACTTTAAGTCTATTATACTTTTTTTATAACTCTATATGTTAGGACCTGTTGATTTTGGGGGAGTATTTTTCAAAAACATTGAGTGTCTTTTCCCCCTTTCAGCCTGCTGGGTAATGACATGAGGTTGTTGTAGGTCAGTAGTCTTAGCAGCTGACTGCCAAACAATTAGCTTAGGCTTCAACTCATAGGCTCAGCTATCACCGTGTCCTTTGTAAAGACACCTAATCCCACACTGACCCCAGATGGAACAATGTTGGGTGTTAAACACTGAAGTCTATTTTAAAAACTGTTTTATTTTTCTCTAAAGGAGCGATCAAAATGAAGGAAATCATTCTAAAAAAAAAAGCTTTGCTGTGGATGCATAAAGGCCAGTGTTGACTGTCGTGTAAAAATATATTTTTTATTTTGTTTTTTTTTCTTATTCTCCCAGTGCCTCTGCATTTCTGCTCGTCAGATTTAATTTTCCCACTCCCACACCATCTGCCTCCACAGCCTCTGAAGAGGTAGTAGGTGTCCCAGTAACTTTCCAGAGCATGTTTTCAGATGAGAGGGTACAAACACATCAGTCATCGAGCAAACACTCGCTCAGCTGAATGTTTGACATTCACTTTGTCTCATTCAGAGTTAAAGATCGGTGAAAACCAATCATGCTGGGTGTTGTGTATCACCCCTCTGGCCATTTCTCTGACTTTCTCTGTGAATTTTAAAACATGCTTTCCCTTCCAGATTTAGAGATAAACTGATACATGTTTTGTTGTTGATGAATACATGTTATAAATGTTGAAAATAACAACCTTAGACATGACTTGTGTCCATACTTATATTTAGATCTCAAATTTGCATTGGACACAGTTTATAATACAGACTAAAGCAAATCATTGTTGTTAAGATGATTTATTTGATGGTTTCCAAGTTAACAAAATTTGGATTAAAATATGTTATTTTTCATAGACCTGAGCCCTTTAGAGACTCTCTTGGTAACAATACACATGATGGATGGTGTCAATTTGTTCTCCAGTCTTTCTGTGACAAACCTTGGAGTCATTTGTAACGATGACCTGATTTTCAATACAACAAAGGTTCTTAAACTTTTCACTGATTTAAAATACTAAAATGCTGCTGCAGACAGAATTATAAGAAAATGTTGTAAAAGAGACAATATTTGATTAATTCTGGCTTGCTTTAATCGACTGTCTTTGTTTTACTAACGTATATAGTCAGGTAAAAATACCTAATAATTAGGGACTAGGTTCTTCTCAGTCTTCAATATTATATCATAATATTGTATCTTCTCTTTATTCACATTGATTTTAATAAAAAAAAATACTCAAATGTAATTTTAAGTTTTATTTTTCCAAATGTATGTCTTCCATCTTTAGAAAAAGTCCACAAAAATATCTTAAAACACAAAAAACACAGTTTTCATCAAAGTGAGTCTTTAAAACCATTAATATTTTTTATTCATTTATTTATCCTCTATTTTTAAAAGGAAATCCCATTGAAAATATATGTTTTTTTAAAGGAGACCTGATAAAGCCTGTGGTTACATTTGTCATTAGTGACCATGAGGCAAACCTTAAGTTTAATTTTAAGATGCTTGTGTTGCTCTTCATGTAACAGATGTTCCACTATTTTTCCATTTGTCGGCCAATTCTACTGGAGCTTTCATCTCGTTCATCCTTACATTGAGTTTTCCTTCCCACACTTACCCATGACACTAAAAAAAACTCTTCAATTAAATCACTTAAAAAGACTTATAATAAAATACAGTTTAGACACATTTTTCTTTTTTTGAATGAGCAACTTGAATAATGTTGAATTATTTAGATCAAATCAAATTTTAGTAGTCCGTCTTTTTTATATATATATATATATATATATATATATTGGATTTCTGTTTTTTGCGTATTTACGTTTAGCATCTTGAGGAAGTATTGTATTGAATGTCATTAAATTCTGCCTTTACCCTTCATTCACAAACACTTCCAGGAGAATAAAACATATCAAGGATTAAACGGCCCTCTGGAGCAGAACTGTGGCTTGAAAGAGGGGCTCAATAAAGCGGTTGTGTAATTACTAGTTGTTATGCACGAGGGAGGGGTCTGCAAAATGGCTATCGAACTATTTGTGTAACTTTTTCTTCTTGACTTGTATTGGATCAATAACATCTGTTTTTTTGTTGTTGCTGGTCTCACAGATATCTCTGTAACTGTGGTTCATCACATGGTTTTGCTTCATATAGAGATAGTTTTATACAACTTGAAGAGTACCCCATTTCTCTCATATAGTAACATTTTCATTTCATTTATAAGTTAAGGGGAGCCCAGAAAGAAAAGAGGATTCGTTTTATTTCACTGCAGTAAAAACTCAACTTTAGTTCATGACGATGCTATTAAGAACCTCCAGCGGCCTCATTTATTCCTTAGTGAATCTTTTTGATGAACTATCTTTATTTAAGTTTCACTTTAATTTATTCCGTTCTGGATTTGTGGAGGGCTTTCCAGGTTTCTTTTCTACAGGTGTAAACTGACTGGCTGTGGAAGCACCACAGGTGATTAAAATCTGGAAGAGTCAGAGGAGAAATTGTAATCTATTCTTTTGTTTTAGGGGCTGAAGCCAGCAATCCCTGCCGAGTCCCCTACGATGATCTTCGCCACCCCCACAAAGGTGGTGTCAGAAGCGGGGGCTGCAGCAGAGTACATGGGAACAAATAAGGTTCCTGATCTTCAGAGGCTTTTCCAGGTAAAAAAAATCAACAAAAATTATGTATTTCATCAATTAAACTAATTCACATTCATAAGAGGTTTGGATTATTTTGATTCGACTGAAATGTATTGCTTGTTGTCTTTGAAATCTCACTCCAACTATATTTTTTGTATTGTAAAATTATTTTTCAAGCTTTCTTTCTATTATGATTTGCAGTTTTTAGCCAAAATCAAAAAACCTTTGCTATTTTTTTAAGACAGACTAACTGCTGGATCTCATTTGAAATTAGATTCTGATCTGTAGCTGGGACTGTTGCAGCGCTAATTTCCCAGCATTCCTTTATTTTCACTCCTTCCCGCTAGCTTATAGCACCTCGCAATCCCAAGGTAAACACTGGCGCAAAAAAAAGAAAAAAAAAAACAGCAAGCAATATCAAACAATTTTAACATGTCCTCCATCATGAGAAAAATTCTACAAGAATGTGTTAGAAACACAAAAAACACAATTTTCATTGGAGTGGGTCTTTAATAGTGTATTTTTGAATCCATTTTCAGCCAGAAATATCAACAATTTAACACTTTAGCACAAGATCTGAACCAAATTTACAGCTAAAACTCTTTACAATGTTATTTGTTTCTTCTACAATCCAAGAAAAATAGAAAATCAAATCTCGAAGGGAAATTAAACTACAGAGAAAAGTAATTTCTTTCAGTAAAAGTCAATTTTCTTTTTTGTTAAGGCTTCACTACAATTGTTCTTGATTCTTTGCTACCTATAAATGCAGCATTCACTAAAGGAGTAAAATATTTGTTAACTTTTATTTGTAAAAGATAATTTGTTGTTTACTGATTAGTTTAATTGTATGCACTTTTTTCTTCGCTTCCCTCTCTTTCCTCGTCTTCTCATCAACTGTGTATTTTTCCTTCCTTTCTCAGACGTCAGACGGCGTTCCCGTTCATCTAAAGCGCGGGTATCCCGACAGGCTTCTGTACCGCACCACCATGGCTCTGACTGTAGGAGGCGTCGTCTACTGCCTGGTGGCTCTCTACATCGCAGCCCAGCCAAAGAAGGGCTGATCAACAAAAACATGGATTCTCTTTTAGCACCTGTGACTTTCTGCTGCTCGCCATTCAACCTCTTTGGACTCTATAAATTGAATAAAAGTTCTTTCAAACCAGAGGGGTTGGGCCCACTTGACCAACGTTCAAAATGTAATTAAGTGAAGATCAATACATTGATTGAATTATAATAAACAAGTTAAGACATTCAGATTATCATCTCTTTATTTACTATAATTAAATCAGTATTTTTTTTAAGTTTTTCCCTGTTATTCCTGTATATTCTGGCCCCAAACGTTTATAACTACACACACAGAACAACAAAACAAATCATCGCAGTTATGGTGTCAGTTTTGTTTGGAAAAGATGTATAACTTAATAAATTTTAAATGATAAATAGTTTGTTTTGTCATTTTTTTACAAGCAGTATCATCATTGTAAACGGAGGTGTGATTTAATATCAGTCCTCTACAGTTGCAGAGTTAATGGATATCGTCTATGAGGCCCGACTCCCATCAGAATCTCATTAATAACTATGATGGAGATACCCGTCTGGAACATAGATGCTGCTCACTTGACTCGTGCTCCGTCTCATGCGTGGGCTTCAGTGTGATATCAGATGCTCTTCACTGTCACATGTCACAATGTGGTACAGAGACAGTTGGTGACTTTTTTTTTGAAGTTTTTTTTCTTGCTTTGTAATTTTTTTTTTAGACAAATTGTGTGAGTCGCACAAAATGTACTGACAGCATTTAAAGTTAATGTTTTATTTTATTTTATGTCTTAAATGTTTTAAATGCTTAAAATGTATCTAAAAAATTGTCTACTTACATAATTTGCACCATCTGCTCCCTCACACACCACTATCTGCACATGGCAGCATCAGATCATATGCTTTTCTTACTTGGATCTCTTGTTTTTATTGATAAACTAAAACAGTTTTCCAAGTTTTTTCTGCAATATTTGTGAGATTTTAGTGTAAAAAAATGAATTTGTTCAAAGCAGCTGCTTTTAGTCCCTGGAATAAGCATTTAAGGTGTTGTCTTATTTATTTTCGTACATGAGCTTCTACAACTAATGTCTTGTTTACTCTGAAAATGCCCTAAAATGTGGCAATATATTACAGAAACTTAAGTATTTACCCTGATGGATCCTCACATCAGATGATATTGACTTGTGAATTTAATTTAATCTTTTGGAAGTGGTTTATTTTTGGCAATCAAAACGAGAAAGAACACAGAAGACAATCAAAAGAAATAATATCTAAATATATATCTATAGACAGATACAAATACATTAATTTTAGTTATGCAACTTTCCCATCTGCAGTGGTGACAGATGTTTCAAGAAAACTCACTAGTTGAAATCAAGTATTAAAACCTCAAGTTTTTTTTCATTTAACTATTTTAATGAAAGAATTGCTAACAAATCTGATCATAAAGTTAATAAACTTTTACAAATCTGCTAAATGTTATTCTGCACTGCAATATTCCCTGCATCATTTTTGAACCTGTTTGTGCCTCAGATCAGAAAAAAGTGTGATCTTTGCAGCCTTATATGTCTTAAATGAGTCATATTTGTGCATAATTTATTTTGAAGCTCCACATAGAGACTGCAGAACACCATCATGTGTTTTCAAAGCCATTAATTATGCCAAGAAACAGTAGTTTGTAATTGAATACATCGAAATTAATCAGAAAAAGAAATTAAAACTGTGAATTTCAATAAATAAACTATAAACAAACAAAAAAGAAAACATTTAATGCTGTAACTAAAAGTACAAAATAGTTTAAAGTACCTAAAATCTGAAGGGAGGAAAAGTATTCATGCTAACACACTATTATCAGTTAATAATATATTTGCTGGTTGAGCACTTTAGTTTTCATTTTAGGTTAAGAACAATAATGAAATATTAGTGAATAAAGATGTAATACGAGCTAAAAGCTTTTTGCAATTGTTCAGAGCAGAAGAGCAGCTCTGAATGCAAATCATGCCAAAAAGACCAGCTTTGATTTCCCTTCATACTGCAGCTGAAGCCCAGAAAAACAAGATGTGATGAATCTGCACTCAGGGAACTGTTTTGAACCAAACTGGTATGTTTCATTGGTCCATGTTAGGTTTTTTAGAACATCTTTTGTGAAGCTACCACAAATCAGTCAGCTCTGAGCTTGAACTTAAACCTCTTTTTAAGCCTCTCTTTGCTGCTTTTTACAGAGCCCTGGACATGACAATAGCAAAAAAAAATTAAAAAATGGTTCCCTCAAATTAATAATTTGTGGCATAATTTAGTATTTTATAGGCACATGTGAGAAGTCCATCACCACAAATTAGAATTTTTTTAGTATTTTATGGGCAAAAATTAGCATTCTATTTGCATTTTGTGGGCAAAAATTTGCATTTTGTGTTCACAAATTAATATTTAGTGTACACAAATTAGCATTTTCTGTGCACAGATTAGTATTTTGTTCGTACAAATTAGTATTTTGCACAAGTTAGCATTCTCTTAGCATTTTGTGGGCAAAAATAAGCATATTGTGGGCACAGTATAGTATCTTGTGGTCTCAAATTAGTGTTTTGTGTGCACAAGTTGGCATGATATTAGCATTTGTGAGCACAGATTAGTACTTAGTATTTGTGTGCTCAAATTAAAATTCAGTGTGTGCAAATTAGTATTTTGCAGGCACAAGTTAGCATTCTGTTAGCCTTTTGTGAGCAGAGATTAGTATTAAGTATTTTGCGTGCTCAAATTAGTATTTAGTGCATACAAATTAGTATTTTGCAGGGGCAATTTAGCATTCTATTAGCATTTTGTGGGCACAGGTTAGTATTTTGTACGCTCAAATTTGTGTTTTGTGGGTACATATTAGTATTTTGTGTGATCAAATTAGCATTTTGTGTGCACAGACTAGTATTTTGGGTGCACAAATTAGTATTTTTTTGCACACAAATTAGTGTTTCATGCATAAAAATTAGTATTTTGTGGGCAAAAATTAGTATTTTATTTGCATTTTGTAAGCCAAATTAGCATATTTTTTGTACACAGATCAGTATTTTAGCATCATTAATTCCTACTAAAAATGTGTGGCAACAAAATGCTGATTTGTGCCCCAATAAAATGCCAATGAAATATTAATTTGTGGCCATGAAATACTAAATTTTGACACCAAAAAAGTACTTTGAGTGGACAAAATACTTGTTTGTGCCTATAGAATGCTTATTTGTGGTGATGAAACACCAATTTGTGGCCACAAAATGGTAATAGGGTGCTAAATTGTGGCAATGAAATATACAATGTGGCCACAAAATAAAAAAAGGCTCATTTGTGGCCATGAAAGACTAAATTGTGATGACAAAATCTAAGTTTGGGTGAACAAAATACTAATTCGTGGCCACAAATTATTAATTTTAAGGATTTTTTATGGAATGTGAAGGGCTCCTTAGATTTTAGTTGACATTCAAACTTTATTGTTCACCAAATGACATCATGACCTGAATATATTTCAAGGAAATTTTTTATTTTCCTTCTTTTTTTTTTCCCGCCACCTCATTGAGCGGTGTGCTGGAAATAAATGTAACCATTTCTAAGCTGTTCCCATCAGCCATCCAGCAGTGGGCTGTTCTGTGCTGATTGTGCAGTGATGAGGCAGAATCACACAAAGATCTATGACTGAACATTCACAGCCAGGGGTCTTTTCATTGCTATTTGGTGTGCAGTTTAAACAGACTATAGACATCATAAATCCAAACACTTGAGCATTTATTGTGAAATAAACTTCAATTTTTGTGTGTGGAGATATGGTGCTTCTCCTCTGTAATTTAAAAGCCTCTGTCATTCATTAAGATACCACAAAGAAAAGTTCCAAACACCTCAAATTATTAAATATCGATGGTTTGTTGTTCATCTTGTCTCTGGGAAACAACAATATGACTTTTATTTTTTTCATTTTGAACATTTTTCTGTGAACCTTTGAAGAAAAGGTCACCTTGTGTGAGCAGTTTCTGGTTGAAGAAGCATATATTTTCTCATCAGCAGTAACCAAAGCCTGTAAAACACTTTAAGATCCTGGAAAGTGGAACAGGTCTTGTTAAATTTTTTGGTATACTTTTAATTCCTTTCCAGACTCATAAACTTTGATGATCTACTTTCAGAGGATCTTTGACATTTTATGTAATCTCAATGTGGTGCTAATATCTCTTTACCAAAACTAGTAACGTGAGTGTTAATTCAGCCATCATGACTCTGAAATAGCCGTAGGGATGTTCTAATTTATGTCTCTTAAGGAATTTATTGGCTTAATTTTTTGTGGTTTTATTCTTTTCTTTTATGATTCTGAGTTTATTTTATATGAATCTCATTCATCCAATCACTATGCTACGTGCTCTTAAATTAATCTCAACATTGGTAAAATTGATGAAAAAATAATAAATACGTAAAAATCGTATCATTTTGCTCATGGAGTTCATATTTGTTTGTAACTGTTGCTTAGACATTTAGCCAAAAATCTTGTCTCCGGCTAACAGATTTTCATTTTGGGCCCTTTTGTGGACAATGAAATTGTTAGAACTGATTATTTTTTTTTCTTGTTGACACAAGCAGCTGCTATATCTGACTAAAATGTTCGCTTTCATCCCAGACCCTGACAACCACCTGATCAACGACACCCAACTCTGCTCTTAGAAAGCACCTTGATTTTTTATGTCCAATCAGAATCACTGATCATCCGATATAGAACTGAACATGTCTGATTCTGGTGAGAAATGATCAATACTTGATCATTTTTGCTGAAAAATGATTTACACAAAGATAACCTCGCCACTAAAGCCAGTAGGATTTGGTTCCCCTGAATCTGTTTGCCAACATGAGCTGCTCAAGAGTCATCTAATATCAAACCCCATGCTTGGATTTTCATGGAAGAATCCTTCAGAAGCCCCTCATTCAGCTTCTCTCTCCCCTTTGCGTCATCGTAGCCCACTCGAAAATCCCCCAGGAACAATGGGTCCTTTTGTTGTGGCTCCTGGAGCCCACAGGAGAGATGTGAGACCTTGACAGCGACATGTTTACGACGCAGCACTCCAGAGCCGTCTGCTGAGGGAGTGTGAAGTCAGGAAAGAGAGGGGCGAAAAAAGGAGTCAAAACTCAGGAAACAAGTGGGGTGTGAGGAGGGGGAAGATGAATGTGAGAAGAGGGCTGCTAAATGGAGGATGGGTGTCACGTAGCAGGGGAAAATTGAAAATGAATCGCCTTTTTACTGGGAGGAAGTAAAAAGCTGTTCCCATCTTGGACTCATCTTCCCTATCATTCAGTTTTTCTTATTTAAGAAGATCATATATATCTTCAGGATTTTCTCATTGCAAACATCTTTCGTAAATGATGTAGTTTTCACATAAATCAGAGTGAAAAAGGAAGTAGAGACATTATTTTGGCCTTTCCAATACACACATTTTGTGTTTGTGAGACTTGATTCTGTTTCTCTAAATTCTTTTAAAAAATGTTTTAATTTTTAACCTCAATTAGTCTTGTTTTTGTGTTTGGGTAGATTTGTTCTTGGAAATGAAGGACGATTCGTTTCGGCTTTTTATTTCAACAACATTTCAAAGGCTTTCAGCCCTGTGAGGCCATCTTGAAACAAATGCTTTAATGTTCAGTGCCACACAGTCGGAGCTGCAGAAACGATCGCCTTTCACCAACAGCAGCTTTAATGCTGCTGTTTTATACCCACCAAATGGAAAAAAAGACACTTTTATTGCACATTTAATATTTATTTCAGTACTCCATATATTCGTGTTTGCTGTACTTAAATAAAAACCAAGCAAGAGATTGTTTTTTTTATATAAATCCAGTATTTTTGCGCACATATTTTCCTCATTTCAAACATTCTTAATAATCCACAAGATCTTCCAATTACTGTAATATTTTCCTTCTGGTGCTCCAAGAACAAAACATTAGCACTCAAGGTTTTTCTTTTTGCTTAAAAGCATAAAAAAGGTGATTTATTTTCAAATACACTTAGCTTTTAGGCACAGACCTTGAGATTTTCAAGAAATCTTGGCAGTTTTAAGTTTGCAGAAACATAAAGATGATTTTGTGACACTCATGAACAACTGTGACTTTTCTGACAAATTTTGTTATTTTTTTCTTAATTTTTTGGATGAATTTGATTTTATTAATAAAGAGATATTTACATTTAGTAGCCAATGGGCCACATTAGCATTCACCCACTGCTGCGTTTTTCATCTTCAAGTGATGAAAAAAAAATTCAATACACTGTGCTTAAATCTTTTCAAAAAAAGTCTCTTTCATTACTTTGACCTTCTCTGCCAGCTCGCTCTGGGGGTCCGCTGCCTGTTGCAGGGTTAGTGGTTTTAATCAGAGCTTTTTAGCTGGGATCAGCTTTGCTTGGCAGCTGCAGATATGACCACATAAAAGCCGCATCCACTGACTGTGAAAGCAAAAGAAAAAACACCCAAATTATCTATGAAAAGAGTACAAAAACTGCTTATTTTATTATTTGGACTTCCATCAACACTGAGAGCCCAAACATTGATTTTATTCAAGATATTCTTTGTCTTGTAGGAATCTACAAACACATGCATAAAACAGCTGCCTTTCAGAGAAGACTGAGGAGAGCGGACGGGTAGGGAGTGACAAATCACCCTTCTTTACAATGCCCCGCCACAATAGCGCTGCCTGAGAACAAATAATGAATAAATAAAGTTCTTGTGAGATTGAACGAGAGCGGCTCGCGAGGCAGAAGCGATGGGGGAGTGTGCGTTCGAGTGGCCTTGTTCTTGTCCAAGTGGAATTGAACGCGAGAACAAAAGCAATCCCAACTATTCTTCTCCCTGAAAAGAAAATTGATCACATATGAAGAAAAAAAAAAAAAGACATCTCATCTGACTCATCTCTGCTTGTCCTAAAATATACAGTGGAGCTGCAAAGCTGTTGGGTGTCACATCAGGTCAGATCAGACCCATACTTTGCTCCCCAGGAGTAACAATGACACAGTAGAGGTGGAAACTAAGAAGTAAAACAATTAAGAAGACATGTGGAGTTAACAGCATGAAGTCAGAATTCATTTGATCAGATGACGCAGGCTCCACAAAATGTGTTGATTGGTGTTGTAAGCATTTGTAGGCTTCTTGAAGGGCTCTCCATCTTTTCTCTGCTACCTTCCTTTGGGCTGTTTTCCTCAGCTCAGTCCTGGCATTCTAAGTAAGGTTTTAATCACAGGGCGGACGCCCTCCAGCGTTATCCATTAAAACCCAGCGCACAAACGTCAAATGGATGTGTTGACATTCGTTCCTCCAAAACCGATTGTTAAAAGTCTTCATTTCCTTCCGCAGTGCAGAAGATTCAGACTTCATTGTGGTTTAAAATGCTGTGAGCGAGAGATGATACTGAGAGAATGAATGTCCCTAAAATGAAAGGGAATCAATATGGTTGCCGGAGGAAGTGGAAAAGGTGGAATGAGAATGAAAGTCAGGGCGGAGGGGCGTTAAAATGGGCTGCTGGAGAGATTAATAGCTTTTTAAAAAGGAGAATTTATCAGACTTTAGATGCAAAACGTCTCCTGTGAACAAATGTTTAAGATCGAGAAGCCAAAAGTACAATTAAGCTCTGTTTTTGTAAATAAATGATCACCCAGACCTAATTACTTTGATTTTCTTTTTGAAAGATTCTCTATTTTAAACTCAGAGGTGGCGATTCAACACCGCCATCTACAGGTCAGTCCATGAAAACTCAACTCAAAGCTTTCAAATAAACACAAAATCAGCGACTGATAGTTAATGTTTTATTTATGTCCAAACATTTGTCCCCTTCGTGCATACAAAAACTATTACAAAAACATCCTCTACCGGCTTCAAACAGTAGCCAGATAAATAATTTTTAAAAGTTCAAGCGCCGGTTGGACCCTCAAACAGGACACAGTCGTCCGCTCATCACTTGCACTTGTATGTGAGGTGTTTGCGGTGGTAGTGGATCCAAGCGGGAGCGGCAACCAGTCCGGTTAGGTAGCCGATCGTGGCTCCCAGGCTGCAGGAAACAGGCCAAACCTGGAGGATAAATAGAGGAATGTTCCTTATTGTCGAGGATGTTGATCATCACCACCCTGAACATGTAGAATAAGGGGAATTCTCGTCCCTGCAAGCATGCTTAATTTCAAGTGATTTCTGTTGAATAATACGACAGGGTCATTCAGGATAGGGTCCAGCAACATTAAATGTGCTTATTCCAGAAAATAGAGTTAAGAAATAGGAAAGTTTGCACCATAAAAAAATAAAATGAAGAAGGAAAAATAGGTATAAAGGCTTATGTTATATTTTTTATGGTTACATTTTATTTTATTTTTTGTCTTCATGTACCGCCTCATCACACTACAATAACTTGAAAAGAACAGCTGTAAACCAAATCTCCATCACATAGATTTAACTTTAACAAGTAAACTATTAAAAAATTTAACGCTGAATTTGATTGTACCGATCAAAATTTAGCACCTCAATCTAAATAATGAGATGCTTTTTTTAATGTCGAGTGCTTCTTTGTCTCAAAGACATCTTGGCCTACCATACTACTAACCATTTTAGGATTTGACTTAACTTTTTTACCGTATTTAACTTTCTCACATTTGCGTTGCTTGATTTTTGCAACCTTTTACTTAGCTTTTCTTGGAGCTTGGACTGTCTCCCCTTTTTTTTGTAAATCAGAGGTAATTGTAAAGTGACAACTACTTCTTGTGCATTTTATTTAATTAAAGATTATTTTATCTAAGCTCCTAACCTGCCAGGGCCTGTCCCAGTCCAGAGGTATGGGGAACGCTCCCATCCAGGCCCCTATTAGAGTACAAGCCACTGTAATCTGCAGACAGGTGTCCCATACCGACATGGCTCTGAAGAAAAGACAGAACAAGTGCATATTAGAATGAGGGAGAAGGAATAAAAAAAAATAAAAAACAAGATTTGAGGCTTACCCATGGCGACTGAACACTCTAATCCAGGCCTGGACGTTTGGGCCAAGAACACAGAGACACCTCATTGTGGTCAGTGAGGTCAGCAGCACAGCGAGAGAAAATGTTTCTAGAGCAGAACTGAAGAAAAAGAAATTCATTACATGAAGTAAAATTCTGCAAAAAAAACAAAAACATCTGATTTGATCAAATCTATTTTATAACAAAAATATAAACAAAATGCACTAAAATTTTGCCTGTATTAGTGCAAAAATGTCTACTTCTTAAGCAGATGCATTTTATATTCAAGATATTTTTTTATGGACTTACTCAATCAGTGGGGCTCCATAAAGGACAACCACAGTGTGGAAGAACAGACATGACAAGAAAAAGTACAGACAGGAACGAAACAGCCTGGAAAGCTGAGGAAAGAAAAAGAAACAACATTATTAGAAAAAAAGGAAAATAAATAAAAAAAAATAATCCAATAAAGATCCAGTCCAATGAAAATCGTGTTTTTAAAATGTTCTTTTGGCATCTTTCTAATGATGGAGGCCATATATATTAGAAGACTAGGCTTAAAAATGTATTTCTACGTTTTTCCTTTTCGAATTGTTGTTAATAAGGAGTTTGAAAAAGCCTGAAAGTGTGATGTGGAGCCTACTTTTGTTTTTCTTATCTGAGCTGGAATCTGGTTTAAAACTGCACAGCTGGATAACTCTGATATTGCACGCCATGCACAAATTTATTATTACAAGTTCAAAACTTTTTTATGGATGGACAAAAACTTCAGCAACAAATCTAGTTTTATATGCGAGGGGCTGTAAGCTAGTGGGAGACAACATAAACAATGGGATGATGGGAAATGAAGGCAGGCTTACATCACGCCAATTGTCCGTCCTTCCAACAACTTAGAAGCAGATTTGTAAGGAACTACTGCAGCTATGCAGAAACTATGTCCAGACACAGTATTTATTTAGTTTTTTTTATTTTTTATTTTGGCTAAAAACTGCATAATCTTAATTCAAAGACGTTTTACAAAAGATCAAAAGATGATCCGAGTGGGTCTTTAAGAAAAAAAGAATGTAAAAAGATTTTTAAAAATGTGATTTTTACATGTAAAAGTTTGCTGTTGCAGAAAAATATTAAAATGCAACAAATAAATATGAATTTAAAATATTATAGCAAAATATTTGTAAACTAACTCAATTAAAAAAGGTGTTCACATCAAGAATATACATTTCTAAATGTTTTTAAAATGCCCAAATGTCAAATCACGTCTTAAATTAAAAAAAAATATACATATATATAAGTAAACAATAAAAATCAATTGACAAAAAGTTATTCGTTTTTTAATATATGTGTAACAATTAATTTTGATGCTAAACTAACACAAATCAAGCACATTTCTTTGGGTTTTAGGGAAAAAACAAACAAATAAAAATGTAAAAAGGAAGACATTCTGACCTTATATCCAAGCGTGTGCTTTTTAGTGGACGGTGTTACGCCGAGAAGCCAGAAGACAACCACACTGACAACATTCACAGCACCAGAAGCGCAGTACAGCCACAACAGGTGAGTCCTGTACACCGAGAAGCCCTCTACGAAAACTGCAGGTAGCACTGTGGCCATGAACATTGAAGCGGCGATAAGAGCGTGGGTCGACACCATAGCTCTGATTTCGTGGTCCCACATGTTGAATTATCTCCCTTTTCACAATAAAGTAAAGAAATAATGTAGATAATTTCACGAGAGGTAGCTAAAAATTAAAGTAAGCGAAAGGACACGCATAGCAGGTGAAATCCATGTATGAATGCACTTCCGTAAATATGAAGAAAGAGAAACTTCCGTTTGAGTTTCACAATAAAATAAAATATTCGATTTTAATTGTTTCTGTACGATACAATTCCCCATAATTTAAATATTATTTAGCATTTCACCATTAAACACTATTTTATAAAGTAAAAGATATATATTTAGAGTGATTTTTCTGTGCTACATAAAGGTCACTCTCATTTTACTTTTATTTTGAATTTCAGAAATACTTTTCCGTTGGAGTGAACGAATCAAATAACGTTTTACTAGAGTTTAGACTCACAGATTATCCAATGAGATGCGTTTTTAAAAATCGATGAAGACAACCGGAAGTTTACATCAGCAGAGTTAGCTCAGTGCTTGTACGCTTTTATTACCAAGACAGCACAAATTTACGCAGCCGAGATGGTTTGCGAAAAATGTAAATATCGCATTTTTGTCATCTTTATTACACCGTTTTATATTATTAACATAGTTAATGTCGTTAGCTTGTGAAATTAGGACGTTTTTTGGCTAGCTAAAATGTTGTTATGCTAGCTTTTGTTTTTCATGCTTGTAGCCATTTAGATTTAATTTAGCTTTATTAATCTTTAATAATTTTATGTTAACGTGGGATTTCTGTATATTTAGGCGAAAAGAAGCTCGGAAAAGTCATCACTCCTGACACTTGGAAGGATGGAGCACGAAATACGACAGGTAAACCGGAGGTCATGCAGAATTGAGAAAAAAAATTAAATACATGTTTTTTACTTAACTTTAAACAATTTAGAACATCAGACAAAAATACTTAGATATGTTGCAATAACTAAAACTGACTACTCTATCAAAATGCAAGCGTTTTTTTTTTTTAAATCTGTTTTATAATTTAACATAATGATTAACAATGATAACGATCAAGAGGAGCTACTTCTGCTGAAATGTAAAGAACAGCCACGACAGGCTCATTTTAAATCTATTTTCCTCATAGCTTTAATGCTATATGTGATATATTGCATTCAGTTTTTGTTTACAATTGATATTTACACGGTATGTCATTTTTCTTAGAGAGCGGAGGCCGTAAACTAAATGAAAACAAGATGCTGACATCTAAGAAAGCCAGGTGAGTATTCCCCTGTAAGAAAAGTCTGCTTTTTAGAGGTGTAACGATTCATTTTAACATCGATTTTATTCATATAATAATTTGTGGTTGCCGATACAGTTCATAGTCAATATTAATCACATTGAACAATCCAATTCAATGACCTAAAATCGATTCATGTCATCTTTAGCTAAACATGACACCAGTTTAACTCAGAGATAAATACCTGGTACTGAACAGTGCAGGGGAAGTTTCCAAGATTATTTATATTTCTTGCAAGATAATCAAGTGTAAATTAAATATGTGAGCAAACGAACAAGTAAACAATACTAAATTATAAATTCATTCACTTTTAGCTTGATTAAGTTGTTGTTTTTCCACATCAAAACTAACTCAAATGGAACATTAATAGAACGTCACATAGTCACATGTCTTTGCAAAATTCAAAATATTCTCACACATTGGACTGTAATGATGGTTTGATCATTTTTTTTTTTTTGCTGCCATCACACGCATGTTGTCTGCTGTGATCGCACTTGTCGTTTTAAGCTATATTAAAATAAACCTACCAAAAATTTTATTTAATAAAACTGAATATCAATTCATCTAATTTAGAAACAATTTTTTAACGGTATAGTTTGATTTGATTAACAACTTGCCTCAGACAGATGGATCTGGTTTGATCCCAGAGATTGATTAATCGTTACATCCCCACTACTTTTATAAACTAAATTGCAGTGTAGTAGTTTCTATTTTCTTAAACCATAATTGGTTTATTTTACTGTTAATGCTCTTCAATGCTGCTGACACTTAATGTTTAACTATGTTTTTTCAGGTTCAACCCCTACAGTAAGACAGGCTTTGCCATCTGCAGAATCTGCAAGAGCTCAGTCCATCAGCCTGGATCACACTACTGCCAGGGCTGTGCCTACAAGAAAGGTATTGCCATGCAGTCAACTGCAAATAAGTTGAAAATATGTTTTTGGTTGTTTCATTAGAAAAGAAATAGTAGTCCTTTCAGTTCTTTATACTGGAGTATATCTATGGTCACTGGGTCTAATGCAGGCATCTCTAACTCGCGGCCCCCGGGACGATAATTTGCGGCCCCCTTCTTAGTATGAAAGATTAATATTAGTGCGGCCCGCAAGATTGAAATGAATGACACCTATGTGCAGAGCTGAACGAACCAATCACGATGAGGTATATGGCTCTGGAGGGCGGCACATTGGCCGGGCTGTACAGTGCCTGCTTACTCCTTCATTCATTCCTCCAGTCAGCTGGATGAAGGAGAAGCCATTAAGCCGCAGAGGGTGTTTTCACACTGAATGCGATCCGCCCGACAAATTAAAGTGCCCCGCCCCTCTTTTGCAGCGCGGTGTTCGCCGCTTGTCAAAAAATGTGTTTCTGACGCTACCGCCTTATGCCCCTCTTTCACCGCGCGGAGAGTCCGCTGCACCCTGCCTGTCAAACGTGTGATCTGATCATGAGGCCGCGGCTGCTTGTGGGTGTCTGTAAATTTTAAGGTGCACACACCGCCTGCGTCCGAGCGCATTACAGCAACCACCCCCATGAAAAATCCCTGTAAACGCGCGTAGAACTCCACTCAGCGCCCACAAGGTGCTCTGAAGGTGCTCACACACAAGAACGCGGTCTGGATTCAGGATTCAAGATCAACTTTTTGGGGATTTTTTTCTACGCGGGTTTATGATCGCGCTTAGCAGGTGGTATCCACACCGCAGCAGTGCGGTGCGCAGTGGCAGGGAGGAGATTCTTCTTCTGTTGTATTTTTACTGTTCGTCAGCGCTCCTCCACCTCCGAGGAAGAAGTAAAAGTGGTTAAAAATACCCTAAATCTTGCTAAAGACTCTTGTTTTCACAACTGTGTTCCTTTAATATCCATCTTGGTGTCATATTAACCCGACCGAGGACAAACCGCAATGATTCATTTCTCTTTGGTGATCATGTTTTCACTTCTGTTCTTTGAAGCAAATGCCGCTCACAAGCAGCTCCCAAATCAGAGTCCCTGATTGGTCACAGCTCTGCGCTGCTGCGATTGTGCATGGAAATGTTGAAGATTAAGCGCTCGGTGTGTGCCCGACTTGTTCGTAGAGCTCGAGACCCGACTTTAAAACTTGCATAGTAACGCGCACTCTCCAGACGTGGAGGCCAGGAATTCTGGTGTACGCGCGTTTGCATTGACTTTTCATTGAAAGTGTGCGCTTCATTGCGCACCGACGCGGCCGGTGTGGAAGCACCTATAACAATGCTCCGCTGCTCTCATCTCAGAAATGAAGGAGGCACTGTTAATACAGACATTTGAAACTGAATAAAAATAATTACCGGTAGTTTTATCAGTCAATATGGAGTTTCTTCAGTCGTCTGTATCTGCTGTATGGTCATTATTATTACTTTATTTATTTAGTAATGATTGATTTATATTTTAATTCATTTTTTTATTTATTTAATTCATTATTTTGTGTTAAAAATAAAGATATTTGAGAAGATTGGAATGTTTTATCCTGATGCGGCCCAGCCTCACCCAGACTCCGCCTCCAGCGGCCCCCAGATAAATTGAGTTTGAGACCCCTGCTTTAGTAGCTCAAGATACTCCTCCATGTGTGATGGGAGGCCTCCACCTACTTGGAAAGGACAAAACTCGACTAAAACCATCCCACATTGAAGGTTCTGGTTTGTTGGAACCAACAGAGCATCGTCTGCAAAAAGCAGAGATGAAATCCTGAGGCGTCAAGTGGTTTGCCAGAATTTCTTTAAGGCCATCTGACCCTGGATCTCCATGATCTCCTCGAACTCCTTTCGGAGTCTGTTCGGCCTCCTCCTCCAGCGACTCCTCACCAATTGGTGATTGGTTCAAAACTCTGCCTTTTTCTTCATCTGAAGTTCAGATGACGGCTATAAAGTCAATCATTGACTTCCCGCCAGGACTGTCCTGGTGCCACCTGCACTGATGGACACACCTGTGCTTGAACACCGTGTTCATTAAAGCAAACCGGCGAGTTCAGATCATTAAGTTCTGTCTGCTGGATCACACCCATCTATCGCTTACTCAAGTCTCTCTTTAACTCTTTTAATATGTTTTTTTTAAGATTTCAAAATATCTGACAAAGACTGTTACAAACTGCTCAAATAATTACAGTGTTCGCTCGTTTATCTTAAAAAAAAATAACCTGCATCAGGTGAAATCCACAAACTAGGATCATAGATGTTTTAAGGCTGCGACTCTCCTCAATACACACTTTTTATCAGACATAAACAAACATTTTCACGCTTTACTCTGTTGCTGAAACTCTCAAAGTTCAAACCTAGACAGAAAAATAAGACCAGTGTTATGGAATGAAAGCAAAGGCACGGAGGAGAGGGATTGACAAGGTCTACAGCCAATCAGGATCCAGACCACAGTTTCAAGGAAAAAAAAGCTACTAAATTAAAAAAAAAAATCCACGTGACCACAAAAGTTGAACTGCAATATCACGAGAGACATCAGTAGTGTGAAGTTTAAACTCATTAAATCTTGCATTGATGCATACTTTTAATATCGTCTAAGTAGCCAGATTAGAATCCTCAGTGCAAAAAGAAACAGATTATTTATATTTAAAGTGTAAATAGTACATAAAGACAGTAAAAATGAAGGATTCTGTTCTTGATACGTGTTTTTTCTCTGTGCAGGAATCTGTGCGATGTGTGGAAAAAAAGTTTTGGACACCAAGAACTACAAGCAGACGTCAGTGTGACACCAGAGAACATACATTTGAGACCGTCGAGGATTAAAGATACTTCGACAGTTCAACATCATCTCCAAATTAACCATTAAGCTTAAAGTAATACGTTTTGTATATTTTAAAATTCAATATCTGAGTTTTTTTTTTTTTTTTTTGCATTTTAGTGCATTGATTTATGTTGTATATTCTGTCTTGACTCAATTAAAGCTTCCATTGTGAGGAGATTTAAAGAGTCCACTTGCCTCATTGCCTACGGGCACAAACGATCAAGTACAATTTTAGCCGCTTACGCACAATGCATCCACGTTTTAATAATCTGTTTACTCTGACATAATCATATTTAGAATCCGCCTGCTGCACCGTTAGCTTTGACCCCCACCACCCGAGCCCAAAAATCTGCTGTCAGTGATGAAGGTTACAGTTCAGCAGTTGTTTGACGACAGTGATATTTAAAGGGCTTGCTTTGCCTCGGGCTCTCTATCACGTGTGCCCGCCCTCGCCGTTTATGCTTCTGGATTTCTACTGTTGCGCCACAGTCAAACTAAGCCACAGCTCAGTTAACAGTGTTGTTACATAACTGCATGTTATTGTAACTGGGATCTTGACGGACAAAAAACAATATGGGTGGAGATTACAAGAGTAACTAGAGTTCGAAGTCATTGATTCATTTTTGGTGGAACGATGCGTTTTAAGACACAAATCCAGATTTTTTTTTATACAGTATGACCTCATTAAAAGAAAAATGCTCTGACTTTGTTATAAAACCTGCATTCTCTGTGACAAAATCAAGTTCCTGACCCATGCATCAACATTTTTCTGGTTGTTTTGCACTTTCAAATTCCACAAGTATACGTCCAAAGAGTTTTGTTGTTTTCTACTTATCTTTATAGCAGATTGTTTACCTCACAGGGTAATATAACAACGCGCTGCTATTTCCTTCACAAAGTCAACAAAATTGACTGTGTTCATCCATTTTTAAAAAAATAATTTTAACATAATCAGATCTTTTTGTCTTCCAGCTTCACACTAAATGACACCGTTCTGCACGTCAATACTCCAAAAGTCAAGGGTGGTTTTTTTAAAGCCACTAACCAGCAGCAGCATGGCAGATCAATACAAACGACAGATCGTAGAAAGGTTTTTCTTCACCATTTAAGTAAAAATGATCATATTTTAGTAGAATAATAATATTTATTTTCAGTCATAAAGTTTTTACAGTGCATGTCTTCTTGAGACTGTTAGATTCTGCAGCAGAAAGATCACAGACACAATTTTTTTTTTTGCCCTTTCTGTCGTTTTTATTTAGGACTCTTCAGGAATATCACCATCATCGATCTGAAATCTACATTCATTAGCTTTATTTGTTGGACTACAGATATATAAATTCAGTTGTACCATAAAATGTCATATAATACAAAGATTTTTCTTTAAAAATGTATATAAATGACACAGAAGTCGGTGAAACCTTGAAATCAGTGGATTCTCAACACCATAACAAAGAGTGGAACAGTTTGGAGAAGCACCAATGAAATTTCCACCTGAAAGAATTTTCACATTATAATATTGCACTCAGCTTTTTATATATTTTATAATAATAATAATAATGTTATGTGAGACTAATATATCTACAAAAAAGGCACCATTAATCTTTGTGTTCACTGAGATCTCCGCTGCTGCAGGACTGACATCGCTCACGCTCTTTGGGATCTTCGGAGTTGGAAGTCTTGCTTCAAATTTCCTAACAGTGTTTTTTTTTTTAGTCACACTTAATATCTTTCTGAAGAATTCTGCAGGCAGGAATAGTGCTTGAGGCTTGTTAGGTGCGCATTGTGAGAGTCAGGAACTCCTCCCGGGTTTTGGGGTCCTCCAGGTAGATTCCCAGCATGGTGCTGGTCACCGTGCGGCTGTTCATCTTCTGGACGCCGCGCATCACCATGCACATGTGCCTGCAAAGCCGAACAAAAAAAAGTGTCAGACTTGGAGCCGCAGCATTTCACATGCTTCAAGGAGGCTTGTAATGCAATTTGGGAGGGGAACGCCACAGATTGTTCCATGTCCAATTCTGTTTATGAGTTGTTACATGTTGAGTTAGAAGAAGATTAAAACAGACTTTTTAGCACTTAAAAAAAAAATCTATAACAAATCTTATAAAAGTATCTCTGTGTGTGTTCAGCTTGTTTGTTTTCATTGACTTACGCCGCTTCTATTACCACAGCTACGCCCTTCGGCTGCAGAGCCTCGCATATCGCCATGGCAATCTGCTTGGTCAGACGCTCTTGAACTGGAAAAAAAGCAAAAATAATTGAACTTGTCGAATTTTGATTTTGTTTTATTGTCGCTCCACGTGTTTTGAATTCGCCTACCTTGAAGCCTCCGACTGAAGATCTCTGCAATCCTGGACACAAACAGACGGGTGTAATAATGATTAAACTCTTGATAAACACAGACTGGCATCAGTCCCTGACCTGTGACCTCTGATGTGGCTATCTGACTGTATAGACTCAAAATCTGTGAATCATTCACCCTGGACATTTCACTGAAAATCTCATATAACATTCAAAACTCAAACGTTCACCTAATAACCTCTTGGTGTCTCTTTTTAGCAGCTATTCTGAGTTCCTTTGATCGGATCTGCTGCGATATTCCCAGGAAAAAAAAGAGAAGGAGACAGACAAAGCTGCCTATTCCCACAGATCTGAGGGGATTTTCTCATGGCTGGAGTGCGGATGGGTTTACATTTGTTTCTGTGAATGCGCTTGATGAAGGGACTAGATGATGGCCAGCGGGCTCAGACTGTAAGCCTCCAGGTCAAAGCGCTGAGACAACAGAAGAACGCAGCCACCCGGCACTAACGCCCGAAATATACAACCAGCAGGAGGGCTCATGCGTGATGAGTTACCTTGCTAGTTTGCTCAGTCCCACCACTTTTTTGTTGGGGATATATCCAATATGAACCTGCAAAAAAAAAAAAAGAGTAATTCAGCATTTTGCTTATTAAATATATGTTTCAGTACATGGAACTGCACATACCTTTCCAAAAAAAGGCACCAGGTGATGTTCACACAGAGAAAACACGTCGATGTCCTTCACTATCACCATCTCCTCATGATCTTCATCAAATATGGCGTTGTTTAGGATGTCTGTTGGGTACGAAACACATTTTCAGTTCTGCTGTTAAAACATTGTTTGGAATCTATCATAATCCATATGAGTCTGAAAGAGAAATAAAGTAGCTTTTGAAGGCATAACTTTAAAGTTAACTTCCTTACAAAGTTTGAATTGGAATCCACGGAGATGCGTTTTTTGTGCGTAAATTGGCACCAAAACCATCACTTTTAAGCAAACACTGATGCTAGAAGCTGGAAGAACCTGGTGACCCCTGATCTGTGCGGCGTGTGCCTCAGCTGGAGGCTAAACTCACCGTCGATGGTCTCATGGTAGCCTTTGGTGAAGAACTGGATGGCTTTGGCGGCGCGCAGCGGCGTGCGCAGCAGCCCCTCCCGGTCCGTGTCCTCCCCGAGGTGCCGGAGGATGCTGGTGTAGGCGGCCTCCAGCAGAGGCAAGCGGGACTCATCCTCGGACTCCTTGCGTGACGTCTCGTGCTTGCGGTGCGCCACGACGGCGGACTTCTTGGTGTCGATGATGAGGTCGCTGAAGCCCTTGTTGAGGTGGAAGTCCTCCACGGAGTCGCTGACTTTTCCGTTGCAGTGGGAGTTCATGTCGCCGGGAGGTGGAGGACACACAGGTGGTGCTGCGGCTGCGCTGGCTCGGTGCGGCTGCTTGAGTGAATGCGCCACGGACGCACCGCCTTTATAGAGCGCACCAGCCGCTCATTCGTCCAGGCGCTGCGTGCGTCAACACACCTTTGAGAGTGGACGCGGTCACCACGCACACGCACACACTTCCCCTAAACATGAGGTTAAATTTGTAACAGATTTTCCGCATCTGGCATCACTTGACACTAAATGCATGAACGTATCTCCAATGAATTGGTTCCGATTGTGTTACACTAGTTTTCTACAAACGCTTCCTTAACTGCTCACGAGTCTTATGATAATTTTTTCCTTTTTTGAGAAACTATAGGCTTATTATGACTTTTAATCCACGGAAATCAAATTGCATAAGAGGTTTTAACCTTTAGGGGCATGCAAATTAAGATTTTTCTGTAGTTTTTATTTTGCATTGACTTAAACACAGAGATGAATTATCCAAGAGTGTTAAAGTTCAACATAAAACATTCCTTTTAAAAGTAAATTACTTTTTTAAAATCTAAAGAATTGTATAGTTTGAAGCCATTCTTTTAGGTTGATACCCCAAACTCACCGAGAAAGGATTTAAAAAAAAAAAAAATGTGCGTTAAGAGTGATTTTTTATTCAACTTTTCTCATCTTTTGGCCTTTAAAAGTTGTAGTAAACGTTTACTAATATAAAATTAATATTAAAATACAATTTCTGAGTATTTCTTTATTCAAATCTTTGTGAATGGATGAATAAGATGCAGTTAGAGAAAACTTGAAAATCGATCCGTGTACGTCTTTGTTTTCCTCGTCTTCATTCATCTTCTTGTCCGCTTCGTCCCCTCTGGGTCGCGGGGATGGAAATTTCAATTTATAATTTATTTTTCCAATTTGAAAAAAAAAAAACATTTTTGTAATAAAAGGTGAATTGTTGCTAACTGCAATAAAGATAATGTTATGCAATAGGAACTACTAGAAAATAGGTTACTATTATTAATATGGTGAATCATAGTGTGTTTACATTTACATGGGTAAAAATGTTGGATTTTTTTTGTGACTTAAGTAATAAATCCTTTATAAAATGCCATTCTTATACAAGTATTTTATAGTATTTTGTTTCAACAAAAATAATGTAACACCAACCAGGTGGAAGTAAAGGGCCAAAATATTCCCTGACTCCGCCCACATGAACTTTATGATTGAAACTTCCAACAAAGATCATTTTTTGGAGGCTGCTCCCAATGCAGATAAGATTACAATAGTTTACTGAAAAATATCATTAAATATGAGTAAAAAATTAGCCACAATGTTATTTTTCATTTGTAGTCCCATATCTTTGATGTTCAAAAACCTTAAAATACATTTATAGGACGGCATGAACACTTAATAAAGACTAAACACAATTTCCTAACGTTGTAAATACATTGGATACAAAAAATAAAAAATAAACAAAGCAAAAGTTCATATAGGTAAAATTCTGCACATTCTTTCTCACAGAATCAAATTTTATGTCTCATTTCACTGGATCTTGACATCATTTGAATAGTTTTCTTCAGGATAACTGGGTAGTGTCATCATACTAACCAACTTACTTATTAAATTAACCAGATAGTTGGTCAGAAAGCTGTTAAATGTGGACCCCATGTGCCCTATAGGTCCTTCTTTTAGTCGTCTCTATTCTTCATGGTGGTAAAAGCGATCTGTCTCAACATTCTGTCAGACAAGACCTGAAAATAGAGTCCCCTCTTCACAGCACATCGGGGCCCAGGTGGCTCAGCAGATGACTTCCTGTGACCGCCGCTTGATTTGTTGAAAATCAAATAGCTTGGAGATGCGCTGGCGACAGCAGCACCAGGCTTCAAGACAAACAACTCCAGCGTCATAGTTTACCGTGATTCTCCACATGTGGGTTCAGAAGGTCGGTGCTCACCACTTATAAAAGCAACCGGCTGCACAAAAGATGATCAGCATGGACTGAGACTGGATTCCCAAAGTGAGCAAATCTAAAGACTTAGAATTTATTTAACGATTTAAATAGCCTTTATGATTAATTTATCTAAAAGTTAGATGAAATGAGGGCAAACTTTGTAAAGTCTTTAATTAAACTCCCATAAAATATTTTGAAAATCTCCAAAAGACTCAAGTTCAGCTCCACTTCACAACTCTGATGAAAATGAATTCTTAATTGTTCCTTTTTGCAGCAACTGCAGTGATCTCATTCCTGCAAACTGACAACAGACACTTTTCTTAATCTTTATTGTTTTACTCAGCTGTCTTTTTCAAGCTCCTACTTTGATGCTGCTAAAAGATGCTTCACCTTTTTATGTTTGGTCCACAAAAGTTCTTGTTCTTGTTTCAACAAGTTTTACTGTGAAACTTTTGACACTTCATCAACTTGGTCACAAGACCTAGATGGATAAATATTCCTTAATTTGCAGTTTGTGACAAAACAAACCTGGTTTGAAATCCATCCATCAACCATCCGCCCATCGATCTGTCCATCCATCCATCCGTTTGTCCATCCGCCCATCCATCCACCCATCCATCTGTCCATCCATCCACCCATCCGTCTGTCCATCTATCCACCCGTCCATCCGTCCATCCGTCCATCCGTTTGTCCATCTATCCATCCATCCATCCATCCATCCATCCACCCGTCCATCCATCCATCCATCCATCCATCCCCCCGTCCATCTGTCCATCCATCCATCTGTCCATTAATCCGTCCATCCGTCTGTCCATCCATCCATCCATCCGTCCATCCATCCGTCCATCCATCCATCCGTCCATCTGTCCCTCCATCCATCCGTTTGTCCCTCCATCCATCCATCCATCCATCCATCCATCCATCCATCCGTCCATCTGTCCCTCCATCCATCCGTTTGTCCATCCATCCATCCAAACCATCTGAATTTCTGTCAGGGTCACGACGTTCCTGGAGCCTATACATTTAAGACCACCTTAAACATATTGCCTGGTTGAAACCCTTTTTCAATGCCAGTGTCGACATATTAATATATGCTTGTATAACATATAGAATAGATTGTTGTGATGCTCTTCATTCCGGTGTTTAAAAAATACTATTAAACGTCTGCAGCCGGTTCAAAACTCGACTGCACGTCTTTTAACCAGGACCAGACACAAGGAGCACATTACTCCAATTTTGAAATCTTTGCACTGGCCCCAGACAGCTTCAGAATCAATTTTGAGATTTTTTTAAATGCCTTCAAAGAAGTGGACCTTCTTATTTTTTTAAGAACTACTCAGAACTACTTTTTGTTTGAGACCCTCCCAGAGCCCTCAGGTCATCAGGTGCAGGTTTGCCGATGGTCCCAAAGGTCAGAACAAAAACCCCACGCTGAGGCCACATTCCAACTCTGTGGGGCTCGCCCGTGGAATAACCTGCCTGAGGATGTGAGGGCTTCATCCACTGCAAAAAGTTTCTAAGGAAAAAAAAAAAAATAGCTTAACGTTTAAGTATTTTTTCATTTCCTAATGTTTTAATTTGATTAAATTTGTTTCCCAGTTTGTTTTAGTAGAATGTGTATCTGTATTGGAGGAATTCTATGATGATAAATATTATTGTTTTTATTATTTATGTATTTCATGTAAAGAACTAAGTGTTCTGTTGCAGGAAAAGTGCTCTATAAATAAAGTAAATTTTGAGTCAAAGCTCCAATCGGGGTACACCCTGATCGGGTCTGTTGGAAGGCCTCACACACGCAAACACACACACCTATGGACAATTTAGAAAAACTTATGAAGCATGTTTTTAGACTGTAGCAGGAAACCAGAGTGCCTGGAGAAAATATATGCACAGGGAGAGCATGCAAACTCCACATGGAAAGGACTTAACTGGATTAGCCAGGGCACTGTCACAGTGAACTACCCACTGCACCATGCAGCTCACTTTGAGATCATTCTGGTAGCTAATTATTCAGTAGCACCACCTCAAACTTAACCGTCTGCCACAGTCTCAGCTGTTGTGTTATGCTGTTGAGCTTTCTGCAAAGTCTTGTGAAAACATCAGAAATTTATGTTGTTTTTTCATGTTTTTTTCATGTTTTCCTACTCTTTGATTTTCCCCATAGCTATCTTAATAATTGATTGTAGTTTGCGACGCCAAATGTGTCTGTGAACGTCACAAATATGTACCCGCTCAGGCTCCATCAAAAGCCAATTTTCCTTGTTCCTGCAGCCTCTAGAGATTGCAGTGTGAAAAGCAAGCAAGGAAACAATCCCTTTTGTGTAAAACTTATCTAACTTTTTACTTTCCTTGAATAAATGTTGCCACTGATTTGGTTTGATTTCCTGGAGGATTATTTAAAGCATTCTGGACGGATCAGTTTAAAATTATAGTGAAGTTAAGGCTCATCTAAGTGCATCAAAAAGTTTTTCTTTTAATATTTACACTTATTTTTGTAAATGTAATGTAAATGTTAATTCATGCATATTATATAACATTTTTTTGTCCAAATGTGCTTTGATTTGTGGCGTCCCAATGAAGTAGAGCTATAATTATTTTATGAAAAGTACACAGAAAGATATTTTTAAAGCGTATCTTGAATATAAATAACACTGCATTTGCACAATGGAGTCATCAATGAAAATGAAATTATCACATGCTCTTTTACAACTATGCAGTCAACAGTGGAACAAGAAAGTGTGTCATATTTTTCCTAGAGAAACCAATTAGTTTCGAGCGCCTGATGAGATCGGGAGCCTGTCCTTCATATGTGTGCAAAGATCCTGACTGAAACCAAGACAGTTGGCCAACAGTTCCACATTTGTACATGAAATTAATTTGAGTTTGTGTTACTTAATAGGATTCCGAGTAAATAAACTAGTTGGAATTAGCTATGATTGGATTAGATTGATGTCATCTAAGCTTCAAAACCAGTTATGGAATCCAAATGTTTGTTTAAGATGACTTTTTCAGCAAAATTTTGCAAACCTTTAAGGATCAAAACACAACTTTATATAATAAAATGCAAATCATGGGGTATACATGCAACACATACACCTATGAAATAAATTGCACTAATTCCTTGAGTAAAAGGTTGATCAGAGTTTGATTGTACATCAGTATTAGAAGTCGGTGCTGCACCTTATGCAACCATTTTGACTTTGTGTGTCTGTTATTGGCAGTTTTGCCATCTCTGCTGCAGTTTAGTAAAATATGCTGCCAAAAACATAAAAAGAAACACCTAAACAATTCAATGTGACTCCAAGTCTGTCACCCTTCTGTCTAAACAAATTGTCCAATTAGGAAGCAACAGACAACTTCTCCATCATGTTTTCTGCCTGTTTTGGTGATTTTTGAATTTATCACTCCAGTACCATGAGACGGCGTCTACTACCCACACAAGTGGCCCAGATAGTGCAACATCCAGGATGGTTCATCAATGCAAGCTGGGGTAAGAAGGAGACAAACCAGTACATCAGGAGATGTGGAGGAGGTCAACATTCTTTTGAGTTAAAATATATATTTATTTCATGTTTATTTGTAGAAACGCATATTTTGATTTCCTCATATTGGGTTGTTTAATTAATCTCACCTGTTTTGAGTTGCCAGTGCCGTGTATGCTGGTTGCTGTGGGGTCAAAGGAGGAAATGCAGCCATTACAGCCTTTAAATGCTGCAGCAGGGCAATTGGCAGGCGCCACCTCTTGAAGTCTCCAGGGGGGAAACATGGACTAATTTAATGCTTATTTACTTTGCTTCTATAAAGCTGCTGTTAATTTGTTAATCTTTTTGTGTACTTTTCTTTTGCTTACTTTTTCTTCTGAAAGACCAGTATTTTTGTGTTTAGTATTTTGTGTTGTTTTTGTTAAATGTTTAGTTCCCCCATGTTAGTCAAGTGGTTTGATCGCCCACTATATGTGTTACCCTGTTGTGTCTTAGGTTAGGTCTGTTCAATTAGTTAAAGTTAAGTTTATTGCCTGAGTTAATTCTGTTTTCTTGACCTCTTTTAAGGGCCCAGTTTGTAAATTATCTACCTTTTTAGAGAAAATTAAACTTTTCGCTTTTGGATGAATCTGCTGTTGTCGTCATTGGCTGCTCGATCCCTAACACCTAGGCATTGCAAAGAAGTCATACTGGCATGTGGAAGACCACACTTCTACTGAACCTCATTTTGACTTGTTTAAAAGACATTCCATCAAAGTTGGATCAGCCTGTTGTGTGTTTTTCCTCTAATAAATTTAACTTCTATTACTAATGCTAAAGAATAAAGCATTTAAAAAAAAAATTTAATTCGTTCAGGTAGAGGATGTGTTTTCGTAGTGTTCCTTTAATTCTTTAGAGCAGTGTATACATAAATAATCAATTTGCATCTGCGCAATACAATATGTTCTGAATCATAATAGACATAAAGAAAATACAAAGAAAAGAATGTATTACTCTGTGGGTATGTTGTGACAATGGTCTATTTCAGCCTGAAAGGCATAGATGGGTACATGATATGGGTTCAATTCTGAGGATTTGTGGTTGAAAAAATGTAAATGAATCCTATTTATTTTAATATTTATATTGTTTTATATAATAGTTCTGTTTTTCTCAAAGCTAAAAAAAAAAAAAAAATCCCCCTCCAAACCTCTAGATGGCAGTTTTTCAATTGTTCGACATTTTGAAAGGGACATCTTCAAAGGTAAGTAACACCGACAGTTATAAGTTTGTAATTTATTCTTGAAGAAGACAAAAATAATCACAAAAGGGTAAAGAGCTAAAATAATATGTTAATGAATGCGTTTTAGAAAATCTATTATGTTTTCCACAACATACCCGTAGGGGGTGGTAATGCCGCGGTGTGGCGCATGCGATAAAATTACACACGAAGAAGAAGTGTTTCCATGGAAACCATACTGAACGTCGTTTCCTGTTTGGCTCCGGAGTCTGGCGGGAGTTTGCAGCATGGCGGTGCAGCCGAAGCAAAACCTCTCCATGGACAGTGCGACCGAGCACGGCTTCTTGAGCTTCATTTTCTCGATGCCGGAGAAGCCGGACACCACGTTCCGCATATTTGACCGGAACGAATACTACACGGTTCACGGGAAAGACGCCATTTTTGCTGCCAAGGAGGTTTTCAAAACTAATGGGGTCATCAAATATTTAGGTTCAGGTAACAACAGCACGTGGCAGATTAGTCGTGGATTTGTAACCTTCTAGAAACTAATTAGGTGTCCCATTATCTACAGATAAATATTGCCTAAATATTTATTAAAAGGATTTAATGGAGGCTTTTGTAATGTGTCACTTAGGTGTCATTGATTGATGTCGGTATAGGTGGTATAGGTTTCCTTGTCCTACTTGGAGTTTATGTGGCTAAAAATACATGTTTTTATAGGGAACACCAAAGTAAAGGAAAAAAAGTTCAGAGTGGGGCTCTGTTGTTGATGATGATCTTTGTGTGCAGGCAGTCGAAAACTGGAGAGTGTGATCCTGAGCAAGCTGAATTTTGAGGCCTTTGTGAAAGACTTGCTGCTGGTGAGGCAGTACAGAGTGGAAGTTTACAGAAATCACAGCAAAAGCAGCAAAGAGCACGACTGGAGAATTGAGTACAAGGTACTGGGACATGATGTGCAGCAACCAATCAAGCTCCCATAAAGTCCTCAGTCTTGATATCTAATGTTTGCTCTAACAACCGGTTCTGAAAAACTTTTTATTTTTTTTGGGTGATGTCTCCTTCCAGGCCTCGCCGGGAAACCTGACTCAGTTTGAGGATATTCTCTTTGGAGGTGCGACGGGAGCAGAGGGCTGTGCGGGAGTCGTGGCCGTCCGGTTTGCAACAGCAGCTGATGGGCAGCGCATGGTTGGAGTCGGCTACGTAGACGCAGCTCAGAGGAAAATGGGAGTTTGCGAGTTTCCAGACAACGAGATCTTCTCCAACCTGGAGTCCCTGCTCGTCCAGATTAGCCCCAAAGAGTGTCTCTTAGCTCAGGGTGAAAACAGCACTGATGGGAACAAACTGCGGGAGGTATGTCAGTGGTATTTTGACCCAAAAAAAAGGAAGATTAGTGTGGAAACGCTTTGTTCTGTGTTGTTCAGGTGGTGCAGCGCGGTGGGATGCTGGTGTCCGACAGAAAGAGAGCTGACTTCAGCAGCAAAGACATCATCCAGGATCTCAACAGGCTGCTGAGGGCGAAGAAAGGAGAAGCAATGGCGAGCAACACACTTTCTGAGCTGGACAAGCAGGTGATTACAAGAAAAAAACATCTACCTTTCTTTCTTGACTAGAGAAAGTTAGATCCACTCGCCTTCATCCCCAGGTGGCCATGTCGTGCTTGGCTGCAGTGGTGCGATTCCTCGACCTGCTTTCAGACGAGTCTAACTTCAACTCCTTTAGCCTCGCCCCACTGGACCTGGGTCAGTACATGAGGCTGGACAATGCTGCGGTCAGAGCTCTTAACCTCTTCCAGGTCAGATCCCAGTCTCAACTAGTCCTTCAGAATTGCAGGATGTCAACTTTCACATTTAAGTGAAGAAAAAACAAATCAAACAGAACATTTTTATTGTTTTTATTCCCTTTCTTTAGGGCTCACCTGATGACCTCAGCGGCGCTCACTCATTGGCCGGTTTGTTGAACAAGTGTCGCACGCCGCAGGGACAGCGATTGCTCAACCAGTGGATCAAACAGCCGCTCATGGACAAAACCAAAATAGAGGAGAGGTAACAAGTATTACACGCAAATCTTGATTTATGCAAAAATATGCATCGAAGATTGTTATTGTCTTACATCTGGATATTTTAAGACTTTTTGGGGTTCAACAAATGGCAGTTTTTGTGTGTTCACAGGTTGGACCTTGTTGAGAGTTTTGTGTGTGACGCTGAGCTGAGGCAAACTTGTCAGGAGGACTTGCTGCGCCGCTTCCCTGACCTTCACCGCCTGGCCAAGAAGTTTCACCGCCACTCTGCCACGCTGCAGGACTGCTACCGCGTCTACCAGGCTGTGAGCCAAATCCCCGGCCTCATCGCAGCTTTGGAGAAGTACTCGGGTATTCGTAAAACAAAATGCCGTTTTGTCATTTCTGTGACATCTTAGACCAGTTAAAAGGTGTTTAAGGCTTTTCTGTGTGTTTGTAGGAAGCTACCAGGTTCTCCTGCAGGCGGTCTTCACCGTCCCGCTCTCAGACCTGCAGACCGACTTCACCAAGTACCAGGAGATGGTTGAAACCACACTGGACATGAATCAGGTCTTTGGCTTATGAGTGCCTTTTTAAGAGCATTTTGTTGTTTTTTCCTTTGTTTACATGATTGTTGGCTTTTGCAGATTGATCATCATGAGTTCCTGGTGAAGGCATCGTTTGATCCTGTGCTGAGCGAGCTTAGAGATAAGATGGATGATCTGGAGAAGAGCATGCAGGCGGTTCTAAACAGTGCTGCCAGAGAACTGGGTGATTACACAAACACACACTGGTGTTGGTCCTTAAAGTCTCGTGAAACTGAAGGGATCCAGAACAGATCAAGTTCTTGTACAAGAAAACATCCAAATTGAAGCACCGTTCAGAGCAGCTTGACCTTTTTGTTCAACAGCCATGAAACACCAAAGAAAGTGCAAGTAAAGTGAAAAACCGCAGGAAACAACTGTAGTACATCAATCTACTATTTTACAATAGTTGATTGATTATAATCATTTTATAAAATTGATTCTTTGTGGTATAAACAACAGCAGTGGTTCTTAAACTGGGTACATGATAGTTCTTCAGATTAAAAATATAATTTACAAAAATCCCTAAAAATACAAGTTAACATCTCCATATGCACAAAAACAAAGGTTCATGTGACCTCTGGCTCTGTCCAGCTCTTATACAGACATCGGGATGCTGCATCTGTGCCGAATGGCAATGACAGTGGAATTATCAAAGCTGTCTCTGCATTAGCTCCTCAGAAATAAATGACTTCCCCCTCCATTCATCTCTCCTTGACAGCCTTATGTGCTGTTTTAAACACCTTTTAACCAATACCCAGGTGCATTCTGGGTCCTCGCAACACCATCAGGAAAAAATATAAAAAACAGCACAGACAGGTGTTCTAAACTCAGAAAAGCTTTTATTGTATCGTTTTTTTTTTTTAAGCGATTGCATGAACCTCCTTTAACATGCAGTGTTACTATAAACCCGCTGCGAACCGATTTCACGTTTCGGCCGTCATGTGCTACAAGTGTGTGCACTAAGTGTGGCTCTGCTCCCGCTGACTCCAAGGTTAAAAGCTGTGGCAGGTTTTTTCCCGTGGCGATAACATCCACTGGAGATGTTATCTGAAAATGACCCCAAACCCGCAGACTGAGCTTCATGTGGACTGGCTCTGCCGCCCTCTGGGTTCACTCAGATAAAGCCCTGAAGCTAATTAGGCAATTTAACTGTGTGAGTACCTTGAAGCAGACATGAATGATCTGGTCACGTGTCTGTCATTTGACTATTGGAGGACTTGGAATAATCCACTGTAGGCAAACTAGTTATTGGAATGAAGGAGTTCAAGATGTTCTTGTGTAATGGTCATCTTTTTTCCAAAATGTTAATGGATTAATATTATTAATATCTTTTTATACCTTTTGTATTATGTGTCTTTCAGCAGACTCAGTCCAAAAAGAGTTTTTTCTTGTGTTTTTGCATTTGATAACCTGTCCGATCTAAATCAATGTCCTTCCTTAATCTTTTTGTTTGAAAATATGAACAAATCTTCTTCAAAGTGAATTTTTTTTCCATCTTTTTGTTTAGTTTAAATCATGAATTTGTTGCACTTTCCCGCAGCATGTCTCCATTCAAAGATCTGGCTTTTCTCAGATCTGTCCTACTTTTTATTAATGAATTTATTTTAGTTTTTCATTGTTTTTGGTAAAAGATTTTTTTTAAATCTCTCCACTCCGACCATCTTTTGATCTTTTGTAAAAGTGTTCCCAGGTGTATTTTCATTATGATTATGCCGTTTTTAGCTTACAGCCCATCACAACCCCAACCTAACATCAGTGCAACAAAATGGCGAGAAATATTGGAGCTATCCAACCGTACAGTGAGCCAGATATCAGCTCAGATGAGGAAAACAAAGACGTTCATGGATCTATATATCTATAAGTGGATGTGTCAGAATAGAGCGGAGCAGGAGTTTGTGGCCTGCCCAGCGTACTTCCTACTTAACAAATACACTTTTTCCCACTGAATTTTTATTTCTGTCCCTAATTCACAACGATTTGACTAATGAAATACTCAGAAATGCAACTTTAATTTAAATTTTCATCATATGTGTCCTCCATCATCAGAAAAATGCAACAAGAACATGTTTAAAAGACACAGAAAAAGCTCTTCTCATCTCTGAGTAGGTTTTTAAGCTGTAAAATACCGCTTTGGGTTTGTTTAAAGTGAGGAATGAGCATTATAATACATGGAAAAGCTCAAAAAGTTGCTTTGTTTGTCAAGTGGACGGACCCTTACTCTATATGAGAATGGACTGAATAACCCTTCCTTTCCCCTGGCGTTCCAAATAGGAAGTACTCATTGGTTCCATAGACTTCCATTAAGAAACGTTGTTCTTAATATTCACTTTTTTTCATGTTTTTTCTTCATCAAAAGTTGTTAAACTGGCAATTTAGATCTGGTCGTAGTAAAAGTAAGTGGTCTCAAATCTCCCAAGTTCGCTTTTAAGTTGTAGGGGTGTGGACTTCTAACAAGCTCAGTCCTGATTGGTCAGAGTGCTCGCTGTAGAAATGTTGACTGAACATCGGCTCAGACCAATCTCTGGTCTTACTGACGTCGTCTGGGTTCAACATGGCGACTTCCATATCGCCAAAAAAAAAAAAAAAAATCAACTAAACTCACTTAAATTACTAAAATAAGCCATTTTCTATGGGGACTTCCCACTTTTTCTGTGTAGAAACCAAGAGTTGATGACAGCAATCATTAATTTATTGTATCTAAGTTTATAGTCACTAGTATTAAACACTTTTATGTATTATTGAGAAGTCAAATTGAGCTCCAATCACTTGTTGTTTTAGTTTTGACCCTTGAATGAACTACCGAGTCTCATCTGTGTTTCAGGTCTGGAGGCGGGTAAAACGGTGAAGCTGGAGTCCAACGCCATGCTGGGTTTCTACCTGAGAGTCACGTGTAAGGAGGAGAAAGGCCTGCGGAACAACAAGAAGTTCACCACCCTGGACGTCCAGAAGAACGGGGTGCGCTTCACCAACAGGTGGGTCACGCCGATCCCCCCCTCAACCCCCCCTCTCCTGCTCTCAGCTGACTGACTGAACTCTGCATCATCCCCCTTCACGTGTCCGCAGCAAGCTGAGCTCTCTGAATGAGGAGTACACCAAAAACAAGGAGGAGTATGAGGAGGCCCAGAACGCCATCGTCAAAGAGATCATCAACATCGCCTCGGGTGCGGATTCCCATCACATGTTGCTCGCGGCAACCCATCAGCATGGCATTGATTTGACCAACGCCAGAATCAATGCTGTCTTGTCTTTGAGGAAATACTAGATTCTTACTTCTAAAATGTCCCTTTTTGTACGTTTGGATGAATCGATTTCATTCTCCAAAGGTCAGTAAACTGTACGAGTCTTTGAACTTGTAAAGAGGAGTCAGTGTTGGTGAGATTTAGGTCTGCAGCTCGCCGTTTTATCAGATGAGGATCTTTTTGCTGCCTGCACATGCTCCAGTGATTTATTTCTGCTCCCCGCTGAAGGCTTTGAACTTTCCTCACACCAGGTTACGTGGATCCTCTCCAGACGCTGAGCGACGTCATAGCGCAGCTGGACGCGGTGGTGAGCTTGGCCGGGGCGTCCGTTTCGGCGCCCGTGCCGTACGTCCGTCCCTGCATCTTGGATGGAAGCTGCCGGCGCTTGGAGCTGGTGCAGGCCCGGCACCCCTGCATGGAGACGGACGCCGACACCGCCTTCATACCCAACGACGTCTCCTTCGTTCAGGGGGAGAAGAGTTTCTACATCATCACAGGTGGGGCTGAACGTGGCGTCGGTGTGAGGCGTGACGGCTTTGAAGCTGAACTCCCGTCTGGTTTCAGGACCCAACATGGGCGGCAAGTCGACGTTCATCCGGCAGGTGGGCGTGATCGCCCTGATGGCTCAGATCGGCTGCTTCGTCCCGTGTGAGAAGGCGGAGCTAAGCGTGATCGACAGCATTCTGGCGCGGGTGGGAGCGGGCGACAGTCAGGTGAAAGGAGTGTCCACCTTCATGTCAGAGATGCTGGAAACCGCCGCCATTTTACGGTAAGAGCGAGTCTTTACAGGTGATTCTCCGAGCCAAGCTCCGCCTCAATTTTCATGTCGTTCCCGCAGCTCGGCCTCAGAGAAGTCGCTCATCATCATCGACGAACTGGGCAGGGGCACGTCCACGTACGACGGCTTCGGCCTGGCCTGGGCCATCAGCGAGCACATCGCATCCAAAATTCGCTGTTTCTGTCTCTTCGCAACTCACTTCCACGAGCTGACGGCGCTGGCGGCGCAGCAGCCCGGCGTGCACAATCTGCACGTCACGGCCCTGACGACGCACGACACGCTCACCATGCTGTACCGGGTCAAAGCAGGTCACTAGTGAGCTTTAATCCGAACATGATACATATTCAATGCAATTTGCGCCCCCTCCACTAGATTTCGCCCTAGGCAGCCGCCTAGGTCACCTAAGCCCAGGGCCGACCCTGAATCCTCACCAGAATAATACAAATTGTATTTTAAAGTTTGAATTTTCATCGTCTTCAGGCGTGTGTGACCAGAGTTTTGGGATCCACGTTGCGGAGTTGGCCCACTTCCCTCCAGCGGTGCTCGCGGCGGCGAGGGAGAAGGCAGAGGAGCTGGAGGAGTTCCAGGAGCTCACGGGGGATAAACCGGAGGAAGATGAGCCCGAAGCCAAGAGGAGGAGGACGGACAAACAAGTAAAGCCACACCAACACGACTGGGTTTAATCGAAAAGTCGAAAAGTTTCTGATTTCAATCTTCCGTTAGGCCGGAGAAAGTCTGATCCAGGAGTTCCTGCAGAAGGTGAAGTCGCTTCCTGTCGGCACCATGGTGGAGGAGGAGGTGAAGGTGGAGCTGAAGAGGCTGAAGCAGGAGCTGGTCTCCAAAAACAACACCTACATCAGTGACATCCTGGCTCGCTGTGTTCCTGCGAAAACCACCTGATTTTTCAGAACGTTCATGTGCTGTAAGAGCCACACTACAACACTTTGTATAGTTTCATAATAAAGCTTTTCTCTTTGCTAGTGCTTTGTGTCGACTCCTCATTTGTCTTCTTCAGTTCCACTTGGATCGAGGTTTTTTAGTAAATCGTCATAAATTACAGCTTTGTTTTAAAGGACCCGCATGTTTAGCAGATTTCCCAGAACCTCATGATCACTGACATCTTACGTTTGGAACAGGCGTGCCTGAAGGCCCCTCGCTATACGTCCTGTGTTGGTCACATTTGATAAAGTGACACCACGAGATTTACTGCATGTAATTGACATCATCCCCTTATAGAGTGTTGATGATTTGCTGTACAGCTAACAAATTCCAACAGTATATCATTCGAAGAATCCATAGTGTTTGTTTACTAAATCTCCTTCCTTCTGACTGACTTTTGTTTTTTTTTTTACTTTTAGCCTTTATGAGGCTATGTTCTCATAAAACTTTAATTTATTTACAGCTATGAAAAAAAAAATCACCTATGTTTTTGCTTTTAAGTGGATACAACATTTAAGTAATTTTGGATGCAAAGTGGTTTTTCATGATAAATAATCGTCTCCAGGAGCTCCTGTCTGCAGATCCAAGACTCAAAAGTAACAAAAATAGAAAATATTTATGTTCTTTAATTTAGTATAACTTATCAACTGGTAACACGATCAATGTAATTCCAGTAGATTTTGAAGGAGAAAAGCGGCGTACTGGAATAACGTTGATCGTGTTAATGATTGAAAACTTACAGTATGCTAAAGATTTTTTGTTTAAGCTTCACTAGTGACGCCTAAAGTGTTAAAGGGTTAAACGTAAAAAAGTTTAATTATCAGGGTTTGTAAAGTGATTAGAAACAAAATGCACTTACAGTAAAATTAAAAATTATGAATTCGAATTGTAAAAATAAATTTTGAGTTCAGTTGTTTCATTTTGAGAAAAAAAAGTAAAAAAATAATTTAAAAAAACAATAACTTTTGGTAAAATCTACTTTTTAAAAAGTTTAACATTGTTAAAGTGCTTTTTCAGTTTTAGTACTTATTTTACTAAAATCTATCTGACTTCGATTGACGGATGTGTATTTTGCAATATGTCTTAAGGTCCTAAAATAACATTTTAATATTCCTTTTTTTTTTGTAATTTAATCAAACCCTTAAAACTACTTCCTTCAAAGTGTTTTCAATGACTGTTCTTATATTTTAGTTTACCTGCTTTTATTGTGAAATTCTACACAAAAAGTCCTAATTTTAAAGATTTCGAATTTTAACATAGGATCAAACAAAGTTAATTGTGCTCCAATTCAGGATGCTGAGGTTATTTTTTACCTTCAAAATTAAGCCCACCTCCTGATTGGGCCTGGCCCCCTGAACAAAATCAGAGACACAAGATTTTTTTTTTTTATTTGTTTAATTTTTGAAATGTTTTAGTAATATTTTCTCTGTGAAGATTGCAGACCAGGATTATGTAACCTTTAGGTATATGACATTACGTGTGGCACTCTGGAAGGACATAAATGTTTACATGGACACGCCCTGTGATTGGTACACTTTCTCTGTTAGCCTAAAAGCTAACCTGGGCCCCACATCACCCCCTTCACAAGAAAAAGTTTGGGGACCCCTGCTCTAGACATCTCTACAGTTTCAAAGTAAGAACAAAATATATTCTTAATTTAGGACTTATTGTTTAAAAACTGAGGTTCTAAAATTGTGATAAATTATCAGCATAAAGCCAAGTTTTCCTATTTAATTGGGACTTTAATGTGTTTTCAAATTAAAAAAAATGTAACTAAAGTTATAAAAACAATGCATACTGTTGTGGAACTCAGATAACTGCGTCAAAGTAAAAGTCTGAAATAAAATATGAAAAATATAATGTCTAACTTACTTGCTTTAAAAATAGATTTTTGGGTCATTTGTTTTTTAATATTTTTTACCTGTTTTAGGAGCCTGGCTAAACTTTAATTTTTGGCTTTTTTCTTTTTAAGAAGGTTGTTTCTATCTCTTCTTTTACTCTGAGGTCACAAAATATTTAATTTGTAGTTCCTAACCTTAATCATAAATATTTTTAAAGAGTTTGATCTGAACTGGATGGAGTTTTTGTTTCCTTGTCCCGTGTAAAAGCTGCTTTGTGCTTTCCCAAACATGCTCACCAAAATAAGAGCCTGCTCAGCTGCTCCAGGTTTCCTGGAACTTCTCCGTCTTGCAGCCCACAGTTGGAACCGGCGTGTCTGGTTGCCACTCTTAACATCATTTCAGCCGTGTTGATCCGTTTCCTCACGTCAACCCTGTTTCACAACATTTAAAGTTTAGTGCTGGAATTCAATGTTTCGTCTTTTTTACACCTCAAATCTGTTTTGTGATTCACTGCTTATGAGTTTTTCTTTTAAAGCTGCCAAATCCAACTCAACTTGGACCTTTAAAGGACACAACTAAGTTGATGAATGAAGCAGTACATCGAAATGAGGTCACAGTTTGAATCCGTTATGAGAGTATGTGAGGAGGACTCACCAGAAAAGGAAATGTTACACTTTGTGAAATCTGGAGCGTGCAGTTTTTTTGTTTATTTGTCTTTTAGTCTGCTGACTTTTGTTTTATGTATTTACTTACATTCATAGAGTCCAGATTTCTCGGTCATTCATTTAACTCTCTGATGTTTATTTTCCTCAGTGGATTCTGTTAAAGGAAAGAATAAAAAAGTAGAAAATGGTCTTTTTGATCTTTGAAGTACAAAGGAACCGTACGTCAAAGTCCATATAAACGGGTTATCCAATTAGATACATTTTCCAGGAAATAAAATAAAAGCACAGATTGTGATAGAAATGATAAAAAGGTAATTCAAAGACAGACACGTTAGAGCTAATAAAGATTTATTTTCTTAGAAATGGCCAGTCTTTTCTGTTTTTTTCTTTTTTCTTTCTAAGAAAGTATACCCCTTTTTGAATTCCAACTAGCATCTACATAATGGTTATTGAATACTTCACAATATATTAAGTCTAGATGTTATGGTACATGCATTCGATTCAGGCTGCATGAGGAGCCACAGTCACCACGATACACAGGAGGGGAACGGGGGCGGGGCTGCAGGGCCACTCTTCAGTTCCAGTTCAGGAGGAGCTCGGACGCCTCCTGTTGAAACCCTCTCCGCAAAAAAACAAAACAAAAAAAAAAAAAAAAAGACTGCATCGGCTTAGAAACACGCACACACAAACACACGCGCAACCTGCACTGTACACCACATTTACATACACCTCTTTATACAAGCATGGAGTCGCTCCACCCGTCATTTCAACGAACACGCCGGAGAGGGTTTAGTGTTTAAACCAGATTCTCTTTCACAGAAAGAATTTCACCACTGGGCTGATCGGAGTTGCTGCGCTTTGTGACGAGGCGGGAGGAGGACGCTAACCAAATAATAATAATAATATTAATTATATCATAAAAATAAAAGACATTCAAATACAGTTTGCTTTTTGCTTGAAAATACAAAACTACGTGAGAAAGCATTGAAATAAAATCCAATGATCGGAACATATATATATATTTATATTTAAAAGTAAAAAAAAAAAAAAAAAGCCCAAGTGCTCCATCAAACACACGTTTTTCTTTTAGTCCACACACAGCAACATCCACCCGTTCATTGCGATGTTGCAACTTCCTGGACAGCCAATCAGGATGGATGCTGCAAGGAAGCAGGAAGTCTGTGCGGCATCACGAGTGCCGACATGCTCAAAACTTCTCCCATCATCTCAGTTCAGTAAGAAATCTCTCGTGGCCGCTCTTGCGCGTCTCCCCGTCCATCGCAGCGAGTCCGACTGGCGATGTGGACAAAATTAAAAGCTGCTTCCCATTGCAGCATCTTAAACTCCGCCCCGTTTGAGAGCGCCGCAGTCGGAGTCTCTCTGGGTCCTTGTGGCTGCGGATGGATGTGTGTGTAGCTGTGTGGTCGTCTGCTCATGTGAGGGGGATCACTTCACGGCTTCAGTTATGCTGCAGTGTGTTGGACTCGATAGGCGGCGCAGAGTCGTACAGAGTGTCCGTGTCGTGTGTGGGCTCTCCGGCGAGCGTGCAAGGGTTGGACAACGTTCCTGCTCCACAGTCACAGAAAAACCTGTAGCGGGGACGCCAGAAATGAAGGAAATTTGTTACATTTAATGCAAAAATACTAAGTATTTTAACTCATGCAGTGTTTCGTTTTAGGGTAAGTCAAGCAAAAATGAAAAGAAATAAAACTTTTCTTTTTAAAAAAGAGAGAAAAGCCCACGGGTCTTACCGATCATGCCGTATAAACTCTACATCGTGTCCTTGGTGACATTTTTTGATGCAGTTGACACAGATGGCGTTCCTATCTGTTGTATTACAGGTGTGACATCTGGAAAACAAACAAGAAAATGTTCTCATGAACATATAAAAACATTAATTTGAAATTTTGTAAATGTATTCCATATTTTTGGAGTATAAATATTAAATATAAATATATTTTTTTGTATAGTTTGGCAGAAGGTGCAACTTATGTGATTTAAAAAAACAATAACAGCATCAACCACAAGAGGGTGCTGTGGATCAGTATTTGTAGAAAAGCTACACAAAGAAAGAAGAATTTAATGGATTTAGTGATTTAAAGAGACCCAAAGAGTTTAGTTTATACCATGCCTATTGGAATTATTGCTCATATGTTGCGCTAATAATACTAAATTCCTCTAATGATTCATGAAGCTAAATATGGTTACCATAGTGATGCCTGTATGTATTCAGCCTTTTATTATTCCGCATTATGGGTTGTCTTTCAAGATAAAATGTCTATTATTGTTACCGTATTTTGTTAAATAAATTGATCTCAAAAATGCGACTAATATATGATTTTTCTTCCTTTAGTATGCATTTTTTTGGCTGCTGCACCTTATACTCCATAAAATATGTAAATGAAAATGAACTCATTTAGTTTATCATTACTTCCTTTGGAGTTTGCAGACTTGCTGGAGGGATTTCAATAAGATAAGAAAAAAATCGATCGATTATTCGATCAGTTGGTGAAATGATGACCCAGATTTAACTTTTAAAAAAAGTTTAAGGTGCAGAAAATGACAATCAACTCAAACCACCAAGCAGATATAATGCATTTGATTTTTGATTATTAATGAGACAGGAATGTTGAGAAAACAATGAAGAAGATTCTTTTTCTTTCCTAAATGATTTAAAATAAACTTTTGTTCAGTATTTGTTTATTTTAACTTAAAAAAATGTTTTTTCTTTCCCCATATTTACTGCAAAGTCCAAGTCCACTTTTCAGAGCATCTGAACATTTTACTTTTCCCTTTGTAGAATTACAGATTTTATAATAAATCCTGTTTTGTAGCGACAAACATTTTACTTTTTTCTCACATTACTTCTGTAAACTCAATTCTTAAAGAGCGATTTTAGTTTGAAGAGGTGAAAAACAGAAACAGAAGCTGCAGCTTAAAATCTGACCTATAAAAAGCACAGAGCTTTAGTTGTGGCTAAAGCGCGATCTACAACAACTAGATTCATCAGACTTCTGCACACGCCGGTTTTAGTTTAATTAATATCAGGAAATGATACAAGCGGACGGTCATCTGGCTCTGTGATTACAAACAGGAGGCTGATGATTTTGGAAATGGCACTTTGCTTCCACGATAGATCAAATACAGAAAACGATTGAAATCCTTTCTTTTTGTGGCCTGATGGGACATTCTGCGGTCAAACCCACCTGTAGAAGTCGTGCATGGGGTAACTGGTGTAGCTGGAGATCTTGTACAGACACTGTCCTCTGCTCACCGCCTTCTCAATAGCATCCTGATTGTTCAGAATCTTGTTATCTAAAGCAGAAAGAATGAAGCTCTGAATCCAGCATGGTCGTAACGGCCACGTCAGTCCGAGCAGCGACTAACCTTTCATAGTGACGTTGACTCCTGAGGCCAGAAAAAGCCCTCCGAAGCGATTGTTGAAGATCTGGTTTCCCTCCAGTGTTGCGGTGGCGTGGTTAGTGATCTCAATCCCTGGTTAGGGGTATAAAGAAGACTCATGAGGTAAAAAGATTAGGAAATGATTGTGTTGAAAGGTCTGTGAAACAGACCTGCAGCGAAACCATCAAAAATGCGATTCTTGCGGAGGATGGGATGACTGTTGGTGCTGATGAGGACGCCGGCCTGAGCGTTCCTGAAGATGTCATTTTCTTCCAGAAGACCTAAGATTTACAAAGTCATGAGCCTCAAAAATCACATTTACACAGAACTATTCGGATAGACATCTACCTCGGCCTCCGTTAAAAATGCAGATTCCCCCGTCTCTGCCGTCGTGAATCTTATTTCTCCTCAAAGTGGGGTTGCTGTCCGTCTTGATCCACACCCCCGCCATGGCGTTGTCAAAGATTTCATTGTCCTCGATGAAGCCCAAACCTGGAGGGAGCAGGGTTAAGTAAAGACACACGAGCGCAGATGTTGCAGTAGAAGATGTGAACACAAACCGGAGTTGTAGACCAGAATCCCTCCATTCTGCCCCCCCCAGATTTTGTTGCGTCTGATCTTCGGATTGCTTCCCGTCCTGTGAAGATCCAACATTTTCAGCAAAACAAGACTAATCGGTGCGTGCGGCATTTTTAATCTGATTGAAGTTGAGCGGATAGAAAAGTTTCATAGTTACCTTATTTGTACACCAGAGTACATGTGATTGTAGATGTCATTGTCTTCCAAAACGCCGTGGCCGTTGTCATAGAAATAAACCCCAACCTGAAGACGTTTGGATGCAGAAAAACTATCATCAGATCCTGTTCTAATGTACATGTATGAGAAGTGCAGCTTTAGTTTTTTAAATGAGCAGATTTTATCACGATGGCCAACAGTTCAGAAAATATTGTGTAAATTAAGTTTTCATAAATAAACAATAGGATCTTTATTCTACAGATTTTTGCACACATTAGAATACATTTAAAATCATTTCAAAGTTCCATTTAAATGTTTAGAATGAGTTTCATTAAAATTGACAGCTAAAGTTGGCAGTAAATACTTAAATCATGACTCTGTCACTCATTTCTTAAGAAACATGAACCATTCACTGCAGCTCAGCTCTCGTACCTGTTTGCCGCTGTGGATGCGGTTCTTGCGGAGGACAGGAGTGCTGCCTGTGGTCACCCAGACTCCAGCCAGAGTGTTGCTGTACACCTCATTCTCCTCGATGACTCCCTGACCTTTCTCGTGCTGAAATAACAATAATAAAACAGTTCAAGCAGATGCAGTTGGATCAAAATGAATATTTTTTTTGTTGTGCATTTACCACATAGATGCCCCCGTGCTGTCCGTCGTGGATCTTGTTGTGCCGAACGATGGGGCAGCTGTTGGTTCGGATCTGGATTCCGGCCAGGGCGTTGCCGTAGATGTCATTGCTTTCTATCAAACCTCGCCCGTCTCCAAATATGTACACGCCGCCTTGATTACCGTTGTAAATAGCATTGGCCCTAAATTTAAGGGGAAAAAAAAGTCAACCACATTGAGAAAAATATTTAACGCTTGCAGGTAATTTATAAACGGAATGTGTCCAAAGTGTGGCGTGTGTTTAAAAATGACAGACTTCATGTACAGTGCAGTGAAAAGGTAAAGTAAAAACTAATTATAACAGGGAAGTTGCTCTCCAAATCAATGCTAATATAAATCAAATTCAAGAGAGGAATCACATCGACATGTACGATTCTGGAAGGTTTTAGCAAAGCTCTTTCCAAGGTTTTAGGAACTCCAATAAGAGCTATTGTTCTTGTTCTTCCTTGCAGCGTTTAACCTTTGATTATGATGAGAAAATCATGGGAAAATAGAGGTTGCACCGTAATTATGGACAAAGATGAAATAAAGATAGCCATAAATGCAAAAGTATGACCTGTAATGCTTTAAAAACGTAGTTTTCAGTAACTTCCCACACAGGAAGGAGAATTTAAAGTTTATAAAAAGATAAACTAATGTAGATTAAATGATAAAAGGAGAGGCGAGAGGAAAAAAAAAAAAGTAGGTGACTTCTTACCGTATCGTGGGGTCACTGTTGGATGTGATCCACACGCCTGCAAAGTTGTTGGCATAAATTTTGTTCTCTATAAACTGGCCCCGCCCCTTCTCGTGGACGTAGATCCCCCCCGTTTGGCCGTGGTGGATCTCGCACCGCACCACCGTGGGGTTGGCGTACGCCTTCACCTCAAAGCCTGCTATGCGATTCCGATGAATATTACAGTTCTCAAAGTAACCCTGGAAAAAGAAGGAAAAACGACTATTTACTTTGTTGATGTTATATAAAATAAAAGCACTCCAAAGTGAACTTACCATGCCGTGATCAAACGTGAACACTCCAACATCTCGGCCGTGGTGAATGTGGTTTCGTCTAATGATAGGGTTTCCGTGGTTTTTCACCCAAATTCCTGCTAGTGCATTGTTGCTAATTTCATTGTCTTCATAAATGCCCTAAAACAAACAAAACAGAAACATTAGAACATTAGAAACATTTTTAGATTTAAAGTAAAACAGTGATGGAGGAGGTCATCTTTACCTGTGCGTGGTCTGTAATGTACAGTCCTACATTCTCACAGTCACTGATGTTACAGTGTTTAATGGTCGGACAGGCTCCCTGTCCACTCACACACACCGCTGAACCCACTGGACAGAAACACAAGAGCTACACTTCAGTAAAAAATACATAAAAGTCTTCAGAAAACCACATTTTAGCTTATAAATCCTCTTCAAAGCACACCTTAACATGATTTTAAAAATACATTTTATGCAAACTACACATATGTAACAAGTTAGGTTGTTAAATCACAAAGCAACACAGCATTAATACACAAAACATGCACACAGTTGGAATCATTTTTCAAGGATTCTCAAATATCCAATCCAGCAAAAGAACACGGAATTCATCAGGGACATCACATTACAAGAAGATTTAAGAAATATATAAGCCAGCTTTTGGAAATGTGAAATCATAAACAAAGAAAACTGTTTTTCTAGTAAAACCTTCAACACTTAAAGAGTCATTCGAGTCGGCTTCTCACCGACTACAACCCAGAAGGAGCCACAAAGTCTTAAATCACTGATTTGCACTAATATTTGATTGTTGCTGTTATGATAACTATTAATTAAATATTGATTTTGTCATTAATAAAACAAAAATTAAGAGAAATTTGCATTTTTTTCAAAGTATTAAACAGTTGATAATTTTTGACATAATTCACATGAAATCCTTTCAAAGTAAAAGACATCCTTTACCACGTCTCAGTGCAGAAAATGTGATAATGTGTAGTGTGACGTCAGCAGTTAAAAAAAAAAAAAAAAAAAAAAGTGTATTCTACCTTTTGTGGTGCATCTCAGCCAGAAATTTATAAATCCAATTGAATTAGAAGTTAGGTGACTTTTACAGTACTTAAAACCCTTGAATTTGTACAAAAACATCATTCTGGTTGTACTTACTTACTACCACTTGATTTTAAAAAAAATCTGTCAAAACGTTTCATTCCGACTTTGTAAAAGACTCATAGATTACTTTCTTTTTGTGTACTTTACAAATTACTTTTTACTTTACTATGTTCGAAAGCAAAAACATTTTTTTAAAAGGTTGCAGAGCCATGATCTCGTACAAATCTTCTGAAAGTAGGTGTAAAAGAGCGCTTACCTGTACAAGTGGAGCGGATGATGCAGTGGTCGATGTTTGGGCTGCAGTTGACGGTGATCTCCAGACAGTGATGGGCGTTATGGTGCTGCGCTGATTTATCATCAGGATTAAACTATTCAGAGAAGAACAGCTGAGGTCACACGGGGACTGTTATCCACCTGACACATTCAAGTAATGCGTCCAAAGCTGGTAGCAATATAAAAGGTAATAATGTAGTTATGAGCGTAATTAAAAATTAAGAAGATAACCGGCCAACATCCTGGCGAGTAGTGAGATCATCTGAAAAGCAAGCGTATATTTACCTTTATGGTCATGTACCCCACGTATGCATCCTCTGAGCCCTCCATGAAGACGAACGTGGAGTCTCTTGTGTTTTCAATCACCACCTTATCTGCTACTTTACCAGGAGCTACAAGAGAAACGGAATCATGCTCACAAGAACGCTTTAGCGTGGAGACCAACACACAAGTCAGCTCTAGTCTCCTCGTTTCTCCAAATACTGACCATACTACACGAAAGGCCTCAGCAGCTCTCAAAGATACATACTTACCCGCGCCAATCATGGTGATGGGGGACTCTATATAAATCCACTCATCTGTATAGATGCCAGAGTGAACAAAGATGAGCCCATCGAAGTGGGCTTCCTGCACCCCACCCAGAGCATCCTCAATGGTGTCATAATACTGAAGGGGAGAGAGACACAATCAGGCAAAGAATACACATATTTAAAATTAGACTGCAGGAACAAGCAGAGCAGATGCTTAACCTATTTAAAGCAGAGATGTCCTCCTACAAGTTTAAGTAGATATAAGAGGACGGAAGATGCTATGCAGCGTGGATAGAGAAGACAGTCGTCCTTGTGTGCTTACTTACCAGCATATTATCTCTGCCTTTGTATCTGCTCGGGCTACTGTAGAAATGCTCAGCAAAGCCTGGCTTCACATGAGCTCCTTTATACTGCAAGACAGAGAATATCATCAGTTAGATCCACTGAAACAAGCAGCATTTTCATGCAAATTTATTTTTAATTTGTACTTATTTTTAAGCACAATTTTCAGAATCAAAATCCTGGTATTGTCATTTTTACACAAAAAGCTTGTGACAACAAAATATTGGTGCTCACCAGACAATACAATAAACAAAAATGTATGTGTAGAATAAAGAAGAAAATTTAGTGGAAAACAAGAATATATACATGTATTGCACATAGGAACACATAAATAATAATAATAATAATAACATTTTTGCACTTTCATGCCTCTGAGCTGCTAATTTTTGCCCTTTAAAAAAAAGAAAGTTGTTGGGGTTTATGTATTGAGTAGCATTTAGGCTACTCTGGGGAAGAGACTGTTTTTGAGACAATTTTCATGCCTTTTAAAGACTCCTAAAATATTTAATGCAAAATCAAAAAATTATATTATTTTATACAGAGATTGTACATATTTTTTTTTTGTATAAGCAGAAGATATGAATTGTAATCCTTGTTTTACTGAAGGCAGAACAAAATTAATATCGAGTTAAATTTCTCCATCAGTGGAATTTCAACCCCTCAATCCATTTTTCAAACAGCATTAAAATGCAGAAACCGTCGAGAACTGCAGGAAACCAAAATATACACAAATACTAGAGATGCAACAAGGCACTTTCCTTACAATGCAACTCAAGCCTTGATATTTGGGTCACAGTTTAGTTTCAGTTCCATTTTGGATTTGTGATTCACAAAACAACAACAAATGACTAAAAAAATCTGAGAAAAATCTTCTAATTTGCTAATAAGCAAGAAAACCATTTTAGTTAGACTATAAGACAAGTCTAATGACACTATAGTTAGAGGCACATGTGTTTGACACATTCAACGAAAACACACTAAGGATGCAAAAATTCCCTTTTGCAAATAATTTAGTTCAATCGTGTAAAATACAGTTCAGCTTTAAACTGAGAATTGTAGCATCCCTACTAACAACACGAAATTTCTAATATTTGAAACATTCTAGAAGTCCATACATAGACAATTCTTTGGAAAGAATTACATTTGTTAATAGGCCACGCAATACTAATTAAGGGAAGGTGTCACTGTTACATTTCTAAATAGAGAAATATAGATTAATATGATCATGATTTGATTTACAATTTAATATTGTTCAATTAAATTTAATATTAACTGAACCAAATGGGAATTGCAATCAAAACAGTGTTCATAATTACAAAAAATAACAGAAATAGATTTTTCTGCCTCAAAACTACATAACATGCAATTACATCCAGCAGAAAAAAAATGTATATAAATGATTTTAATAGACACACGTCCAATGTAAATATATATATATATTTCTGCATTAATTACATAAATTTAAAAATAACAAAGACAAGCTTACTAGCTGCTGGAAGCTCTCTTTCCACGGGTTTGGGTGTTCATACTCCTCAGGGTTGACCTGGTAGAACTTGCCAGGCTCAGGATGCATCATGGGACGTGTATACTCAAACACATCCATATATAAGCGTTTCCTGCAATGTATAATAACAAAAAAATAAATAAAAATACCAAAAAAAAAAAAAAAAAAAGAAATCTCAGCTGCTGATCTTGAATGAGAGTCAAATGTAAGAACAGAGTGGTCTTCAGCAGTACTGACCAGAGGATGGGGTCGTTTGCTAGCTGGCTGAATCTTTTGCAGACACAAGCTGCCTGGCATAGGTCCTGCTCCAGTAAGTAGGAGAAAATCTTCAAAATAACCTCATCTGGGAGCTTCTGCTGCAGATATTGTTCTGCTGGGGCAGCTAAAATGTAAAAAAATATAAAGATACAACAATCTCATTATTTGAGGGGCTTTCAGTGTTCAAGCAAACAGTAAAATGAAACAAAGGGGGGAAAGAAACACTCCTTATCCAGCTGCAGTGCTTTTACACACACCTGGGAGGTCGTGGCTCTTACCGGACACTCGTGCCCGCTTGGCTCGATGGCAAAAGGCTTCTGTTGACGAGGTGGAGGCTCCCTAAAGGACAAAGTGACATACGCATTAAGCCAATATCATATTAATAAGTCATGTGCTACTCAGAATTGTCTAAAATAAAAAAGCAAAATGCAATCTAACCTCCATAGGGCCCTTGCTGGGACAGGCAGAGGCGGTGGCAGAGGCAGCTGTGGTTCTCTTGGGTAGCAGGGTCTTGCGTCGAAGCTGGTAGGGACTGTTCTGAGCACCTGGACCGGACTCTTCAATAGCCATCTCTGCTGCAGCTGCTGCAGGAGCCTCTTCATCTGGGCAGCAAAAACACAAGGATTGTCTTGAGCTGCACAATGATCGGACTTGTGCATAAACGCTGCACGTTCATGTCATTGCAATCGGAATGCGAAATAAGCATACAAAAATTGGGGATTCCACTATGTCATTATTGCAGTGACAGCACCAATGAGTGACTGAAGCCCAAAATGCGCAGGTTAATCGTTGGTATGCGAGACAAAGGTTGGGGATTGATAATGGCAGATGCGATCCCTGCAGCTAAAACACTCTGCAGGATTATAAGCAGTGCATAATTTGTTTATGTGTGAAGCAAAATCAAATAATGCTGTCAAATCTATTCTGCAGCCGTACAAAAACGTCCCACTGACGTCCGGCTAATGGCTACAAACTGAACTGCGTAGCTGACAAATCCGCGGTGTAAACAAATGGAGCTACGGAGGCTAGCATGTTCGTTTTAGCATTCGCTAAATAAACTCAAAAGACGGCGGGTCTAAGTCTTAAAATCGCTTTGTCTGTCTACGTGCAGTGTCATCTATCACATCTGATTTGTGTGGCCTCTTTCGGCTATAGGAGCTAGTTAGCAACAACCCAAATAGGTGCTAATGTTTTGGTTAACAACCCAAAAATGGCAGTCTGAAGATTTACCCCCACCGTAACCGCTATGACAGCTGGGAATGCGGTAAACGGGGAGACACAAAGCTTCAGATGGAAGACAGTCCCCTACCCTCCAGCTGAGGAATAGGAGCCATGTATGATGGCTGTGCTGCTACATACGCAATACGTTAAGTAAAGACAACCCCCAACCTTATCCTAACCTGGAAAGCTAGCTGGCTCCGATCACTCAAGCCAAACAAAGCGCGGCCTGGCCTGAGCCACAGAGCAACAAGCCTCGGGTTTTCCTACTAATCCCTGCCGTCATTAGCAATAGTGAAAGGGCTACAGTAAAACCGACGCCCTCCGCCATTGTTTTAACCGATTACATTAGCTTAACGTAGCCTAGCTTACCTCTTTCTGCGTTGTTCCGTTCGGGTTGTACCGGGCGCGGCCTCGACACTCGCCTTGGTCTTCTGTTGGTAGCCCTGACGGAGTTCATCTGGGGAGTTGGTCGTCGAAAAATAGACCGCTGTCCTCGACCGCCCGCCGCTAAATTTAGCCGTCAACCACAAGTGCCACCCCGACAGCCCTTTTCACGCGAAACCCAAAACAGTTTTGCTGAGAAAAAACAGGCTTTGGGGGTTAAGTTACGTCTTTTTTCTCTTCTCTACGTGGTGTCACAGCTTCCCCCGTTCCACCGCTCGGTGCAAGCTCTGTCTCTGTCTACAGCAGGAGGAGCCATTAACCCACACGGGAAACAATCGCGAGAAAAAAAGAACAGAATGTTGGCTCCACCAATGACGTGGAGCGTTTTAAAAGTTCCCTTCCGATTAGCCAATCAGACTCTTCGTATCGTGCAACTTAACAAACCTATATGTTTGGGGTTCGGAATCGGTCAATCGGCGCCCCGATCAATTTACAGAATGTGCTGATCAAAGGGCGCAATGGTAATCGATTTACGTACAAGTTCAAGCTTTTCTAAAATTAAAATAAAAATCTAATATAGTTGGCTGAAGTGTTGCCCACAGCAGTTACCTATTTATGTGTCAACTAAGCTCACAGTGTTCAAACAACCGGATTAACCTAAAAAATATTTTTAAAAACAAATTTCAAATTTATGTGAATGTGCACCATTCGATGTGAATATGTCATATTCCAAAAACAAAACAAAGCTGGGGTGGATGGGAGATTTTTCAGTTTTGGATTTTGGATGTCAACTTTGTGATTGGGCGTCATTCTATCAAAGTACCACTAGAGGGCAGTGTTCAGCTGAAAATGTTTAACTTTGATGAACAAAGAAAATTATTATTATTCCTATTAGTATTAATGGTTTATATTTTAAAATAGGACAGAAAAGAACTTTAATCAAATTTTGTATGTAAATATTTTACGTTGAATTGATTGGTGATTTGTTTCAAGCATAATATAGATTGAAAAAATAATAATTGATATATTGAATCATAATTTTGATCGTATATCTAAGATACCTTTTTTAAGGTGACTGTAGAAATCTTTGTTCGTAGCTCATCAGACCATAGCGTTTTTTTTTTAAATAAGCACTTATTAAAAATACTGTAGTAAGAATGTACACTCAAGGTTTAAATGCAACAGCGGCACCTGGTGGCCAAAGTGTAAAAATACACCTGCACCTTCTTTGAACGTAGGAGACATCCACTAGTCTGAGGAGCCGGACACCTTCTTGCAGCTGCAACCTTGAAACTCTGGCTTTCTTGTCAGTCTATGTGTGTGTGTGTGCATATTATCTTGCTGCCATATTCATCCTCCTGTAATAGCAAGATAACTGAGCAGCTGTATTCTCTCCTCCTTCAACCACCCACCCACACTGGCACACAGAGCAGATTTTGGTATGGTCACTTCATCCTTGAAAGCTTTGGATTCCGTGAAGGACAGCATTGCAAGATAAAGACCACTTTCTGGAAAAAAGAAAGGCGTGAAGGATCGAGAGAAACAGGAATGTTTATGAAAAACTTTACAAAAGTGTTATAAAGTTTTATAAAAGCAAATAACTTTATAGAGAGCAAATATATTCTGTATATGAGAGAAAATTTAAAAACTAATACCATTCTGTTTACAAAATAATGACATATAAGAATTGAATATTTGTAACAGAACGAATGTAAAATATTAGTAAAGCAGCATTAACTTTGTCATAATAAATATTCTTCGTTTCATTAATAAACATGAAATGAAAATGCACCAATAAGTGACAACTTAGAAACCTTTTTTCTTTTCACATCTAGTATTTTTAACCTGTAGTAGTAAAACTAGTTCATTTTTAATGGGACTCCAGATGGAAAATGTTTATTAGATGAAAAAAAATAAAAATTATGAGTTTACTTCTCCTTACGGCCCCCATTAGCCCTGAAACTCTACCCATCTGGCACGTCAACCCAGCTAAGCAAATTTACAAAATATTATCACTCTATGACCCAGTTTAGTTCTAATTTTTCAGCACTCTAGTGGTGGTCTATGTGGTTTCAAAATAAAAGCAGGCACTTCCTGTATTGAGATAGTGTAAAGTTAAAGGTTAGCAAACACACTTTTAGCTGAATATTTGCACAAAAGAAAACAAGATAATATCCTCAAAGAGAGACTTGATGTCATTTCAAGCATCAATGCAGTTTTCTACACTAAAACAATAAAATAAAAGCAGCTCAATTTGTCAAACTTTAGTGTTCATAAAATGAAAATCAGCCATATGTGGTTCTAACCTTTTTGGCTACAACAGGAATAAATACAGAATGATCCACTTAAATGTGTACTGGTGGATAGTTGGATGACAATCAGCACTCTTGTTTCCCATCCAGACTGAGCGTATTGGCCAAGGAGTACATCACACGACTGCTCTTTGGAGAGGTCCAAGTTGGCTGCTGGCAGGAGGAAGTCTCCGTCCGGTAAATCTGCGCTTGAGTCTTAAACAAGCCAAAGCGGGCTGCAAGGAGAAAGAAGTCTCGGCGAAAAGTACGGGTGAAAAAGGCGTACAAGAAGGGGTTGGAGCAGGAGTTGATGGGGTAAAACAGGACCAGCAGGAGTTTGGAGTCTGACACCGTGATGAGCGGATGCTTCAGGGCAGCCGAGATGGCGAAGAAGGAGATGGGAGCCATGCAGAGGAAGTCTGTGAAGATGAGGATGGCCATGCGCTGAGCCACGCGGGTGTCGGCGTGAGCCGGCGCTGATGAGGGCTTGCGGTAGGTCAAGTAGATGCTTAGGTAGCAGCCGCACACGCAGATGAAGGCCAGGATGTTCAGGAGGAGAAGAGAAACCAAATAAACCTGGGAAGCCAGAGACTCCACATCCATGGGCAGACAGATACTCACCTGCAGAGACAAGAACAAAACAAAATAATCACCAAGACCTTGATCCAGCAGCTCTAAAACTAAATAGGAAGCTTTCTAAATGATAATTCATCATTCAGCTGGGATGAGAGCCATGAATGAAGAGTTATATGGAGTTCACCTAAAGGAGAAAGGTGAAACCAAGAGCAGTTTATAAAAAATATTGAGCCTGGCTCCAGTTTGATAAATAATGAAGAGCATCTTTTAGAAGCTTTGCTTCAAGAAATTTTTAAAATTTTATGTCACATCCACAAATACAAGGCAGGGCGCACATTTAAGAATATAAAAGTTGAAAACAAACTCCTGAAAACACACAAAATAACAGTAAAGAAAAGTCAGAGTGCAAGTTTAGAGTTTGGGGTAATTGTGTCTACATGTGCAAAGGAGATAAGGTTCTGCGGACTTGTTTTGAAGACTCGGAGCACAGAATAACAAAGTCTCGGTCTGAATGTGCACTGACATTATAGTAACATCTAGCAGACAGTAGAAGGCAAAGGATGCTGTGACTTGAGTGGGCGGCTTCTGTGTTTGAGTATCTTCGCAGACAGGTGAGGGGGCAGGAAATGATGCGCTCTGCGATTCCCTCTACCTGCTGGACAGTGCTCCAGTCTGCTGCAGAGCATCTGCTGCACCATTAAGGTGATGGAGGCCGTCACGGAGCCTGTGTAAATGTCTGGAGGCTTCTTAGAAAATACTTGTTTTTGGGTGATAAAGAACAGCTGCAGAGCTGTGTAGTCTTTGTTAAACTCAGATGTTTATTTTATTTTTCATTTTTTAAAAATAGGTAAAAATGAACTACAGTTGCAGGAGAAATTATGTTAACCCTAATTTCTGATGTGTCCATAGCCTGCTTAAATCAATTCAAAATATGCATTCATGTTTTTACTAAACACAATTGTTCATCCAGTTTGCGCATAAAACCAAAATAATTTCTCATACAACTGTAAATTATCTGTAAACTTTATATTTTGGCTCAAAGTCTTTACTTATTAACCTGAAACCATAAAGATTGCTTTTAATTTACTTTGGTTGTGGACACTGCAAAAATCTTAAGAAAGTAAAGAGATCCTTGTTTAAATAAAAAAATGCACTATTTTCTGTTTTGCAAGAAAAAAAACAATAGCTTAGATTGAGAAATATGTTTAAGTAAATTGATTTTTTTTCTTTAAAAAACCCAATTCTTGGTTAGATAAATTTTAAGCTTTTTTTAAAAGAGAATGTACTATTTTTTAAGAATTATTGACTTATTTCTAAGGGGCCTGTTTTTGTAGTAAATATTTCACATCCTTTTAGGACGTTTTTACTCTTATAAAAGCTTTCTTCTGATTGAATAGTTGGCCTTTAAATTTCTGTCTTGGCAGTCTACATGTTAAAATGGATGCAATGTGAGAGGATTTATCCCAGCACAAAAACACTATATGTATCTACCATCTATATCAGATTTTTCTTCTTGACATTTATATATTGCTTGCATTCTATATAAAAAAATCCCTGATATTTTGTCAGAAATGCCTCCCATCTTTTTCAAGATTAAAATTGCCAATAGCCCAGACCTGCAATTCAATCTTCTGAGACTCCTTCTGATGATATTGCAGAGTAGATTGCGCCTATTTCCATGACATACTGTATCGGGGGAGACAAGCTGACACTTGACTCTCTAGGTCCCATGGGTCTGTGGCTGTAAGTCCATCAGCAATTTTTTCCATTACTGGTGTTGCATCGACAGTATTCCTCCATGTGCGCTCTCTCTTTAGACAACCCTTGCACGTCAGGAAAAGGATTCAAAGGCTAACATCTAAAGATGAAAATGGTGTTTTTAACATGTTTTTGTGTTTTTCTGATGATGGAGGAAAGAAAATTAAGCTCCAAATTGCATTTATGAGTATTGGTTAACTCAAATCATTGCGAACCAGTAGCAGACAAAAATGCTGTTTGAAAAAGATTGTAGCAGTGAGGTAGAGGCTACAGTCGGCAGGCAACAAGCTCTGTGTTCAAGAGGTTTGGACCACTCGTGTTATGTAGGAGTCTCAAACTCAATTTACTTTGGGGCCACTGAAGGCAGAGTCTGGGCCATAGAAAGTAGAATTTTCATGGTATGGCCCCTTTAAAATAAAATTCAGTATTTTCAAAAGTTTTTCAGGAAACTGAAAGGTGAAATGTGTGATAAGAACAAAGAACCCACTTTGCTGTAACTGCTGACCCCGACTGTGGGTAGCAGCGCGGCGAGTGAGGAGAAGATCCAGCCCGCCGCCATGATGACACATGCATGCCTCATGCGAAGTTTGCGGTCGAGTCTCAGGGCATGTGTGATGGTGTGCCAGCGCTCCACCGTGATGGCTGTTAGCGTGAACACAGAGAGCTCACTGGCAAATACCTGCAGAGGAAACACACGCTTGCTTTAAAAATGTCAAATTAGGATCAGCTCAGCAGCGGAAACTCAAAAACTACTGAAAACAAAGGAAAAGTTGAAAGTACAAATGAACATTTATCTTTGTAATTGTAACAGTTCTAACTTTTTTAAATTTAAGTTTCAAATTTAGATTTTTTTTTTCAAATTTTCAATAATTCCTTCAAGTTTTCAATATGTAATTTCAAGATAAAAACTGCTTTCAAATTTTCCTTTTTTAAAAAAAAAAAAAAATCTATTTTCAATGTTGCTGATCCTGATTTGACCCCATAGAAATTATCCACGGCTTGTTCAATATCATCCATAGGATTTTGGGGAAGCAGCTGTGCAGCTGCAGACCTACTGACATCTGTACTTTGATTTGTGAACAATCTTAGAGGGGAAAATGAATTCAACCAGGTAGGACATTTATTATATTAATATTGTACACATTTTGGTTACATTTGGTTTGGTTACCTTTCATTATTTACGTAAAATTGCTCTAAATAGCGTTCAACAGTCAGCTTTGCTGTTCTAAACCAGAAGTCACCCTGAATACTCACGATTTTGTGTAACATCACATAAAAAGAGTCTATTTTGGAGTTTAGCTAGTAGTTAAGCCATGTACTACCTTTTTTGGGTTAATTTGGAATCTAGTGAGGTTTTTTTTAATGCTAATTTCGAGTTTAGCTAATATTTTAGCAACATGGTAACGTTTTTGGCTAATTTGTTATCTACTGTGGTTTTAATAGACTAATTAAGAGTTTAGCAAATATTTTAGCAACAGGCTAACGTTTTTGACCAATTTAGAATCCTGAGGAATTTTAGGCTATTTTGGAGTTTAGCTTGCATTTAAGCAGTGAGCTAGCTTTTTTGGCTAATTTGGAATCTACTAAGGTTTTTTGGGCTAATTTGGAGATAAGCTCATATTTAAGCAACACACTAAATATGTTTGGCATGTATTAGGGATTTTTTAATCATTTTTTTTAACATCAGCACTCTTTCATCATTCTTTTTTGAAATTTCCCATCTTTTAGCAAATTTGCAATTTTACAAAAAGTTTTTGTATTTTCAGCAAATCCCTTCAGCAATTAAAGTAAATAGCGTCACCTTTTTTCAGCAAAAGCTTTCAGACTTGCATTATTGGAGGTAATGCAACTTTTCTCGTTCATGTTTGTTACATATGCAATGAGATCCATGCGTACGCACCGTGAAAAAGCCTGCTGCGCTGCAGCCGAGGCCTGTCTGCCAGTCGATGGCGTGGTTGTAGTAGTGGCCGTGAGTCAGCATGTCTATGGTTGCTATGACGACCAGGTAGATGCCCATGCAAAGGTCAGCAAAGGCCAAGTGGCACATGAGGAAACGAGGGACAGTCAGTTTGGAGCGGCTGCCTGAGCACACAAGAGGAAAGAAAAGGGTCAAACAAAACTAGTCACCAGACAACAGCTACAATATTGGGAAGAAAAGGTCAAAATCTCTTGCCTAGCAATACAAGGAGAACTACAGCGTTTCCCAGCAGGGCGAGGACGGAGATAATCCAGATGAGGACCCGCAGAGGGACCGGGGACATGATGTCCTCACAGGGGTTAAAGTCGTTATCCGTTGGGCTGCAGCTGATGGAGGTAGAGTTGGAACAGTGCTCCCCGCTATAGAAGTCAGTGATGTATTTTGCCATGGGGTGGCTGCACAGTGGGTTCCACTTTGATCTGGCACGAAACACAGCGTTCAAGTCTGGCTGATGCATGGAACGTGCTCCACCTGAGCAGCGGGTCACCATTATTCATTTTTTTCCACGTGAAAAGCCTTTGGTTTATTAGAGTAAGCCAACAGAATGTGACATTTTCTCAATCTGTATCTCCCAACCATGAAGTAACATTTAACAGACAGCTGAGCAACTAGTGGGAACATTCTAAAGCAACAGATGGTGACAGTTTGAGCCGAAATGGTTCCTAAAATATTCACTCTCTCTCTCAAAAAAAAAAAAACAAACAAAAAAAACAGTCTATCTGGAAATCTGTACCTGCTTCTCTGCTTGTTTTTAAAGGCGCAGCAGTGCGAGGGGTACGTCAGATTAGCCGAGCGCAGTTTGGTGAACTGTTGAGGGGGAGGAAGGATTTTCAGGTGATAAGCAGATTCTGCCAACAGCTTCTTCAGGCCACCGATGATGTTATCAGGCAGAGAGCTGATGGCTGTTTCAGAGATGTCCCTGCAGAAGGAGGGATGAAATAAGATTTTTTCTTTTACATTTGTTATGTATTTCAGAAGAATTCATGTAAAGTAAAATTTCCATTCCCTTTAGTTAAATAAAAAAACATAAAACATTAAATATGTCATATTATCAAGCAGTAGTTCATATATTTATAATAAGCCCTTAAAAACTGTAAAAAAGTAAACATCTAGATCAACAACACCCAGCGGCTGACACATTTAATGCTGCAGATTTCCAACTTGAATGCCACTAAACACCCCAAATATGCAGCATCTGTGCATAATTCTGCAGCAGAAATAAATGAAAGAACTTGGGAACATCCGAGACAGACAGTCAATAAGCCCCGGTCTGCGGCAGCATCCATGAATGCAGGTTTTTATGCAAAGGCACATTTTTTAAAAGAGATTAAGAGACAGCTTCACCTCCTCTGTGCCCAGCTTGTTAAAAACAACTTTCCTATAATGAGCTGAATCCAAATTCTCTGTCTTATAAAGACTTAAATCCAGTCCCACGACTCACTGAAAGCAGTTGCCTCATTAGGGAAACAAAGAAGACCAAAGCAGCCGGGCTGCTTTAGTCCTGTTTCAAGAAGCTTAAAGAAAATGTGCTGATTTATAGTAAAGTCAGATCAACAGTGGTTGATCTCAGTTTAAACAAGGTATTGTTATAACTGTGTTAACATGGTACCAACCTATCTCTCAAATAATAATAATAATAATAATAATTTTATTTTGAAAATCTTCCACACAAAACCACAGTGCTTTATTTTAAAAGGCCTGTTTCTCAAAAGGCTTTAAAAGGAACCAAATTGACCAATTAAAAAAATGTAAATGATTATATTAATAGTGTTTTTACATTGAAAAATGACACAAAATAGAAATATCTACTTTTTTAAAGACATTTTGATTTATTTATTATTTTAAATAAACACAGCTCTTTAAAAAATAACTATTTTGTATTTTTAATGTTTTCTATTAGAGCTTAAGTGATTTGACAGTAACTTTATATTTTCAGTTTTATGTTTTAACTCACATTATTTCTGCAAGTTATTTTTGGGATCAAAGAAATGATCTAAAACAAATGCCAGAATTAAAATGAAGGAATTAAACGGAAGGGGGATCATTTAGTTGCCAAATATTTTTTGGATATGAAAGAAAAGTGAAACAAAAAATAGCTGTCCAAATACAAATTCTTTTTCCTGCTACTGCTAAGGAGGATTTGAATTTTTCCTACACACGTTCTCGCGCAGACCGAACAATGTAGGATTAAAAAGATGTTGGAAGTCATGCTTACAGCACCACCAACTCACTGGAACCCACAAAGGCCTCGCCGCTGATGTGAGTAAGCTGTTTGTTGCCTCTCAGATTCCTATTAGAGAAGAAGAGAAAAAAAGAGATGTGACATATCTATCTATTTCTTGTAAATTCCCAATTGTGCGTCAGTCTTTGACTCACAATCTGTGCATCTTTGTTCCGTTGAAGGCGTCACTTGCCACCTCCCTGATGCCATTTCTGGTTAGCCGTCTGTCATCGGGAGGAGATGCCAAGTTGTGATCACGTGGTTTGAAGACAGAGAACATTCCCAATAAGAGCTCCTGTCTTATTCTTAACTAAAACTGTATCGTCTTCATTTGTAAAAAACTTGTTTTCTCTATATACATGTAAATTAATTTGCTGTACATCTTCTTTCATAATTTTCTCTTTTTTTGCAGTTGAGAGAAATTGTATAGCAATTGGATCAAATTCTCCTTTCCTGGTTGAGAATCATGATGTGTTCCGAATCAGAGGCATATCTGTCTCTGTCCATCACATGTCCACCGGGGTCTGTGTGTGGGCGGTAAATGTATAAATAGAAAAGATTAATTTCTTACATCTCTTCAACAGTTTTAGTGCAGAGGCCCCTGAAGGCATTGGCAGGGATCGCCTGAATGTAGATGTTGTCCTGCAGGTCGCTAAGCAACACAGAGATGAAAACCACAACATAAATGTATGGAAAGGAAAGCTGACAGGTATTTGTTAAGACAATTATGTAAACAGTATTGGAGGTGTATGTTTTGTTGTGTTAGTATGGTAATAAGCCAGGTATAGAATAGATGCTAGTAGTGTATTATAATGTAATTTCTTAGTATTTTGAGCAGTGGAAAAACTGTAACATGGTAGGAAATTCATGTTTGAAGTTTTAGCAAAATCCGAGCATGTTTTATTTACCTACTTGCAAAATATGTATCTTTCTTTATTTATTCATCTATTTTTACCAATCTTGTATTATAGGCAAAACCTCACACAAACATTTAAATGTTTTTTTTAACATTATGAACTAAACACAAGAGTTTTTAGAATTTTTTGAAGTGCAGCGACTGATGGATCGGGTCATTAGGCAAAGGCAGGCGATCGCCTGAGGCCGAGCTGAACACTTAATAAAAGTGTCTAAAACAAAGGATGTCCAATTCCAGGCCTCGAGGGCCGCTGTCCGATATGTTAAAAACTGCTTTAGCCACTTGGACATTCAGTAATTGGGGAGAGTTTGGGATCAGTTGGCTCCTTACGGAAATACATTCCAGCCAGGGACATGCGGTCAGGGGAGGCAGGTGAATCAGTGCCTCACCTGTCATCATGACATGTATATCCAACTAATAATAAAATAAATATGCGTCCATTAACTTGTTCCATAAATGCAATTTATATGTTTGACCCTGATTGCCTAATTTTTATCCTCAAAATTACTGTATTTTGCCTATTTCAGCGCAGGTTGCGAGGTCAGGTCAGGTATAGTTTTTAAATTCTTATCAAAACATTTGGATTTATAACATTGATTCTGTCTACTGGTGGACCAATGAGGACATTATTTGGCATTTTAACCTAAATAAGGATAAAAAAAAATTATAAATATACAACCACTGCAGGGGCCCCCTGTTATCTTTTGCCCGAGCCCCCCAAACTGCTAAGTCCGCCATTGCCAAGGATGAGTTCTGACAGGAGAATTTTTCTTAATACTTGTAGGTATTTGAAGAAGTACACGTTTGATTTGAGTGCATTTTGTTTCTGAATGCTTGTGAGTTCAGGTGCTTGTGGGAATAGCGTGTGTGGGTGCGTTTCTGAGCATGAGTTTGTGGTTTATTTCTGTCTTCGTGCTGACACCTACAACATGAAACCATGGGCGGAAGAGTGGATCTTGGAGAGGTCCGGAAAAATCCTCAAACCCGTGTTGGTGATGATTCTGTGAAGATCCAGGAGTCAAAAGCTCATTACATCCACAAAGGAGCTCTTGAAAAAAATCAGAAGCTGAAAGCAATGACATGTCATTTCAGTGTAGTAACTTGGGGAACAAGTCACCCAGATTGGATAGACAAAAATAAACTAGAATGCAGCTTTACAGTTATTGAGACAAAAAGTACACATAAGAAAATGGTACAAAAAGTATAAGAAGCTAAATAAAACTTTAAATTTCAATATAGCTGTGTATAAATGCTGTAATTAATAAAATGTGTGTTTTTTTCATTGATTCGCCTCTACTTTTAAACTTCTACGTTTACCTTAATTCATTTGTTTTATAACTTTGATTGTTAGAAATATTTAGCAATTTATATTTTTAACCTTTTTTGTGTCTAAACGTAAATTTCTATTTAGATTTTCTAGATATTTAAATTAATAATTAAGAAAAAAAAAATAAGAAGCCAAAAAACATTGAACCGTTATCATATTTTATGTCTTTTGGGGATTTATTTGTTTCAAATAGAAGTCTCATAGATTAATACTATGTTGCAATCGGAAAACAGCTACATTTTTGTGTCATTTTCGCTGAATTCCAAGATGTTTAAAATGTTCATTTTTTGTCAAAAAAATGAAAAAAATTGACTTTAAAGACCCACTCCACTGAAAATGTTGTTTTTAAATATTTTTAACATGTTCTAGTGGAATTTTTTTAAATAATGGAGGGCATATAAAGATAATTAAGCTCAACGTTGTATATTTGAGTATTTCTTTATTCAAATTGTTGTGAATCCGGAGGAAAAATACTGTTGGAAAAAGAATGTAGAAAATGTTTTGGCCGGCCACAAGCTCCCTACTTTGAGCTTTCATTAATGGGAAGAGGGGCGGAGTTGCTCCAAAAGTCCACAACTCAGAGGGAAATTTCTAATGAACTCGAGCAGCTCAACAGAAACTATGTCCTAGAAAATGACAGTTTTTTGTAATTTGGGCAAAAAATAACATTTTCAGTAGATCAAAAGATGAGTTTAGCCATTCTAAAGGCTTTATTTGTGGCACTTTAGAAGGTTATATGGCCACATATTCACTCATATCAATATAGATCCACCTTTCTGTCAGATTGTTTTTGAGATAAAACTAATAAAGATCAGAGCTGAGGTTTGAAAAATGACCTCTGTGCTGTGAAAACCTTTTTTTGAATCAATGTGTCAATGCCAACTCTTAAAATAATACACCCTATTATGACTTTTTCACCTGTTATGACACTTTTAGTGAACAAAATGGCAGAAGTTGACATTTTGTACACTACATTTTTCAAATAAAATATCTAAAATCCGTTATAAATGTTAAAAGGGTAATTGATTATTTCATAATTAATTTTGAAAGGAAAACTGTTTCCAAATGGTTTTCAAACAAGCACAATTTATGAAACTGGTTTTAAGAGAAAGATTTATTTATGTGCCACCTCCCCTGCAGAGTTGCCCTTGTTTAAACACGAAACATCTAAAAAAAATTTTTTCCCCCAATACAGTGTCAAGTTTGTGTGCCCCAGTTTTTACAAATTGGGACAAGCACAACACAACTGATGACACCGTCCCTGAGGGATTTTAGAAATGCACCATCTCAGCTGTACTTTGAGAAGATTTCAGAAGATAGAAACAAATTAGTTAGAAAACAGAAACACATAAATGTGTGCGGGATACGGTGCTGGTAATTTCATAGCAATATATACATATATTTGCACACATGAGTATTTATTTATATATCTTCTCACAGCTGTGACACTTGATTTTTCTTTAAAGGAAACCAGGCTAATTAATAAATCATGTTTCTGTTTGTTTCTCGCCTAAAAAAGTCGGAGGCCTGTCACCCGACAGCTATTTTCAACTTGAAAAGAAACACAAAGTTGTGATTTTTCTCCCAGCGAGTACTCACAAACGGCGAAGGCCCACAAGGCTCCTGAAAGCATCTGGGTGGATGGAAGTCAGGTGTTTTGACTTGGTTATTTCTCTGCAACAGATACACTTACTTTTCAGTCACTCACAAAACAGCAAATACCAAGAATCTGCCCCTAATACTCACATTACTGTCAATGCTGGAAGATTGGAAAACGCCAAGGCTCCTATTTTCTGTAAAGCCATGTTCTGAGAAATCAAGCTGATGCACACAGAACGTTCAGGAATCGGGAATAAAAATGAAATTATTTGTTAATGTTTTTCAAATTAGAGAGCTGTTTCAGGAGAGAAATAACGTTGTTTAAAATACTCACACATCGAAGAGCCGAGGGAGATTTACAAAGGCAGACGGACAAATACTCAGCAGCTTGTCGTTGTCTAATATGGTTCTGGGGTTGAGAGAGAAAAACAGAAAAAAATATGGGAAAATATCTCTGAAGCTGTGGCAACAAACTGCAACCAACATTCTTAGAAGAACTAAAAGAAATCACAACTAAAATATTTGCATTACGTTCGATAATGCTAATGCTAGTGTGAATGCTTTCCCCTGAATGTGTTCGCTGAAGATGCTTTCGCAATTAAAACAATTTAGTGAAAGTGCCAAAATTATTTACATAATACTAAAAAATGTTAGCTTAACCCAAAATTTGCCTAAAGATCCTAAATTGTCCCAAAATCAAACACATTACTAAAATATTACCGTAGTTTGACTCCAAATTAGCCCCTAAAAAATCTCAGTAGTCAAATTAACCAAAAAAGCTAACATGTTGCTAAAATATTAGCTTGACTCAAAATTTAGGCTAAATAAATCTCAGTAGATGTCAAATTAACCAAAAAAGCTAGTACGTAGCTAAAATATTATCTCGACTCCAAATTAGCCCAAAAAATCTCACTAAATGCAAAATTATCCAGAAAAGCTAACACACTGCTAAAATATTAGCACAACCCAAAATTAGCCCAAAAAAATCCCAGTAGATGTGAAAATTACCCCAAAAAGCTGGAAATATTAGCTTGACTCAAAATTTAGCCTAAATAAATCTCAGTAGAAGTCAAATTAACCAAAAAAGCTAGCACATTGCTAAAATATTAGCACAACCCAAAATTAGCCCCAAAACACCACAGTAGATGCCAAATTATACAAAAATGCTAACTCCAAGCTAGCCCAGAAAACCTCAATGGAGGCCCAATTTGACAAGAAAAAAGCTAACAAGTTGCTAATATATTAGCTTAACACAAAATTTGCCCGAAAACAAACAAAAAAAGCTTTAAAAAAAAAAATTGTGTACAATTTCAAAAATAGTGAAATGTATGAATACTAGAAATACAAGCATGAATGTCCTGAATGTGCTGAACTTTTTGATGCTAAAATTGCTGTGAATCAGCGCTTGTAGTTAATCCTGTAGAAAAGTGTGCACATATTTATAATTCTTACAATATTGCTAATATGACTAGATAAGAAAAGTCACTATTTGTGAAAGTGTAAATATTTTTCTGTTTTATCAGAAACATTAAAATCAAATATAATTTGATATATATAATTAAAAAACCCATTCTTACAGTTTCTCCAGGTGCTGGAGACCAGTGAAGACGCCCTGATGGATCGCTGAGATCTTTTCCCGATTTATGTTCCTGCAGTTTGACAAAAGAAACCCACATCAGATCCACGTGATGCAAGAATGAACATCGTCTGGAATAACGATATGAGAATTTTCACACATGGCAGGAACGCGTTTGGTATTCACTCCGACGTGTGAATTTATAAACGGTTGTGAAGAGTTGATTTCTGTTCTTCATGCCAGGACTGTGTTTGTCAGTGAGCGTGTGTTGTTGAAGATGATTTGAAAAGAACATCCAATGCTGCACTCTTGTAAATATTTCAGTTGTTCCTGAGCCTTGACCTTTGAGCAAAGCAGAGCAGATGGGAACACACGCACCGCCACCTGGGAGTTTGCAGCGTATCTCTTGGGAATAGTCACTACTTTTGACACAAAGTATGTCCTTGTCTTATGAGAATTGGTGTGTGACAGCAGCACTTGAGTAGCTGCTCCTGTGGATTATAAAACACTTCAAGATTCCTGTAAAAATTGATTTTTTTTTTAATTAACACGTGTTACCATTCAATTTTATGTATTTTTCCCAAAAAACATCAATTTTGAGTGAATATTTAAGTGCATCTTTTAAAGATGCACAAAAATACCTTGAATGTAACACAAGTGAATGTTGAGGAAGGATTCTGGGGTTTGCTCAGTTTTCCAACTCATTCAGAGTTGGAGAATTTAATGGACGATAAAGTTTATTTCATCATGGATCCTGCCAGTGGTGGAGCTAGAAAATATTACTGGGAGCAGTGGGATGGGGCAAAAAAAATTTGAAGGGTTACATAAAAAAATACATAAATTAAAAATATTTAAGAGGCTTAAGATTTCATTTAAAAGTGAGGCTTTTGTTATTTTTGCACTGATTAAAGACGCTTGCCGCTGGCCCCCCGTAGCTCCCTCTCTGTTCTGATAATACTCTTTAGAAAGTGATCAAAAAACATGATAGTTTTGACCCAAAACATTTTATTACTCCAATATTTATCTTAGGCAAAAACAAGAGTTAATGAACAGCATGTCAAGCAGCCAGCTCTTTTAACTTAATTAATTAATAATTTTTTTTTTGCACATTTGCTTTCTAAAAGTTGTTTCATTTCACATTTTTTCTATTGAATAGCCATCCATTTGTGACTCATACAAAGTAGCACACAAATGCAGTAAAACAGAAACTTATCAAGAATAGAGAAAAGCAGACTAGACTCAGACACTGTTGAATAGCTGAAATAAAAAAAAAATGTTTTTGCTTATTTATATAAAATCCACAGATGTCTTCACTTTACGACAGAGCACAGGACTCGCATACATTTGCTCACTTGATAAATGTTTTATCAAATCAGTGATGGTAATTTCATCTCAAGATTCAGCCAAAAGGAGACGTTTGAATCATTATGTCAAGATGCTTTTAGATCTGAAGCTTTTTTATTTTTATGATGAAATCAGCTGCTTACTGTCAGTTATATCACTATTTCTTTAATTTGACCGTATATCGTTTCATTTATTGACAATTCTCATCATAAAGTTTGGGTTTAGAACTCTTTATAGCTTTTTAAAGAGGAATCAGTGGAGTTTTGCTCTTTTGTCGTTTCATCTTAACTGCTCCAAGTACCAAAACTTAACTGAACATCAGGTGAGTCTGAATATTCCTCTTTACTTACAGGACTGTGGAGTTTCTGGAGATGCTCCTGAGAAATGTGTTGAACCCCAATTCCACCTGGAAGCAGTCATCCTCTAATTCTGTTTCAGGCAAAGAAGTGCCTGCCGTCTGCAACCTGAACAACACCAGCATCATCTGTATCATCACCAGCATACTTTCAGTCAGCTTTTCTCCCAAAGAGCAAAAGATAAGAGTTCAAATCACTCTTTTCAAATCATGTTTGCTCTTGCAGAGGTAGGCTCTTTCCTGCAGCCCATGCTCCAGAACAAAGTGAACGTTTTCGTCTGGCTATCCGTCTGTCCCCTTGAGAATCCAAAGCCAAATCAGGCGCAGGAAATGTGAGGTGTTTTGGTGTTTTCGTGCAGTAGTGAATGTTGGGGGCGTGTGAAAGGCTTCAAGGGTGGATGAGGTTGTAGGAGGTCTCTTCTTGGTTGTGTTTGGTTACTTTATAATAAAGTACTGCAGAAAAGAGTGCTCAGATTATGCAAATTAATTGTGAAAAAGATCATTTAGTTTGATATTTCAGCTTTAATGAACACAAATTCTTCATTTAGATATTTTAGTGTGAATCAGTTGATAGAAAAACTCATTTAGTTTTTGCTACAACCCAATAATTAAATAATTTAGTTGTAAAAAGTTGTTATTGCCGTCAAAATAATTACTTTATGGAAAAAAACAAGCTGCATAAATGCATCTCAAAAACCCCAAACATTGTACAAAAACAGATTCTTATCAGAGAGAATGACCAAATAGCTAACGGTTTGTCAAAATTGTGACACAATAAGCTCAACTCATAGGAATTTTTGGTTCACTGTTTCAAAAACAATGTACTAATCAACTAAAGCAGGCATGTCCAAAGTGTGGCCCTTGGGCCAAATGCGGCCCTCGTTCAAAGCTCCACTGGCCCGCAGGCTCCTGTCATAAAATCAATAATAGCGCTTTCCAAGAAACCTGATTTCTTGATTGTGATTGGCTAAATTAGGTTAGAAGCTGTTGTAATCTTGTGACAATAACCTGAGGCTACTGTGCTTCACCTTCATATCTTAAAGCATGTGTCAAAGTCAAGGCCCAGGGGCCAGATCCGGCCCTCCAGATAGTTATATCCGGCCCTCCAGATCATTTTATGTTATTTTTGTTAATGGCTTGATGTTATTTTGAGTTATTCTCTAACTTGTATGATTTTGATAAAAAATATTTTTATGTAGAGTAAAATATTGAAAGTTATTTAAGGTTTAAATTGATTTATTCTGAAATAATATTCCTGCTTGTTTTTATTCGTAGTAATGTTAAAAAGTTTTAAAGTTTATAAAATTTAGTTTTAGGATATTCAATAAATGTTTATCCTGTTTGGCCCGCAACCTAAGGTCTGTTTTGGACAAACGAGAAGAACTTTTTTTTTATTGTTGTTTCTGAGCTCAAAACCCCAGTAGCTTGTAGTTCTGGACGAGATAAACCTTTTTATTTTTATTTTTTATTTTTTTTAGGGGGATTTAAATTAAAAAGTTTAAATGCATATTTAATAGTGAATAATATGTAACATATCACATTAACCCAATTTTTAGTGTTAACAAAACTCTCATTTTATTTATTTTAAAGACATTTTTTCTTCATTTTATTTCTGTTTAATGTGAGGAAACACAAATAAATAGTTAATTTGCATTTAAGGTTTTTATGGTGTTCAGAGAATGCAGGCCGTATTGTCGGCTCAAACACGTCTTCACCTCACATTATCTGGCCCTCTGTAAAAAGTTTGGACACCGCTAAACTAAAGCATGAAGAAAGCAAAACAAACATTACGGTCATTAAATCGGTATATTGTGTAACGATTAATCACTTTAATCAATAAATTGACTTATATTCCTACAGTCCAACCAGATGGATCTGTCTGAGGTAAGTTGATCTACATTATTATTAAATACTTTCAAAATGTAAGTCAATTATAATTAGTACTATTAAATACCATTTATACTGAGTCATGGTAGGTTTATTTTACTGTAACGTAAGAATAATCAATGTGATGGAGGCAAAAAGTGATCAATCTATCATTACAGTCCAACATGTTGAAACACCTTGAATTTTCCAAAGACTTGTGACCATACAATGTGGTAGAATATTCTATTGATGTGTTATCTTTATGTGATAAAAAACTAAAACATGAATGGATTTGACATTAATTCTTGTTGACTTGTTTGTTTGTACACTTGATTATCCTGCAAATAATTACAAAGAATCTAGCAAACTTCACCCGCACTGTTCAGGTATTTATCTCTGAGTCTCACTGGTAGAATTTTTGACTAAATACTGAATCAGATTGACTACGAAACGTATCAGCAACCACAAATTATGATATGAATGGAATCATTGTTGAAATTAATTGCTACACCCCTGATATTGTGTCATTTTTGCCTCTCTCTCTACATCTGTGGAGATTTTTAAAAATACATTAAAAATATACCCTTTTAGTTTAGCTTTTAGACTTTTTATTGTCTTTTAATATTTTTTAATTTAATGACATGTTAATTGTTGCTTTAATCTACGACGTATTGATGTGAAATGTCCTGATGATGTGGTTACTTCTGTTCCTTTTCTTGTGCTTTTTATTCTAGAATTTTTTGCTCAATGTTTTCCTTTTAACTTGTAAAGCACTTTAGGCTGAGCAAATACGCATAAAAAGTGCACAACAAATAGAGTTTGATTGATTTTCTTTGTGTGTTTTGTGACTTTTCATTTTTTTGAGTTTCAAACCCACAGCCGCACTGTCTCTGAATATATCTTCAACAAATAATTTGTAAAGCTTTTAATGAAAATTATTAAATTGCTCTCCATCAATGTACTTCACTTTTAAGAGGCTTTTTTTGTTGTCAAAGTAGAATAAAAAACAATCAAATGTCTATGTTGTGTTTGCTAGCTTCACCTAAAAATATGTTCAGATTATAGGTGCACTTTAGCAGAAAAACAATGGAACAAATGCAATAAAAATATAAATACTTAAGAAATAATTTGCACACTGGTTACTACTTTTGTAGTAAAATGTACTTTTGGCCAGCTGCAGGTAAAATGGCAGATGTAATGGTGGATAGACCCGACAGAGCTGATGGATGTCCTGCAGAAGTTGTATTTTATTAAAAACGGAAGTTTTATTGTTTTTAACGCGCCAACATCTCAACTTTTAATTTTTTATATTACCAATGAAATTCTGTTTTTTTTTAAATAAGTTTTCCTTATTGTGTTTGTGAAAAAAAGAGGTTTTGGGGAAACGTTTGATCCAGCTGGATTTCAGGCGTGTCGGTCTACTCCTAACTGTTTGCTTCTCGCAATGGCGGCAGGCAGTTCCCGCAATTTTTAGACAACGCTCGTCCTCATTATTCTGGAACATTCACGTCGGCCCTCATCCTAAAGTGAAATATTGATTGGCTTCTTCGTTATAGACAGTTCCTTTCTGCTTTCTCCCCACAGAACTCAGTCAGACATCAACGTTCACCTTATTTATTAAAAGAAAAGATCGCTTTTGTCCAAAAACTCTAAATCTTTATTCTAATAAAATGTTAATCACAGAATCTTCAAATAAGTTTATCTTAGAGACAGAGTTTTATATCGCTGGTCTCACAGCTGCATGGCAGAACACTGTCGGTTCTAAAGGGTTGAGAAAATAATGATAAAGTTAAAGCACAACAAAAACTAACAATAATAACATAAAAAAACATAAAAGTCTAACTCTAATTTTCGAAATCACTGTTTTCCGCCCTTTAGATAAAAAACAACTTCCACTGGACATCCATCAGGCCTCTCCGCCATTACATCCGCCATATTACCTGCAGCTAGGTACTCTTGGCTTCTCCATCTTATGTAGGTTTATGAGTATTCCTCCTTATGGTTAATCAAGGCTGACATACATATGTATAGTGGTAGAATGCATTTGCAGGATGCTAATATACAAGCAACATTTCCAAAATTCTTATTTTTCATTTATTCCAGTTTATAACTAGTTGTTGAAGGACTCAAATGAAATTGAACTCGACAGAAGACAATAAAGACATTAAAATTTTAATAACATTAATTAAAAGAAATAATGATGATAAACTAAAACATAAGAGGAAAACAAAAGCATGAGATGCATTACTAATCGAGAGCAGTAATTAGTAGCATAAACCGTGAATCCAAATGATCACATACACAAAAATATACCAACCTTGGTTATAACCACTAGATAAAGCTAGACTCAAGATATTAAAGAAACACCCAGATCCTCACAGACTGAGATAAAGCCCACTGCACTTCTGTGGAGAAGCGAACGTCTCAAATTAGGATTCTGGAAAACGGCCCCCTCTCTGCTGCTGCTGCTGCTGCTGCTTTCTTTGCCAGCTTCATAACTTTTAAGCAGCAGTGCTCCATGCATACAAATGACTCAAGGCTATCCCCTTCATGACTAAAGATGGTAAAAAAAAAAAAAAAGTCGGGATGCATCTGAATGAATTTGATTTAATAGTCAATTTGCTTCATCTCATTAGTATTTATAAAGGTAAATAATTTTTTGCCAACTCCTGTTAAATTAATCTTGATTAAATAAATAAATACATAAAAATCATCTGTTTTTATGAGAATCAGGTGTAATTCTGTTTTGTCTCATATCTCATATTTGCGTTGAATGATGACTACAGTTTGATAATAACGAACAAAATACTCTTTTAAAGCTCTCCTCTTCTCACAAGGACGCCGAGGCCTGACGTGCTCAAAACAACACAGACATCTGCGTGGCGGCCTATTAAAATCTGATCCTTTTAAATTGGCTAAATTCTGCTGTCCACAAGTTTTATTGTGCAAAGATAAGGAGTGCTGCACGTGTGTCTGCTGCACTGTGGGAACATCATTTGGAACGGAGAGTGAAAAA
>NC_050530.1:13154661-13178949 GCF_002922805.2 Oryzias melastigma | reverse complement strand
AAAAACGTTCGTGATTTATTCCAGAGGAAGGAGGGAAAAAAATTCAGCCTTGAGCTCCTGACACGACAACACACTCGCATGCAGACACACAAATACTCTCTCCCACAGCTCCTTGCTTGGACAAAAAGAAACAAGGAAATTGAAAAGCTGTGATTGGATGAAGATTCCAACAGCTGCACAAACCTGTGCTTACATGAAATGAAATTGCTCCAACACAAAAGCATGAAGAAGCAACTCCCTAAACCTGCGAATGTTTCAGTCAAATTTGAAGGTTTTTCAGTTTGACCTTCCTCTTATCCACACAAAGCACCTTTTCCTTTTCTTTTCAGAAAAAAAAATCACTTCTCATCTACAAATTTTTAAATTTACTGTTGGATTCTGTATATCTTAGATAAAACGACTTCTTTTTTTGAGTAACGGAGTGGAGGCATGAATGAAGGAATCCTGGAAGGTTGGGCTGGAACTCAAGGCCGACAGACACAGAGGCTTTGTCCAAAAAAGTGCAAGGTTATTTTTTTAAATTTAGGGTAGAACAGCTGTTTGTTTGGGCAAGCTGTGATGGGGGGCACAAATCTGAGAAAGAAGACATGGCAAAAATGTGTAAAATGAGAATGACATTTTTTTTTATTTCATATTACATATTTCGTCCGGTGTTATGATTCTCAGGTGACGCTTTGAACACAAGGCCAGTGGAAAGTCAGTAAGGTGGCCAAACAACTCTATGGGATTGGAAAAACATTAGAAAACACAATTTAGCTTCTGAAACATTTTGAAAATAAATGTGTTTATAGGGCTGCACTTTGGTGCAGCAGTTAAACAAGCATTCCGATGAAAATTGCATTTTGGGTGTTTTCATCATGTTGTTGTGACATTTTTCTGATGATAGAGGATGTATATGATGAAAATTAAGCTTTAAATTGTTTTCTTTATAATAAATTGTTGTGAATAAGGAGTTTGCCGTTTCCCTTTGAATTAATAAAATATAATTCATTCATTTATTCATTTAAATGCTGCTTGAAAAAGATCCTATTTGTAATGTAGAAATACTTTAGGCGGGCCACAAGCTCCAAGATTTCAGCAACAGGGAGGGGAAGAGGGGGCGGGGTTGCTCCATGCCAGAGGTGCTCATTATGTCAGTCGATCGCGGAGGATGTTAATATTAGAATATTCTTTTTATCTATTTTAAAATCTGTCTTTTAATAAGTCTGTATATTTAAGCACTTAAAAATGAAAACTGGATCTTTTTTTTTTATGGAATATGTTCCCCTCGTGCATGGGTCATGCTTCATAGGTCAATCGGTGGTTCTGAATTGCCCCTTAGTTGTGAATGTTTGTGTGTGGCCCTGTGAACTCCAGCAATAAATCATGATGAAGTGGGTTTGGGAAATGGATGGATAGTTTATTTTGTGTATTTGTTTACTGTTGCCCTGTGACGGACTGGTAACCCGTCCAGAATATGCCCAGCCTTTGCCCAACAGTCGCTGGGAAAGGCTCCAGCAACCCCCCTGTCTTTGAGAGGGATTAAGCAGGTTTGGAAAATGGATTGATATTTTTTTTTGTATGTATTTGCCTGTTTGGAAAGCTCGGTAAATTCAGCAACATTCACACATTTCCTCTTCAAAATTACTTTGAAGAATTAAACATAAATACCATGTTTTGGGTTTTAGATTATGATTCCACTTATAAATGAGCTGGCAGCTGTTTCTCACCATGTTTATGTTTGGAAGCAGCTTATTTTCAGCAGCAATGTGGAGTATTGTTTGTGTACGGGGAGTGCTGGCATTTTCTGTTGGTCTAAACAGAATCCCACAAGATCCTTGAGATGACTGTCTGACTGGGATGGGTGAGGCTGCCTGACAACGGCCTGATCTGCTGGGAGCACCTGACAGCAGGCAGCTACCGAGCGGACAGAACAGAGGACTTTTTTTTTTTTTTTTCCTGCGGCACCAAATGAAGGCTGGGCTGTGACTGAGAGCAAGAAAAGGAGATCATCAAAGGGTGTAGCAAACCAAAGCAGAAAATCATCACATCCATAAAATGTGGAGATCTTAACAAAATTCCAGAACTTCAGATGCTAAATACTTTTTCAAGTGATTTTTTATTTTGGTTTAGATGACCCCTAACAGTGCTATTAGCTTATGTGAGGCGTTTTTTTTTTATAGAATTCATTACTATCCACTTTAATCTGATAGGTTAATATTTAGTTGTTTTCCAATTGTTTTAGAGGTACTTCTGTGGTCAAGGGCATCAAAGCAGTGATTTGTTTCAGTCTGAATTAAGACGAAACGAAAGCTAAGTAAATAAAAAAAGCGAAAGAGGAAAGAAAAGATAGCAAGACATGGGAGGTAGGTATTTGAAATAGCATCCCTCACCTGAGGATGCAGGCTCAGTCCTGCAGTCTCAGGAATCTTTCATCCAGAAAACAATAAGTCTGTGGAGACTTAGAACATTTGCAGCACTGACTCACACTTCAAAGCCCTGCTTTCCACGCGCAAGGGATTATTTATACATCGACAGTCCCAGTTAGACAGAGCATAGCTGGAGAAAAATAAAAATAAAAAAAAATGTCATATTTTCGTGACACAAAAGGTGTAAAGGGAAATCTGCAACCTTTTTGCAGGAGCAGACAGTTCCAAAGCAGCTGCTAGCAGACAAACAACAGATGAGGGGATTGTGGTTAAAAACTCCTTCACATCCTTTTTTTTCTTTCTAACTGCAAAACATTTCATCATGAACTACCAAAGTTAAATGTGATGTCTTTAGTCGTCTTGTTTTGTCTCAGCCCCACCCTCAAACCCAAGCATGTGATATCATAGTGAAACAGAAGATTCCTGAATTAAAAAGGAAATAAGTAGCTTTTGTTGTTTCCCTGGATTTAAACTGACAAAGGAGACAATCAGATTTCAAGTGTTTTGTTCTTGTTATATAAATTTAGCTTCCTGTCCCTTAAGGAGCACGTTTGCCTTCAGTTTTTATTTTTAAATACACTCCAGAATTAAATGCAAATTACCATTTGATTCAAGAGTTTTTCTGCTCTCGCAGCCAGGAATAATTGGATGACAGACGCCACGCTGGTAAACTACAGGCAGGCGGGAGCAAGAACCAACACACAGACGCACTGCAGGCTCACTTGGGTAATATTTTATTTACTCATTAATCTTCAAAACTATTTTTCATAATAAATTCTCACTTTATGTTCATCAAAGAACAGTAACAATAAAAATAAAAGTAAATACTGTAGAAAAAGTGTACATATAGAAAATAAACATGGTTAATGGAACCCCATTGGTTGACACGGCTCTTCTTCTTTGTTTTTTTTTTTTTGTTTGTTTAGGATGGCAACACAACAGATAGAGGGAAAAGAAAGCCGAAGACATGTAGGAGGGAGAAGCAGATTTGGAGTGGGAAAAAAAAAAAAGACACCGACAAGACCAGTTAGAAAGGACAGAATATGGAAAGTTAATTTACTGAAGTCTCACAGTCCTGTTCATGCCTGTCCTTAACACCGGTTCATACTGCACGGATCCGCCTGGAAGAACTGAAGGGGCTTGTCATGGCACTCTTTGTGTTGGTCATTTATGGGGCAACAAGTTGTACCGTGAGGTTTAGAGGACTCGCACGCTCGCGGGAGTTCGCAAAGACACACCACAACCCTGTCATGACAGAAATATCGAGCAATCAGTCACCCGTCGTGAACAGCGTCGCTGCTAAGAGAAAAAGGGAAGAGCTGTTGCAATTAAAGCAACTCAAATCGTAATATGGCATCGAGAACTATCAGTAACACATTTACTTTTGATTCATTTCCTCACCTGTTTTATTATTATTTTTTTTATTTCTTTTGCTATAAAAAGGGGGTTTGTTAGAGCAGGTACACTGGGGGGGTGGGGTAGAAAACAGGCAGTCCAGTGGGGGTAGTGGAACCCATCCAGGTGTCACATTTCAACATGCAACACCGTCCGCCTCCCCTCCCCCCCATCCCACCGCCACAGACAAACACATCTGGTCTTAGTGGAACACGCCACCAATTCCACGGCACAGCTCGGGACACGCAGGCATGCAGCACGCTCCAGATGGTCACACGTTTGCCAAAAAAAAAGAAAAAAAAATCTCTCATCCATTTAAATATTCCTTAAAAACCATTTGTAATGGGAGTACTTCAAAGCCGACGTGGTCGTTTTTATGATGGCGTGTTATGGTGTGACCTCAGGAGTTTTCAATGCGGTATAAATCACACGGAGTAAGATAATTCACGTGCAATAAGACCCCCCTCCCTCCCCCCGTCCCTAGAGTCTATACTGCCCAAATGTTCTTCATATTCATCAGCATCTTCCTCGTATCGAGTATCATATTGAACACCTTCTTGTACAGTCTTCAGAGTCAGTTATGAAGTTAGTGAGAGTCATTACAGGTACATTTTCATCCGCGTGTGTGGCGACTGTTCTGTATTTGTAAGCACGTGTGCCATAAGTGTGACACTGCAGTCGTGCGAGACTGGTGTCTGTAGGTAGCATCTGAAGTCTCAAGTATCTCGTCTGGGAGAATATCTCTCAGGTTCCACCTTGTGATTTACATTTTTGCCGTAAAAACATCGGCTCTGCAGCATAGCGATCAATCCACTGTGTGAACGGGCAACAGCCCGGCCTCTTCCTCTGAACTCGCTGTTTCTGTGGTTCCTCCTGAAGCTTGGGGGGGTGTAGGACGAACTGTGCTTGTTTCCTCCGCATCCGCTGTGCTTCGTTGAGTCCCGTCTGCTAACAAGGATAAAGGCCAAGAAGCTTGGAAGAGACACTTAAGTGCTTGTCTTAGTGCTTTTACATCATCTTTCTTCTGGTACACTGCTTCACTCCAAACACAGTCTGCCATGTGCTTTCCTTAAAGTCCTACACGGCATTTTCTCCATCTGAGCAGAGATCCTGCTTCAACAGAGAAGTGTCTGGAGTTTTTTTTTTTTGTTTTTTTATATTTTGATCTGGCTGGCCCCAAGTTGGTGGGAAGTGAACTGGTGCTTTCCAAATCATTTGGAATGGTGTTGCTTGTAAAACGAGGCTCTCTCGTGAGGCTCTGCTCATTGGTAAATACTGTACAGTGAGGGGTTGTGCCCCCAGACCAGTTTATGTGCATGTTTGTGCTTAAATGAAGATCTATGGGCTTGATTGTGTATGTCTGTGTTTGCCAGAATGTGTGCAGGTATGATAATTCAAGAGTAAACATTGATAGTAGCATGTCTGTGTGTGTGTACTTTTGCTTTTGATTTTTTTGAGAATATATCTATTTATGTACATATATTGTTATATATAAAAGTGTATTTGTCTTGAAAGTCTTCCAGCTCAGACATAGTATTCCTTGTCTTTGTTCTTCTTGTTCTTAGAGATCTTGGTGATGCCCAGGGGCTTGTCCTTAGCGCTGCCGTTGGGCTGTGTGGCTGAGTTGCTGATGTAGTTGCGGCTCTCGTCCACGCGGTAGGAGCCTTCGTCGCGGTTGCGATACTTGTACATGGCGTAAAGGAGGATGAGGATGCAGAGGGCGGCTGCCGCAACAATGCCCACCACCATTCCCGTAGTGCTGCTGCTCTCCCGCACCCCCGGAGATGGATCGCCAAAAATAGGAACCTCCGGTAGGGGGGAGCGTGCTGTGAAGAAGTATAGGCGAGAACAAAGGAAAGCATTAAATACTGTAAATTGTAATCCAAATACAGGTAGCAACAAGGCCCATATTTATAGCACTTTCTAATTTGTGTTGTCAAATTAAGGAAATGTAATGAGCGTTCAAGAATGTGTGGATTCTTGAACGTGCTTTTAGCACACGGTGTTTCGCTACCCGATTCTTTTTCATATATTCTTTCTGATATAGGAAACACTTGGTGTCATATAATACCAGCGAACATTTCAATGTGGGTCCCATATGGTTTACCTTTGGGCTGAATTGATGGGCCCAAGATGGGTTTGTTTGCGGGTTCCATGGCCCCACCTGTGTTTGCCCACACCGGCTTGAGTGGGCACTCAGCAGTCTGGCTCGCTGGGCAGCGGAGCTCACTAACTTGCTACGCTGTCCGCCAGGCAGCTTGTTAGCTCGCTACGCTGTCCACTGTGCAGCTGGTTAGCGTAGCAACCCAAACCACTGAGTCCCTACCTAAACCAAGGTAGGCAAACACAGATGGAACCTGCGGACAAACCCACCTGAGGTCCACCAATTCAGCCCAAAGGTAAACTATATGGGGTCACATTGAAATGTTTGCTGGATCCCATGTTTTTAAAAAGACACTGCCTGTACGTCCTAGGGGTGTGTATTGGCAAGAATCTGGCAATACGATACATGTTGTGATACATGTCTCACGATACGATACATATCGCAAAATATCTAAAGACTGTGCCAGAACATTTATTCACTTTAGTTTTTTTTTTAAGAACAAAAAAAAAAACTAAGTTATACTAAGTAGTACATGTCTCATAACAACAAATCTGCAAGTCTGAATGAACCAATGAGACTGAACATTTAACACAAGCCGGTTCTAGCGAGATTTTGTTGTTCTGGCACGGTCTTGAACTGCTCAAAGTATGCTATGCTGCCAACTAGCTGTCGGGGATTTAGTTGGAAAACAAAAGTAAGATTCTGAAGGATGCTCAAAAATAATAATCTTGACAGTATTTTAAATTGATGCAAGTATCACCAAAGGAAACATCGTGATACATCACTGAACCGATTTCCCCCTAATCACTACCTAAGCTGAGTGGTCAACGTTCAAACAGGGGGTGCTCAATTGTCATGTGTTCTGTACGTAGAGCCTGAAAACTGACAAAACAACTTGCATAGCTATATGAGAGACTAAAATACTTTTCATAGACTTTTCATTGGAACTGGTTGCTCGAACCAATGTTTCCAAGCCCAGAGTGAACAGTCAAAGAAGCATATTATTTCACAACACCTTGTTAGGTTAACATGATAAAAAATAGATTCCCATTTAATAGTCTGATGTGGCATAAAAGGAATTTAAATCTTAATTCCAACAAGGCAAGGAGGAGGTCAGTGGAATGAAAGGATTAGAAATGATACCATCGAAAGCAGATAAAAGAAAAAGAGAGGGTGGGGGAGGGAACAAGCAGAGAAAGAAGATGGAGATGGGAGGTGGTGTCTGGAGGCAGACAGCACAGTGGAAATAAAAAATTCATAGTGGTGAGTGACCGAAAGGTAAAAAAAGAAACCTGAGTGACGGTGAACACGGGGAGAACATCAGAAACAAGCGGAATAGAGTGATTTTTTTCACCTGAACTGGAATCACAGGGGTCAATGTCTTCATCGTCGCTTGGACACTCGGCTGACGCCACCAGCAGGTCGTCCGCAGACTATGAACAGAACAAATTAGGATAAATAAATCATGTGAGTGCCTGTGTTAACACATGCAGTACCTGCGTTTCACAGTCCTTTATTTTTTAACTGTTGTGTGCACAGTTGTCGCCCACTTGTTTTTTTTTTTTACTTTTTCGCAAACACTTAAGGCCCCCCAGTCTTTGTCGGGCGGCCAATATCAAGAAAAGATAGAAAGGGGGTGGAAGGGAGGAGAGAAACAATGAATCCTGTTTAAATCCACAGGGGACAACCGTTATCATCTTCCATTCTTTTAACCCTCCCCCCTTTGTTTCTCCTTCTGGCTGCTTGGTTTCCTTTGCTTTTCCTGTTCAGACGGAGGTGTTTGAAACCTAACCAAGTTGAAACCAACTTCAATTAAACCCCGTACCACGTGAGGATGCACAGATTGAGTGAAACCTTCATTCATCAGATATCCGTGTTCAGCCTGAAAAGCTGCTTCCCCAAATACATTGACCAACTTGTACCTGAACAACAGCTCTATCTCTGTGCCTGGCTTCCTCTCAATGGAACAGGAGCCCTTTTTCCTCTCCATCCTTGCTCCTCCTGTTGCCATGGTAACTCTAAGTTCAGGCTTTTAAAAAATGATGGGGAATAAAAAAAAAAAGGGAGTGTTCAGCCTCAGTGGGGACCTGTGTATTGATTTGCTGTTCCAGCCAGAGTGTGAGGAGAGAATAGGGAGTTGGTGAAAGATAGATGGATGGATAAAAGGAATTTTGAGGAGTCAGTTGGGAAGACAGAGAGAGAAAAGAAGACACGACGAGAGGAAGACTTCAAAGGGCTGCTGTCTTTACTTAACACCACGCTAATGTGCGCCGCATATTCATGAGCCACTGTTAAACATCGATGTTCCTGAGGATTTGGCGATGGGAGATTTGAACGTGTGTGCACGTGTGCGCAGGTTTGAACCGCGCCGGGTGCTCAGTGCTGGCACTAAATTAAAAATTGGATTGTGATGCATTGCAGTGGATGTAAGTAACTCATTGAATAAAAGAGAGCAGAAGACAAGCAGCAGAGCTACCAAAACAGAAGATTTCAAAAGGAAGATTACACACAAACTGGAGACCGGAGAGTCAAAGTCAGATCGCTAAGTGGTTGGTGGTGCTCGGGGTTAACAATTCAAGAAACATAAAAAAAATCAATCAAAAACTGCTTCTTTGACATCTGATCAGGGTGAAAGGAAGCAGCCAAGTAGTTCATTCAGCTGTTCATCAAAGCCTTCACCAGCCTCGTAAGGTGTGGCGCTGGTCCGGACAAGTCTTCTGTGGTTTAGGTTGGCCTGAAACATATTTTAGGTCATTGATGCTTGACTCTGTCTCCTCTCTGCAGCGCCCTTCCAATCAGTTCTGCCCACTGGGCTGTCAAATGCTGCTAGGCTGAACTCAGTCTCTGGAATCTAGCCAGTCAATAAAACCTCTATGCCTTTGCCAGGACCCGAATAGCACATGAACCAATCACCAGCCGGAAACTCATCACCCATGACATCTGTCACTGATCAACGTCCAAAGTCGACCCTTTCAGGAAACTCACAAATTTCAATTCCAATTTGGTTAAAACTAAAAGCAGAAAAATGGACTATAGAAGGTCCCTCCTCTGATTTGTGACATCACTTCATCAGCTGACCTCTCAATTCAAAGTGGAAGCACAAGCATTGATTTGGCTATTATACGGGACACAGTGGAGTTTAACTAGAGGCATGCAATAGCGGGGAACTTGATAAACGAGCCACCAAGTAGTGAAAAACACAAATTCTCCCTTGCTCTGAGCCGTCTTTTCTCATTCTTTTTATGTCTCATTGTCTGTCACAGAACACGCTGACATAACGACGGAGGTGGCAGGACGAGAACAGGAAAGGAAGGATGCGGAACAAATAAGACAGAAAGAGAAGAGGACGATATCTGCATGCTAAAAGAGCAAAATCTCTACCTGAGCAGCCGAACAATGCCAACGACCATCCAAGCCTCCCTGACTGCCTACTTCACACATAGTACCTGCTCTATGTGCTCACACAGAAGATTCAGTAGTTTCCCTCGCTGTTTTTAAACAGCTGAAAATGACACACAAAACTCTGGAGGAGTTTAAGAACGCTCCATTGATCTATTCAACAAATCTACAGACACGCCGCCGATTTAGGCTCAAGTTGGAAGGCTGATGAAGAGATCCTGACGAGAGAGAAGAGGAGCTAGCTCCACTACTGCAGATGGTGAGATAGACTCATACAACGCCTGCATTAACAGCCTATCACTGGAGCTCAACCATAGACAGAGAGGGAGGGGAGGGCATGAGGATGGGAGGAGGGGGGCAATGAGTAAATATGGAAAGATATGGAGGCAGAGGGAGAAAGGGAAGTGAGAAGAGAGGAGAAATGAAATTAAAGAGGAAAAAACGGAAGGGAGAGGATCTCTGCAAGATGGATAGGGTTTGAGGGAAAAAAACACAAGGTGGAGACAAAGAAAGAAAGAAAGAAAGTGTGCAACAAATTCAGAGGTTTTGTCAAAGTGTGGCTGAGATAGCCGATCGGGCACTTCTCTGAGATTTATGCTTTGTTTCTCATCAGTCCTTGCGTCAAAGTAGACATAAACTAAAATGTGCACAAAGGCGCACAGACAGACACTGAACATCAAATCCAAACTCGCACTCTGTGACTCAGAGCGCCCCTCTAGCATAAACACGCTGCCTCTCTTCTCCTAGCTGGTGCTCAGCTGACATGCATTATTAATCCCTTCCACTTTTTCAGCACAACGCACAAATCAACTCGCTGTGGACTTCAGAAGGCAGCGCTCGAAAAATTGTTCTCTGCACAAAAGCGCTCACAGTACAGGTAAACCCATGGGGTGACTTAGGCAGATCCCCCTCCCCTTTCTCACCCCTCAAAGCTGGAGGTGTTTCGCTTTCAACCGCGCGATTATTTTGGCTCGTAACACGTTTTCTGCCCCGCCTGTGATGCAACGTGCTGCAAAGCTGTTGTGCTAAAGCCACCTGAGTGTTTGTGTGTGCGATCGGTGCGTTTCTTTACACTTTACGTGTGTCCTGGTTAAGGCCATGTTGGTTGCCAGGCAACCCGAGGCAGCCTCAGCAGAGAAGCAATGGATTCTTTTTTAAACAAGTACAACACAGAGATGCAGAGTTCGAGAGTTTAAAAAAAAAAAAAAAAGAAAGAGTGACGTGACTTAAACACAAGCACCAACGCACTTTTCAATATTCTGAGCATGCAGCCAGTCTGACCCAGATTTCATACAGTGATGCACACATATATACTTGTCAGACTTCGACATCTGTATATCAATTTCGTTTCATTCAACCCCCACAGTCATGGATAGGAGGAAAATGAAAGGTGAGGTGTGAAATCTGCCTCTTTGACAGCCATTTCAATCTGCACTGCGATCCATCTAGCTCATATATCCATTATTGATGCCTGAGGGTGAGCTCACAGCCATCCGTGTTTTATTATTTATGTCTAAAACAGCTGGTGGTTTTATACACAGAGGAAACAAGCTTCTGTGGGAGCCTGGACAACAAGTGAGAGAAAGTAAGCTGCGGGCTGTGGGGTTCACTATTTCCATGGCAACTCTTATCAGGAAGAAAAAGACATATATATATATATTCACAAAAAAACTGCAACACACTGACACCCACAAAAATCCTGTCATCATTTTTCTTCAATCATCTGGACAGATCAAAAAAGTCTGGTGAACCTGCTGAACATGCCCCACCGACAATAACGTCCCCATAAATAACAATTATGTGTTTCACTTGTCCCTTCTCCCACCATTGTCCCATTTGCATCTGTTTACTGAACCCATATTACAGAAAAGCCATTACATCCTCCATTAGCACACGCATTTATCGTCTTGTAATTCTGCAGGGAGGGACCACTTACTTTGAGATTTTTGTGCCATCTAATCCGTTTAAGTAAATGTGGTGTAACAGAAAGCGACGAGAGCCCTCCATCCATTAAATATCCATACTGTTTTCTTTTATTAAACATCCAACGAGCAAACCTATGGAGACCGTGTTGCAAAAATACATAAAAGAAGAAAATGTCGCTTTCCCTTTCCTGAGAGTAAAACGCTAAGCCTTGCTTGCAAACACATGCTGGAGTTTAGTTTACAGCTGTGCACAAGGGGCACAAATGACTGGAATTATTCATCTTTACTTCTCTCTTTTCTTAAAAGCTTTGATTTTTGCAAACATTCTCCAATATTTATTTGGAAATAAGTTAATAAATAAAAAAGACATTTTTTTGTAACATTAACATGTTTTTTAATGCATTTACTATTTATTTACCTGTCATAATAAATGTTATTTTTGCTTATTTGTAGTTTTTTTTTTATCCAAGAAACGTTTATAGATCAATTTAAGTGTAGCATTTCAGGAAATGAAAGTAAAAAAGTGTGAAAGTCATTGTTAATACTTCTGCTTCTGGCAGGTCCTCATTTGGGAAAACGTGGCTAAGTTTGAATTCTCTCCATGCTCCCACCCTACTTTTTTAATGGCAAATATAATGTCAGATTTCTCAATATAAAAACCTAATATATCTGAACATTTAATCAAGACTATCTATGACTCCACTGTATACTGGTCATGATAGAAACCCATTTATTTTTCACGAGAAATTGTTCAAACACAATGCATTGTGGTCTATATTCACCAATCTAGTGACAAATTTATTTGATTTTTCATTGACTTCTGGGAAATTTCTAGGTTCACAGCGGATGCAGAAGTTCTGTGAAGTGGTGCGGAATGGCGGCTGCTTTCATTCGGTGCCCCTGTTAACCTATGGTGTAGTTCACACCAGCGATCATTTCGGCGTCTGGTCTATTTTTTGTGGTTTTGGGTGTCTGATGATGGCAAAAAAAGCTGTAAATAAACACATCTGAGCAGAAGCACTTGTTGACCGTCAGAGAAAAATAAATATCTGGTGTGAACTGGAGGTTATACCGCGCGTCCGGTGTGAACCAGGCACAGGGCGCTAGATTTTGGAATTATAGGCTATGTCTGCTGAATTCCTTCCCTACTCACTATCTTCAATTCCAAAGTTGAATGACCTAGAAATTTCCCAGAAGGCTTTGCGTAAAACCAGTGTGCATCAATGCTCACTTCATTAGCAAATATAGACCACAATCCATTGCGTTTGAACAATATTTGCAATAAAGAAGTACGTTTTTAATAAGCCATCCACATTTTCATCATCAGAACACAGTTGATTCATAAATAGATGTCATAAAATGTTTGTATTAATCAGATTTTCACTTTGTGTAATTGTTTTAGCTAAATGGAAATAAAGCAGTGATTGTACACTTTTTTATGGTTTCAACACTAAATATAACAAAAAAGGTTGACTCTGACCTGCGGTGTTGCCCCCTGCTTCTTGTTGGTGGCTGTCGTGGTTGTGATGTCACTTATCGAGGGCGCAGAGTCGGACCGGTTGCCTCCAGCCGCAGCGCTCGACTGCGGCGTAATGGAGGAGGAAGGAATGTCGCCGACCAGTCGCAGACTGCCCTCCACTTTGATGTGCGGGTGTCCCTCAGCCGCCATCTTGAGGATGCGGAGGCCGTTGTAATAAAGGCCAGACATCTGTCCCTGGAACATGGATATACCCCGCTCGTCTCCGCCAACTCGCACCGTCGTCTGGCTGTTGAAGATGGTCAGCTGCCGACCTAGCACCACGCAAGCCAAAACCCACCGCAACATGTCGAGGAGAAAATTTGACAGACGACACACACACACACACACACATACCGGCAATCACATACGTGCGTACATCCACACATAATAATTCTTGAGTGTTACACAATCCATCATCCCCCCAAGGCATGGTGAGAGGATGGGATAGATTAAGCATGGCAGAGCGAGTCGAAACTGTGGAGAACCGTGGAGGAGATTGAGAGAGATAAGGGTGAGGACAGTATAGAGAAGAGTGGGTGAAGATTTTGAAGAAGTCAAGAAGGAGGATGATGAGCCACAGAACAGAAGGAGGAGAAAAGGAAGCGGATAAGAAGAGTCATAAGGCCCCCGAGAAGACAGGGCTGACAGATGGTTGCTATGGTGATGGCTGTGCGGCACAACATTGTATTTGAAGGAGCAACAGACAGGCAGACAGAGAGACAGAGATCTAAAGAACTGTTGTCACAGTCCTATAAAGCATGCACAGTTTATAAGCTCTTGCACTGTTAAAGGGACTAGAGGCTAATTTAAGTCTTTCAGCTGTAGTTTATGAGGAAATCTTTTACTTTTTTTCAAAAGGCATTACTCTAATAATTAATTTCAAATTTATATAATTCTTACATGTCATAATACTTTAATTTGATAACAAATCTTATTTTCAGCATGTAATCTTTAGGAAATACTTAACTGTTTACAATTTGACAATTATTTACTTAGTAAAAGCATCTTTTATCAGTAATTCTTTGCTATTTACTGATTTATTCACATTTAAATTTCTCCATCGTCCCTTTAACCTGTTATTATAAAATACACACTAACAAGATACGTTCACAGGCACTACAGTTTACACAGTATTACACACTACAGCTGCCCAACTTTTAAATACTTAGTTATGGATTTAGATTTTTAGATGTTAGTTGATGGTGCACAAGAGTATAATCAACTGCCTTGAAATTGTAATTTTAAGCTGAAAGTTTTAAGGAATTTTAATCAGGGTTTTTACCTTTGTCGAGTAGCCATTCGTCAACTACTCGACCAAGCCGATAGGGGATTCGCTGTCTGGCGATGGCCAGGCGCTCGTTATCATTGTTGCCTTTAATTTAGAGATGAAAACACAGTAGTAATTACGCACATACAGGAGCTGGATACAAAAAGAAAAGCAATGAAAAGAAAGTAATGGTCCATTCAATATTTGCAAGGAACTGGGTTAGCTTGAACTTCCCCGGGAAACAGCTGAGATCACTAAGTCTCCGGTGAGCGGACTCTTACTCTCTGTTCATTGGCTTTAATTTAAAGAAACATTTCAGGGGTTAACATTTGAAAGAGCACATGTTACAGCTGCCACATAAAGCCTATATGACTGGCTAAGTTTAGATACAGGAAGAACCCTCACACACACCTCACAACCGCTAGCATTTAGCATTTTAGCTACCTCAAATCTCACTGTTAAAGGCTAACACCTAATATTTACCACTTTAAAGATAAAAAAAGCAAACAATTATAAAAACAAAGACTATATTCAACAACATACATTTGTTTCCTTATTTTTTTCCTCACTAGTTAAGCATTTATCTCAAAATATGACAAGTTTTTTAAAATTATTATTTGTCCAAAATGCACCAGCTGTTATTATTTCTTTTATGAGGAGAAAACAAACACTGACACCTAAAGTTACTATTTTCATAAATTACCTTTAACACTATTTAAAAGGCCTATCATGACACAGCTGTCTAGCACACACGCTATTGCAGCGGCTATCTTATTTTATTGATTTAAAAGCCACGTTTCTCGTCAGATCACACACATTTCATTTCAAACACAGTAACATGAAACAAAGCTTCAACTCTATATTTCAGTCTGGAAAATAGACATTTAAAGGAAGACTGATGTGGCTCATCAATTAGTAGGAAGAGGTGGGTTGCTTTGAACTGGGGTGCAGTTAAATCTGCCACGGGACAAGCAGTGCTCTGCTGGGGCAGTGGGCGGGGCAGGGCCTACCTGAGGGGAAACGCTCTATGACCTGCAGGTCATCCAGCTGGAGGGTTGCATTGCCACCACTGCGGGTGAAACGAACTATGTGGTATCTCCCGTCGTTGACAAACCTGGAGCTCTCTTCTATGTTGATATCATCAGTTCCAACATTAAACACCACTCTAATGTTGCCATTATCCTGAAGAGAAGATAACAGAAGCGTTTTGTCAGATTTTGAGTTATTAAGGGATGTTTGAGGTCCTTTAGGATCATGACATTGAGCACGAGTTTGTGGAAAGTCATTACTGAGAATAATTACTTTCAATATAAAAAAATGTTACCACAGTTTACCTTGACCTGTGAAATTCTTTGGAATACCTTTGAGTTTCAAAACACACAAATTCCACACAAACTTACACCGAACAGAAATATAAACTCTTTTATTTTTGCTTCCATTTGTCACCAGATAAACTCAAAGATTTGAAAGATTTTCTACATAAACAAAGTTTCCATTTCTCTGAGATATTTGGTGTAAATCTATAATAGTGAGCTCTCCTCCTGTACTGTGATAATCTATCCCACATCACATCATCCCTAACTATTAAAAATCTACATATTGCTGGACTATAGATTTTAAAAGCAATTCAGACACCATGTTTACTACTTTACTTTATTTTGGTAAATGGTCACAGAATTCATAAAGTAAAATTCTAATTAATACAAACGTTTCACTACGCCTATCTGTGTCCCACTGTGTTCTGATGATTAAAATGTGGATGGTTTATTTAAAATTTACATTTAAACAAGTCTTTTTTAGTAAAAAAATGTTTGACCGCAATGCATTGTGGTCTATATTCGCTAATGTAGTGAATAATAACAGGCAGGATTATTATTCCAGAATAAATCAATTTAGAGCCTTTCAATATTTTACTCCACATAAAAATATATTTTTTTAAAAATTATACAAATTAGAAATAAGCGCAAGACGACATTGGGCGATTAATAATGATCTGGAGGACCGGATATAATTACCCAGAGGGCTGGATTCGGCCCCGGGGCGCACCTGTGCAATAATCAAGTTGTCTAATCCACATCTTGACCTGTGAGGGGGTAGTGCTCTCTATCACAGATTTAAACAGATTTGTGAAACAAAATGTGGTATTTTGTTGAAATAGAGTTCATCTTATGACAAATAGGAGCAAAAATAAAAGTGTTACATTTATATTTTTGTTCAGTGTAGAATTACTCCAAAAGACCCCCCAAATAAAAACAATAAAATCTGGACTTCTTTGATCCCGGTGGAGAAAGAAAACAACAATTCTTTATTGTGTTATTAATCAGTTGTAGCAAGGATGATAATTACCTGACAGAATCATTTCAGCCTACGATCCTGCCCGGCCCAACTCAAGCACCCATTTATGCAACATTTCCAATAACTGCTAATAATCCCAGAGTGTCTGCGACATGTATGACTGCAAACACATTACGGGTTTATGGGAGCCCTTTAGGAAGCTGTGGATTAATAACGCAAGCAATCACCCAGAAAATACAAATGCACGACTGAATAGAGCTTGCTTATGTTTCTACATAATGGCCTCATGAGTAAAATAAACCGCTCGGCACTGCTGGCAACATAGAGCTGAATAAAGGTCTGAAATGAACGGATGTGTTTGTGGGGCAACAATTCAAGATTTTTTTGAAGGTTTGGGGGAAACATAACATTATTTTTCAATCACTAACAATTGAAAAATATTTTTTGTTTGCAGTTTTTATGTATTCAAGAGATACATAGAAATTCTTTGTCCTGTAAAGGTGACTTTCTACTTACTATCTGCAGCTGTAGGTAGTCTCCCAGACCGGATGAGCTATCTACTCGGAGCAGAACGGCGTGTTTCTGTTGGGTGCTGAAGCCAAGAGCCAGCCGGTCTGCTCTGGTGCTGGGACGTTCGTTAGGGGGCCACGTGTAAATCACCAGTCCTCCACCGCGGCCAAAGATGTAGGTGGTACCACCTTGGTCACGCAGATTAAAACAAAGAAAAGAAGCTTAAACACATTTAAAAATCACGATTTCACCTCAGAAAAAGCAAAAAAAAGATGAAGCTACATTCTAATGTTCAGATTGTTCCTTCTACTCACACCATTAAAACACACAGTTGGTTACATTAGACCCTTGAATCCTGAAATTAGTTCCAGTTTTGGAAAAAAAGACCTTTGATTTAGATGCTTAAATCAGGTAATATTGGAGCTGAAGTGGTTTAATAGAAATCAAGACTCTTTAAAGGTCACTTTAACCTGAGGTGAACTGAAACGATTGTATAGCAGACTTCAACAGGCCAATGGTATGTGAAACCCAAATAAAACAAAGTGAAACAAAAACTGGTCTTTGGCTAAAAAAAATGTAAAATGCCCAAAATGTTTTGCTACTCAATAAATTTATAATAAAGTAAGATAAAAAAAAAATCAGTCTTGAGACAGCTCCAGACTATGACAGTACAGAGTAAACAGACATTTTCTGACCGTAATTATCACAGTTCACAGAGTCAGTGAACGCACCGTGACTGAAGTCAAAACCCCCATTTTGACCACTAAGGGGCCAAAAAAATCAGAAACTGAGATTTTCAGATACAAAAACGAAAAAAAAAAAGAGTTGAAAAAAGTTTTGAAATTGAAATTTTGAGTTTTGAAACCTAAAAAACAGAACATTTGAAGCTAATAATAATTAGAATAGCAAAACGTTTTGGACATTTTAGATTTTTTCTGGCCAATACCAATTTTTTTTTCCTTTTTTTATTTGGGTTTCAAATAATATTGGCCCCAATTTGACTCCATAGTACTATCAGTTCATTTCATAAATAGTTGACAGTGCCCCCGAGTGGTGGATCATTTCACACAACAAAGGTTTGTTGCTTACAACCATATGTCCAAGTAAAAATCTGTCTGAGTCAAGATTAGATCGTTTGCACGATTCAGAGAATTTTCTAAATAAATCGTAGATCGATGGTACATCCTAGCAGGCAGAACCATAAATCATTTCTTGTATTTTAAGTTGTGAGAACTCACCGTAGTTGCATAGAGGTCCAGCATATGAGGTCATGCTGCAGTCACAGGTGAAGCCCTCCCACTGCTGCAAACAAACTCCCCGATTTGCGCAGGAGTCTTCCTGACATGTGGTGCTGGGTCCTGCAGTAACAGACATGGTGAGGTGATGAAAGGTGGCAAAAGTTTCAAGAACAAACAAGAAAACAGTGCTTTTTCTCCTTTTTGTTTTGGTCGACAGCCCATTTTGTTCACGCCGGAAAAGTGTGGCTGTCTTAGAACCAGATTTCCTTGAAACACCTTTCAGTTTAAAAGCAGTAAGCTACGGGAAGCAGATGCTGCATTATATATATAGAAGAATCTTTTGAGTGAAAAGAGCTAAATGTGGAGAGCATGCAGGCGTTGAATAAATCCGCCAAGGACAGGAGGAACAGCTTTACGTAAGAGGTAAAGTTCTGCTTAAAGGCCTTTAACTCAATACTCTCTCCATCGGTCTGGCACCTTTTTCCGCCTCGTGCTAAAACCAGACAGGAGAACGTCAAAGATCTAAACTTAGTTCTCCTTGGCTGTGCCTGTAACATGAGGCATGGAAGAAAAGGTGTGAAATGATTCAACGGTGGAGTATTGAAGTTTAGTTCAGGGAAGGGTTGGAGAGCGTGCAGCTGAGCATGCTGGGTGGTGGGATGGCGGTCAACTCAAGTCAGTGGTAGCTACTGCGTTACCTCGCGGCGGCTAAATCAAATCTGGCCTTTGACTCCGGATCACCGGGATCCGCACAACACTGGACACCACTGGGTAGTTTCAATACAGCTGCTCAGACACACACTCACTCCCACACACTTCTGCACCCCCCAAGCATGTGTCTCACATGCCCACATATAATGATATACCTTTCAAGTCAGCTTTCATCAATGTAACTTTTGTCAGCAAACAAAAAAGCAAACAAGCAAATTAAGTTAGATGGTTAGTTAATGCACACCTGTGAAGTGAGCAAACAAAGAAAAAAAAAACAGTGTGGGGGAATGGTTGAAGAGAGGATGCTTAGAAAGAGTTTACATGTAACGGGCGGAGAGCTGGGTTAGTCAGGTAATCTGGAAGAAAAAAAGCGGCAGGGATCTGGGGGCGGAGCCAGGTGGGGACCACAAGTTTGCTGGTGTTACCTTCACATCCTCTTTCCACTTGCCCCACAGTTGCCAGGGCATCGGCCAAAAGGTCCGGGAGCCGGCCGTTCAGATCAACCGTTGCTAGGCAACCCTGAAATCCCTCACGGGAGTGGACCAGCTTAGGCAGGTCTCGGTACATCTCTTTGGAAACACCTCCAATGTACAGATCGCCTGTCGGATGAAAAACAGTCAATAAGTAAAAAAAAAAAAAAACTTGCATTAAATTGAATCTTAAGGAAATTAAAAAAAATAGTTTAAAGAAAAAAATCATATTTACTGTCTTGCAAGAAAATGTTCTTGTCAATAAAGTTTTAAAAAATACATGTTAGAGACTAGAATTATTTTTCTTATCATAATAAACATTTTCCTTTTTGAATATATTTTGTTTATTTAAAACATTTTTTTCCCAAATTTTAAGAATATTTAACTTATTTTTTTGAAGTTGCAGTGCAAATATATCACTTTTGATTGTCTTGTATTGTCAGTTGCAATTTGCAAATGAACAGCCAGCACTTTTATTTAACAAATATGGGAAAAAAAAAACTTAATTACTTTTATTGCAACCCATGAATGTGCACATTTTACTGTTTTATTATTGTGAGTAACTCTATAAAATGGACATCGGTCTGCATGCTTGTAATTGCTGATAGCTCTGCAGGACAGTAAATTAAGCTGTGTGCAAAGAGTGTAATCACTGAGATAAACAAACCCCGGCTCGGTCCAAATGCTGTAAACGCTTGTTTTTTTATTTGCTGCCTGAGGAAAATAAACTGGCACGGAATGCAAAACCTAAAATAGAAGCTTTGTTTTTAGACACCTTTTTTCTTCTTTAAAAAAATACAAGACAGGAGGAATTTTAAAGACTTATTTTTGTACGCTTTTCTTTTTAAAAGAGCAGAAACGTCAATAGAAATTTGAAATAAAGCTGTTAAATAAACATTTTTACAAATTACATTCAAATTAAAAGCTTATTTTAGAACAAAATCTCTTTGTTATAAAAGAGAAAGTGATAACAAAGTGAATAAGAGTTACTTTTAGACGCAGAAGAAAAAGTTTGAAGGTAAAGATATATTTTTATTAATAATATATACTGCAAGACAGAGCAACTTAAATTAACCTGAGGTGCACAGAACCAAGTACCAGAGGTAAATTGCTTGAAAGGGAGAGAAGAAAGAAACAGCTTAAAAGAAGCTGGTCTCTGGAGGGATTCTTAAAAAACTCTTTCAACTGATAGTGAATTCTTTATTTTCTTTTTATAAGTTACAGATACAGAGAGTCCATGTACTGTTAAATAGAGAATTGTGTGTACCCTTCAGGTCAAGGTTCTTGGCGCCCGTCGTGGTCTGTGTGGTGACTTTGGTGTCAATCTTGACCGTGTGGAGATTGTTGGTGTCCCGGGAGATGTGAACGTTGTGCCAGTGGTTATCGTTCAGAGGGCTGTTGGAGCTCCCTTTGATCAGATGGGCGCCGTTACCCAAGTCAGAAACGTAATGCAGGTAGCTGCGACAAGAAAAAAAAAAGGCAGTTAAATAGGCAAGAAAAGGAAATTTAAAATAATCAAATACATTACTGGATCACGCTTCGGGGCTTTATTATCCTACTAGCTTGATTACATGAGCATATTGCCTGCAGAAATGCAATTTTCCCATAGATTTAAGGCCAACCTTTAGGTCAAAACTGTTTCTTTTTGCTGTTTAAATCCTATTACAGTGGAAAAACTGAGAAAGCATTTTCACTTTAATGAAACGTGGCTCACCCTTTGACCAGCTCTACAACGATGAAGTCATTTCCATCCCCCCTGTTGAAAAGAATGAGTCCGTCCGGAGACGTCGTCTTGAACTGAATGAAGAGGTGCATGGAGTAGTAGGCCTGGAGCGTGGACAGCGTGACAAAGCTGGAGCGGGAGCGGAACGTGATGGGGTCGGACACGATGCTCTTGTAACCGATGACGGCGTTGAGCTCGCAGTAGTCGATGTCGCCGTTCTTGCACAGGTCGATGTACGGCATGCCGTTGAGCGTCAGGCCCTGAAGGTGGCCGATGAAGTTGGAGGGCACGGCGGGCATGAAGCGCTTCTCCGTCACGATTCCCGTCTCCACGTTGTGGAACTCCAGCTGGGTGTGGTCGCCAGCCATCTGACCTGGTGGTGCGGGTAAACTTCACAGGTCAGAACTGGGGAGAGACTGTTCTGAGGTGCAGCTGTTGCTCAGGAAAGCATCACTTACATATTAGATGTCGTCATAAAAGAAAACAGAATTTCCAAAATTAAAGTCAAATAATCATTTGATTTAGGGCTGGGTATTGATAATAATATCCAGGAACGATTCGATTCAATTCACAAGAGCCTGGATTTTTTCATATTCTTTCAATTTCCTTAATTCAATTTTGAGTTTACACATTTTGACGTATTTGTTTAGAAATACATTAATAATATACTACATGTTTTGAATATATTTATGATCCAGTTCACATACTGTACAATTTATTAGTGAAATAAGGAGATTGTCAAAGTGTTACATGGTTTTTCAAAATTAAAACATAAATGCTTAAATTATTAAAATTATAAACATTGTTCTGGTTCTCCTGAGGGTATTTCATTTTGGCCACTAGGTGGCAATCACGCTATAGCAGAACACTTTTTTCAAGAAGAATAAGAAAAGAATCCGCAAAAAACTGTTTTAGATCAGAAATGGTTACTTTACAAAATATTTCCATAAAAGAATTTAGAATATTCATACCTGCTCCTATAGTCAGCAATGTATGAGCGTTAGCATCAGCTGTCCTATGGGAAATTCCATTAAACGTTAGCATCAAGCTAACAGACTTTAGCTTAGTGTGGTAAATCAATCTATTTTTTTTATGAATCGATTATTGATCTATTAAACTTAAATCAAATCAATTTGATCAACCCAGCCCTAATTTGATTAGTGAAAATGATTTTTTGGTTACCTTCTACAGGCTGAAGATCATCCACGGTGAGTTTGAGGTTCTTGCCACGCCGGACAACCCTCACTGTGTGCCACTCATTATCATTGAGGCCTGACCCAGCAAAGATGGTCTCAGGGCCTTTACCTACACATAGCCCAGATCACCATTAACGTAATGCACAGAAGGGAAAAGGAGACAGAGTTGCTGAGATAGAGAAAGACAAGAGAGCCGAAAGAAGAAGGTGAAGAAGAGGAGGGCGAGGATGAATCAAACTCCGAGGACAGAGAGAAAATGGAAGTTGGAGGCAGAAGGGGTAGGAAGCATACATACACCTCTGTGTCAACTCACACGCAGATGGAGGAGTCTCGTTTTAGATATTCCAGATTGATATGTGATGTGACACAGACACAAACATTAACATAAATGAAATAATGAGTCACTCTCAGACGGTCCATCTGTAGGCTGATCACGTCAATATGACGAGCACCTACCCACACTGCCCAACAACTTTCGTTAAACCCTTAAACTCCACATATGTGATGATTAACCTATAAAATGTGGACTTTTCAAGTGACTGCAGTGCAGCAAGGAGCCTCACGGTGGCAGTAGACACACAAAAGAGCACAGTGGAGCTGTCCAAGGTGCTGACATGCAGCAGAATGGGGAGCGGCGATATCTTCGCATGACGTCTCCCTCTTTGCCCATCTACTACTTCATATCTTCACATACTTGACTGCACACATTTGACAGCCTGACAGTCTCCTCACTCGTACTCCTTACGAGCTCCACTCCAACCTTGAACGTGACATTCAACACCACCTCCCAGTACACGCACAAACAAACATCAACTCTTTTTTTTTTCGTCTCCAAAGTGCTTTCGGTTTGAAGGAGTGTGACTGCGTCTGCTTACAGTGACCTATAGGAGGTAATGAGTGGGGGGGGGGTGAGAAGTAAACTGACCCGAGGAGATTCTGCGGCGGAAAATGTCAAGCGTGTCCACATCAATCACAGAGGCACACAGGCAGGCTCGCGCCCAAACACACACAGGTAAAGAGGTAAAAGGAAGATGCCGTGGCGTAAGATTAATTTAGCCAAGATGAGAAGTCAATCAAACTGGACATGGCAGAACGGAATGACCTGCAAAGCTAAAGGAGCGTTGTGCATTAAGAGAGAACAAGCTTCCCCTGAGGAGGCTCAGCTGTGCTCTGGGCATGAGCATCTCATCCTGTTACCATGGATCACTGCCTAGCACCAAAAAGGGAGGGAATATGTGCACGCCTGCATGTGTGTGCGTTTGCACACGTAACCCAATACTTAAAGAATGTGAAAATCTGGCGCCGGACAAAGGCGCACCTGTTTTGGGTAGCGACTTGAGTTGCACACTCGTAGGCTGAAGACAGAAGAAACAGGAAGACGCGAGGGGGGCTCCTAAAAACAAACAGACTAACACGAGCTAGTGAGGATTATGAAAGGAAAATAATGAAAATGTGATTCATATTTCATTAGCTCCAAACAACAAATGGCTTTTCTGAGGGATAAGCCTCAAATCTCTGAAATGCCAAGGCTTTTATTCCACTGCTGAGTGGACTGTTTCTGTGGCGCCTGGCTGTTAAATAGACATTTTCCTCCCCTTTGAATACGATATGTATAATTTATTGTATACACAGTGTGCTAGAAAAGTGGCTGCCTACTGAAATGTTCATTGAGACAACTGGTCTAAAATTGGCCAGCAGACATGCGAAATAGCAACGGCGCTGTGTGGCTAGTAGGGGTTTCTATGGCAACTGCAGTCGTCCATTTCACCACCTCTTCATCGTCACGGAGTGTTCACCTCTCTTTATCTCGCTGTTTTTTCCGCCATTGTGACGCGTGTGATGGAATTACACTTCACTTGCAGCAGGACAGACCCCCAAAATAAGTCTTTCTAGAACAGTGAGCAACCAAACCGGATGAGGGGTAGAGGGATGACACGTCTTTTGTCTCTAATTTGCTCCAAACTGCATTCATCTACCTGCTAACTCTCCCTTCTCACTCAGTGGAACACCTCCCACTCAGATTCTCTCCTTCTCTTCCCTTTCTTTCGTTTTTTCCCCTCCCCATTCTCCCCCCACTCCCCCTTCTGCTAAAATGGCCGTCTCAGAAAACCTTGGCCCTCAGCAAAAA
>NC_050530.1:13152175-13154636 GCF_002922805.2 Oryzias melastigma | reverse complement strand
AAAAAAACCTCTCCTGTGGTGCAGCTCAGCACTCAAAAGGTGAATCCCCCCCGTTCAGCACAAACACACAGATCTGCGGTGATAATCTGAATTAGCGACCAGGACGTGAAAACAGATGTTAAAAGCAATCACCACACATACAGAGAAGGAGGGGTGGGGGGTTTAGGTGAGATGGAGGATCACTTACTGGCTGTACAGTTTATCCTGATACAGTCTGGAGGGAGAGCAGAGCAGAGGGTTAATGCTGCACACACAAACACACCCTCCACGCCCTGGGGACGCACGCATCGACACACACAACCACTGCTGAGAAAACACAAACCATGTGTTTTCTCATGACAGTGTGCAACAAATGTATCTGACTTCCATTTGGAACGTACAAATTGGAATTTGGTCCCATCGGTTGCTGTGGCCTGAGCGACACTTCCAGTCACCAGTTTAAAATAACTGGTGACTGGGATGTGTTGAGGTGTTTATAGCGACACGAAACACATCCCAGTCGCTCATCCGGCCCGATCGTCTGACCCACAATGCCTTGGTGTGTCGTGCGGCGTCAACCTCGGAAAGAGCGCGGATGCAGACAACCAGAGACCAACACATGCACCCCTGTGTACAAATGTGTGCGCTCAACCTGTGGATGTAGCTCAACTTCAATGCTAGAGGGTGCAAATATTTCACCTAATAAAAAAAGAAACAAAACTGCAGCTCTGAGTATCAAACTTGATGTGTGTTTGTTACATTGATTCTTACAGATGTTGGGGATGCACAGGTCTGCTGGGAGTGAGCACAGAATGCAGCTTGTTGCTTTACCCTCTGTTCGGTGGGGAATACTTCAATTGTGTGTTAATAAATGCGCCACACAAACACTGAAAAGCACCTACGAGAGTCAGTGAAATGCTATCGACTGACTTTAAACTCACAGGAATCACCTAAGGCCCACGTGTCAAAGTCAAGGCACAGGGGCCGGATCCGGCCCTCTGGGTAATTATATCTGGCCCTTCAGATTATTTTATTTTATTGTTATTAAACACCAGATGTTATCTTGCACTTATTTCTAATTTGTATAATTTTGACAAAATATACTTTAATAAAAAACTGAAAGTTATTTGAGGTTTAAGTTGATTTATTCTGGAATAATATTCCTTCCTTTTTATTAATCATAATTATGTTAAAAAGTTACAGTTTTAAAGTTTTAAAAATTGGCATTCTGCTTGCTTTTTGGAATATTTTGGCATTTACTAAGATTTTTTTATGCTATTTTGGAGTTTAGCTAATATTTCAGCTGCATGCTAGCTGTTTGACTAATTCAGGCTTATTTTTTTAGTTTTTTAGGCTGTTTTGGAGTTAGGTTAATATTTACATGCTAGTTGTTTTGACTAATTTAGGCTTTTTTTAGGCTGTTTTGGAGTTTAGCTAATATTTCAGCTGCATGCTAGCTGTTTGACTATTTCAGGCTTTTTTGTTTTGTTTTTTAGACTGTTTTGGAGTTAGGCTAATATTTACATGCTAGCTGTTTTAAATAATTTAGGCTTTTTTCAGTTTTCAAGGCTATTTTGAGCTGTTTTTTTGCTACATGCTAGCTGTTTAGGCTAACCTAAGGGTGTTTTTTTATAGTTTTTTAGACTAGTTTGGCATTTAGTAAAATGTTTTCCCGGCTATCAACTTCAGTGTTTTCAGCTATGAATTTCAGCATCTTCAGCTATCAGCATCTTCAATGGCCGAATTCAGCTTACAGCATTCACACTAGCTTTATCGCAGGTAATACTATATATCTAGTACATAATAGTGTTAAAAAGTTACGGTTTTAAAGTAAAAATAATGTAGTTTTAGAGTGTTCAATAAATATTCATCCTGTTTAGCCCGTGACCATGGAGTGTTTTATTTTTTGGCCCCTTGTGCGATTGAGTTTGACACCCCTGACCCAAGGGATACAATTCTTACATAATTAAACCTTAAACAGAAGAACAGGTTACTGATAAACACTTTTTGAAAAACAAAATCCACCTGATTCTTCCAACAAATATTGTTTGACATTCACGGCTCCGTGTGCATGAGTGTACCTAAGTTGACAGTGAGTCGAACGCGGGCACCATCCAGCTCCAGACGAAGGGTATCTGCCGAGTTACGGGATGTGGTTGCCATGAGAACGCCATAGGCCCGCTGGGAGCGAAAGCGTAGCGAGACGTCCTCCGCCTCAGTGTGCATCGCCACAGGCAGCTGCACCTTCATAAACTTGCTGCTGTCGTAGGAGAGGATGGTCGCGTCTGCACGAGAAGAAGGAGACAGATGATAAGGAAATGGCAGCAGACAGGAAAATGTAAATAAAAAAAGATAGTCGACGGGGAGAAAAAGTATTTTGACAATCCGATTTAGTCAACTGGAACTCTTGGTTTTCTTGTTAAGGCATGTTCAGACAAAAAAAAAGACTTTTCACTTTAAAATTTTCATCAGTGCTTTGGAG
>NC_050530.1:13137124-13152148 GCF_002922805.2 Oryzias melastigma | reverse complement strand
GATGCACGATGGCGAGTGTGTTAGCCACTGTCGCTGACATCCCAGACCCTGAAGTCATAATGTAACAAGCCCAGGTGATTCCACTTTAATGCCTTTGCATATTCATTTACATATTCATAAACCTTCTCCCTTCTTCCTGCTGGGGCCAATCTCTGACGCCTAAACTGTTTACCTCAGAGAACCCCGTTTTTATTGGCCAATTACATACACAGCTTAACACTCTCTCCATGCCTTTGTGTCCTCTTTTTTTCTTATATCTCCGCGCACAAGTCGGTTTTTGCTCGCCCCTGTTTCTGTGGGAGACGGCTGAAGTCGAGGCAAATACAAGAGAACAGGAAAGGGAGGAAGGCGTCATGAATACTGATGAGCTGAGGAGGAGGAGGGAAAAAAGAGCGGTAGTGTGTTTGTGCGTGTGTGTGTGTGTGTCAGAATAAGTGAGTAAATTTAAGTGTGAACAGAGGAGGGTTTAGTAAAGTGAGACAGGGGAAGAGAAAATAAGGACAGAGTATGAACGGGAGACAGGGAGGGAGTAAAGCTCTTGGCTAAAATGCAAATGAACCCTCATTAATTTGAGGGGAAAAAAATAAAAAAAGAAGGTGGTTAGCCTGTTAAGTCACAGATAACACAAGCATAGACATGCTGAGGCGCACACATTTGAGACGGGAGACAGCTGACTGCCTTTCCCCCTCACCACAGCACCTGACTCACCACCGGGCAACCATTGGATGTGGAGTCGGTGAGAGGAAAAGTACGCAGGCCTATTTGTGTCAGGAAATGGAAAATGGGGGTACGCTGGCTGTGTCACAAACCGTTAGAAGCCTGTAGCCTTCCCTAAACAGGTGATGAAGCCAGAAAAGATTCACATTTTTTTCCCCCTTTGGTGAATGAATCCACAAAAGCCTCAAAAGCGATGTGTTTAGCCTGTCTGCTTTGTAACAACATTTCTCTGGTAATTAGATTCAAGCTGGAAACACACACAGCAGTCTGGAGGTAATTCAAAAATAGTTTCAAAGGGGACATAGAAAGAGACTTTATTCACGCAGCACCTTCACACAGAGAATGGAAACAGGGATCGAATCAGTAACAGCCATGACAGCTTGTTGCCAAGTAAAGCTGCTCTTGTATTTATGCACTCACTCAACTCACAAGCTAAAGGAGGTTTTCAGAGCTGGAAATGGAGATTTTTTCCTTCTCTTGCTTCGGAAATGATCTTGGAATTGAGTTGCAAAATTATTTTTAGCTGTTTTTTCAGTAAAAATCCCACTCAGACATATTATGAGGTAGATTAACTACATTTTATGGTTTAAATACATTTTAGAGGAATGTTATAATATCATTCTTTGCTTCTACATTTGTTTCTAAATCATCATCCTACCAGTACATTTTCCTATTCTAAAAAATGTTCTACGCTCCTTTTTAAAATCATTTATTTATTTTTACTTTTTGCAAGCTGTTAATTACTCATGCATGTTTGACATAGGTGCACCACAAACTGAAACTGCTTTTACTTATTATATTATTCTATATTTGCTGCATTGAGATGATCTCATGTGACACAGGAAGTATTTTATTTTGAAAGGAAATCATAAGAACCTTTGTCAAAAGTAATAAACTAATATTTCGACAAAAAGGCTATTTTTTTATTGTTGTTTTTATGCTAAAATGATAGTTCATTTATATGTATCACAATAGGAACAATAACATAAATACAAATAAGTGTGTTATATCTATAAAGCGTGAGCTAAGACCTTGTGGCTCCTGATGGGTTGTGGTCAGCAGAAAAATTAACCCTACAGGCTCTGTAACTGTTGAAGGTTGGAGACCCCAGTATAGCTGTAAATAATTTTAAATATTCGTTCCCTTTATCTTTATAGGTTGATATATCTAAAATTTGGTTTAATTCAATGTATCTGAACTGAAAACAGGGTTACAAAGGTACAAGTCAGTGAACTCATCATAGGATCTATCTTGTCATCAATTCTATGAAGTGTTATTTTTCTGAACTGAGCATCTTCTCTTTGCTTGGTATCTATATTTGCTACCAAAGGTGTAAGAAAGGGTTAAAAAAAGGTTAAACATTAAAATGTGGTTCAACAAGCTGACAGTAGAGTCCAGATTCCTTCTGGTCTCATTAACTAGTCATGCTTCTACACCGCTCTAATTGCTGCCTCCTGAATGTTTCGGAGGTGAAACCCCTCAGGGTGTTGTTCCCCCTTAAGGAATTCACAGGTTTTTCCTTCAGTTTGGGAACATAAGAATGCCTTATAAATGACGCCAAATAGGTGCTGAATTCCAAACCTTAGTTTAAACAAAAATCATGAAATATAAACCTTAAGGATTTATTATGTGTGCCGAATTTTCCTTTTAAACTTCTGTTAAATAATGCATCAAAAAAGACATTTATTTAAATAATTACAAGTTTAAAAAATTCTCTTTGGGGCCAGTATGATTTTTTTAAAAATAGCTACGTTTTTATTTGCTACATGCTGAGTATTATATTTTAAAGGCTGGATAAACCTAGAAAATGTTTAGTAAAATTAAAAAACAACAACCATGTAGGAGTTGGAGCATCACAATTCTGTTTGATCGTGAAAAAAAAAAAAAAAAATGAAAGGATAGGGAACAAAGGAGAGAGTGAGAAAGCAAGGGAGGAAAAAAAAAGAGATGGGGAAAACCGCAGGTAGAAGGCGTAAACATGGCCAATCATTCTGTCCATCTGCTTCTCCATCTGTGCTTCCTTTAATCCACTGTACCACCAGTTATTGACCCCTCAATGCTCACAGAGAGGGGCGAAGAAAGATAGAGGGAGGAAACGAGTGCATAATGCTGAGTTTTTGTTCTCGGAATGCATTTCCCGATCGAGTGTGCAGCATATACCTGCTGTTACATGAGAGCACAATCATCACTCGAGATGCATCAGAAGTCGAGGCAAAAACAACGTTTTCCTCTCTTGTCTGACTCCATCTCTGTTCCGTCGGCGGGCCCGTATCAATCCCTCCGCCAATCTTTTCCATTCGCCGCTCTCCCTGGATCTGAAATCATACCTTTTTCTCGGCTCTCTCTTCCTCTGTCAGCTTTTCTATTCCCATCTCCCCCCATCCCTCCTCCTCCTCCTCCTCGCCTCACCTGCTGTCATACGGTGGTTCCAGCCCAGTGAATCCACCCTCCTCCATCACGGCTCCTGCTCCCATGCTTTCTGCACATTTCCTCTCTCATCGATTCCCAGTCACTACATTCATAGAAGTCCAATAGTCCTGTCTGCAGCTATGCTTCCTCCCACCTCCTTCACCTTTGTTCCTCTTCCACTTTCCCTGCCTGCTTTTTCCTCTGACACAAATATTGAGCGATTCAGAATTTTTAAGGATGGAAAAGCATCTATTATTATTATTATTATAGTTGCAAGCAATTGTATTTATATTTCAAACCCACTGACCTCTAAATTCCGTCTTCATCCTTCCTTAAAGTAATATATCCAGCATGACGTTTTATGAGCGTACTTTTAGCTCATTAGTGCTGTCATGATGTTGTAATCTGTTACGATGGGGCTGTTTAAGAATGAAAATCATAAATCATGACTGTAACGCATAAAGATTTTTACGACTCACTATGAATGGGAGTCCTAATTTCCTTTTAGGAGGGAGTCCTGACTTTAAAACTTCAGATTTTCCGACCCACATCATCTGTCATCTGTCAGTCATTCCTTTGGTTTGATACAGTGTTCTCAAGACAAAAAGCCAAGATAATGACAGGGCTGTCATTATGACAATATTTCTCCTCATGACATTTTTGAAATTTTCATGAAAAGCTGTTGATTTGTGGCTGTTTTTAGTCAGCTTGCTCACGTCTGTTGTGAAAATGAGTCAGCGTGTATTCTGTTCACGTCGAAAAAATACAGTCAATTTCCAGGGTTATTTTTATCCCCCTTTTCAGTCGTTGTGTGTGATGCTCACCTCTCTCGCAGGACCGGCCCAGGTAGCCCGTCCCGGAGCAGTCGCAGACGTAGCGGTTCCAGCCCTCTCTGCAGATGCCGTTGTGCTGGCAGGGGTTGGACAGGCACTGTTTGGACTGGTCTTTGGAGCACGAAGGCTTCACGCCCACCGCTCTCTGAGACTCGGCCAGCCGCCGGATGTCTTTGCTCTGCCCGTCCACAAACAGGTCTCGGATGCAGCCTACGTAGCCATAGTTCAGCAGAGCCGTCCAAACCTGAAGGAGAGATTGTCAGCGTTGAGTTGTGACTGTCGACCCCCTGGTGACGTTTCCCTTAAAATCAGCACGCTAAAGCAAGTCAGCGTGTTTTCCATTAATGCAGCTGAAGCAGGAGACGGAAAGGCCACGCAGGCATCATATTTTTCCTTTATGCAGTCTCCAACTTCTTGTTAATCATGATGAAGAGCAGGTAGTCAATCAGGGAAACTGTAAATGCAATGACCGCACTCACTGCAAATGCAATTACAGTTCAGGCTCCTCAATTATTGAATGATTTCTGCAGTGCAGCAGTGTGTGGTGATGGGACCAACATCAGGTGCTCCAAGGTTTGTGTGGCAATACAAAGAAAAGCAGGCGAAAGCAGATTTCAGCTTCTAGATTGCAAACTATTTATTTAGTTATAGCTGAAAAATCAAAAAAAAATATATGAACTTTTTCATAGAAACAATACATTTAAATAGATCTGGTTTTATAAGGATAAAAAAACATAACTTCAATTGTGATTTAACTGATCACTTTGTTTGCTTACAAGAAAATTAAGACTTAAAATAATCTAATATAATTCATTCAACCTATAACCAGAAAAAACAATCAAATCCAATCAAATCAATTTTATTTATTTTTATTTTTATTTTATTTGTATGTCTAAAATAAAAATAAAAATAAATCAAATCAAATCAGGGCGGCAACTGCTATTTGGTAGAACAATGTATTGATATGAAAAAATAATAATTGATTAGTCTTTTATTGGTGTTATTTCGGGTTTTTAGTGACAAAATATAAAAAAAATATTAATAGAAAATCATAATAATATAAAAAAAATATTAATAGAAAATCATAATAATAACAATATTAAAGAAGGAAAATCAAACAATCTCTTCATTTAGCCTAATGACACTGCAAAAATGATTGTTTTTTAATTAAATAAAATTATATTTTCTCTGAAAAAACACTGATTTTGTTTTTTATAGCTCAATTTTTGTTAAGTTAAACCACCACACATATATTATGGTACTATGTACTTCATCCTAAATATAATTCCAACATCCGTAATAGTAAACATGCTGAAGCAAGTATAATAGTAATGTCAGTACTAATGCCTACTGCAGTTACAGTCATACAAAAACACAATGTCCTTATATAGTAGAATCCTAAATTACGTTTTACAGCCAAAAACTGCATTGATATCTTGTTATTAATTAATTTTTGTTGACCACAATTAACTACGGGTGTATTTTACCTGGAAAACGTCAATCAAACATGCTTGGTTGAATATAAGAAAAAAAAACAACCAATGGAAAGTCTTATTTTGAAAATTAGCCTCAAATGATTCGCTATATTTAACATATTAGTCAAAGAAAGCATGAACATTTGGACACAAAAAAAACAATAAATAGATAAACAAACAAACCTCAGTGGGGAAGATGAGTCCAGCGCGGTCTTCCGGTAGTCCTCCTAAGTACAGGGCGTCATCCAGGTCCAGGATCTCACTGTCTCCCGGGGCCGTGTAAGCTGTTCTCACACTATTCACGGAGATGGTTCCTGAATACGTCGAAATAACCTCAGTAATGATTATGACCTTCGCTTTGAATGTTCTCATCAAAATCCTCCGCGTCTCCACTACTATTATAACTGCCATCATCATGTTCGCCCCGCTTTCCCTTCTCTTCATTGTCATCACCACCACACTTCACCGTTATAATCAGAGCCAATTGAAATCCAAAGCCACACAGGCCTTTGTCATCAGGCAGAAGCTCATCACCAAGCTGGGCACTAATTTTTTTTTTGCCAAAACGAAGGGAAAAAAACTTAATAATAACCTTTAGGAATACTTTAATGTAAGTTTTCTGAGTGAGATTTATGTTCTGTTTATGTTATCTGGCCCCCATAGGAAAGAATAACTCATAAGATAAATAGGTTAACCAGAGTACTTTGGCCCAGGAGAGGCGGCTTTGAGTCCTGCCAGCAATGACCCCTTTTTTTTTCTTCTTTTCTTTTGCATGTGAAATCTCTACATGTGTTCATGCTAGACTAATTACGAAGGGATCGGGCTGAAAAAAAAAGAAAAAGAAAGGCAATACTTTCAATCTCTCCTTTCGTCATTTCTCTCTTTTTTCCCCTGACCTTTATGGATTTCCGCCATCTCCAGCAGCTTTCAAAGTGCTAGGTCTAAAAAAACTGTCACCAGTGAATCATTAATATGTTTATTTTTAGACGTTTGCTTGGGTACGGTAAACAAACAAGACCCCCGGTAAGAGGACTGGCAGCTGCTACTGAAGACATCCAAACTGAAATGAACACAGAATTGCAACACGTATGTGAAGCATCTAAAGCAAATAGGCAAATACCAGGCTAATCAAAAACTATTTGGTAGTACCTGAACTATAAGAGTACTGATAGTGAGGCCAATGTAAAAAAAAAAGTATTTATTTGAGGGAAATTTGCATTATCAGATGGTCTTACTCAGAGAAATAATGATTAAGAAGCCTTTGATCGTACCTGAACGTCCGTCTCTCTGAAAGTCAACGTGATACCATTCTCCATCGTTGACTTTTCTGTCGATGGCTTTAGTCTTGGTGGTTCCAGAGCCCATGTCCAGCAGCAGGTACAGGTGTCCGTCCAGCATCTCAATGGCAAAAAAGTCCACCTGTATGTTTGGAAAACGTAGCATCAGTAAAGATTGGCGTCGCTATGGTGCCACCACAAAGAGTTTGAATGCTTTGTCGGTTTGGTGAAATCCTGGGTGAGTTCTTTAGCCTTCATAGTTGGTTAATGGAGTCTACTTGAGTAGCTGCTATCTTGTGTTTCATGGTGTCCTTAGGGAGACATATGAGTTCCAGTACCATTTTAATGCTAATTGGCCTTGTAAAACATTAAGTTAGACCAATTTACAATCAGTTTACTGTCAGTTCTGCCCTTTGTCAGCTGGGATGAGACTCTCTCCAAATGGCCTCTCAAAGTTGGTCCAGTTTTCTGACTCATGTGAGGCTTGATTTCTCGTTTAAGAGACTCGAGTCTGGATTAGGAAACTGACTAACAGGGACAGTCTGCACAGGGACACTGATGCTTTACTGGTCTACCTTGATAAAAAAAAGGCCAAAAGACCTAAAATCAGTCTAAAAATACCAAGTATGATCCTCATATACAGGTTAACAGTGGGCAAGTAAGGGCATGAGTATGGGGAAAAATAAGGGTCGCATGTACATTCCTTTACATGGACACCCAAAGTGGTGAAAACCTAAAACTTAAGATGGAAATTAATGAAGGGTTCATTCTATCAGCATATCCTCCTAATAGCCTCTAAAGACTTGTTTCCACTGAGTGGTCCGGTCTGGTTCGGTTAGGAGTGGTCCAGTATGGTCCAGTTAATTCTGGTGAGCTTATCCACTGAAAGCCTCACTTTCACTGAGCAGTTTGTTTTCATGCGCGTGCATAGCGTAGACCGCAAGCGTGTCATTGTGTCACTGTAGTGCGATGACTAGAAAAGCAACAACAATGGAGGTCATCCAGCAGCTTGTTTTTTTCTTGCTCTACTACTGGTACACCGTATATTGCTGGAATTGAATGTTGTTTGAAAGAAATTTGAAACCGCCAAAACCTGAAAGTTAACAAACATTAGCTTAAATGAATGCTATATTGGCGCTTTCTAATGTCGTCATCGCTTTCTGCCAATTAACGGGTGACTACAGCAGCTACCATTCCTTTCCAATGGACCTGCAACCGATGGGGGCCAAGAGGTACAGGTCAGAACTGGCTAATAGTTCCATTTTACAATGGAAACGCTCAAAATACTGGATCGGACTGGACCGCTCAGTGAAAACGAGCTTAAGAAAGTAGCAGACAAACTCTTAGGGGGGCATTCTCAAAGCTCACAGTATATGGGGGCCATACTGAAACACTGGCCGGACAGACTGAAAGACTTTTCTCTTATAAAAAGTTAAGGTATTTGAAATCGTGGAAAAAAAACACACAGCAAGTTTTAACATTTGTGTCAGGTGTCAGCGCTTTGTCTCCCCCTCTGGTCACTAGCAGGAGCAGTCTCCAGAGTACTGAACACACTACATCTCCTAGCAACCCCAGCGCACTCTCCCCGTTTGCAGCTCAGCTGTCTCTCATTTGCCAATCACCCACATGACTCTTAAGCACTCCTTCATAGAGCCTCAGTCAGTGCGAAGTATTGTTTGTGCCACCCTGCTTGCATTACTGAGCGTTTCTATCTGGACCTGATCTTCTGTTTCTGAGCCTACTTTATCTCTGATTTTCTGACCTGACCTTTGACTGACCTTCGACTGGACCCTGACAACTCTAGTCTCTTCTTTGATACTCGTGATTGACCTCTGCCTGTCTGAACCGGATTTATATTTATGGACTTTTAGCTGTGCTTAGTTCCTGTCTGAACTAATAAACCTGCTGCACATGAAACCATCTGTCCGTCTGTTTGTGACAATTTTATCTCTAGATGGCTTAATAAAAACATATTTAGAAATAATTCATTTATTGTTACACACTTAAGATAAAGCTAAAATAAGCTTTGAAAAGAGCTTACACAATCAAGACTTTGTTGTAAACGTATTATTTTCTAAAACATCCTTAATTATTAAGTTTTACCTTGACAGTTGGAGGCGTTCTGGGGTCCTTGCGTTGCAGTTGCCGAGGTTTTCCGTGACTGAACAGCATGAGCCCATTGGGCTCTGTTGTCCTGAAGTCAAAGGAGATGGACCCGGCCTTCTTTGCGGTCCACTTGCTTAGTGCCACATAGGACTCCGGGGTGTCAAAGGTCACGGGGTCCAGCGTTGCTACACTTTCGCACTTAAAGGACACCACGCCACTCACCTGAGACAGGTAACAAAACCGTTTAGGAGATCCAGTATTTAAAGATTTGGCCTAATAAAATAAGTCTACTCTGATGAAAATGGACTTAACAACTTTAAAATCTTTCAAGTAATGTTTTTTTTCTGAATCTATAGAAATTAGCTCATTTTCCCCAAAACTATGTTGTGACGGGTTTATTAAAGGAATTAAAAATCCATTAAAAGGCCCTGATTGTCTTAGCTTTGACTCAAAAAGCTTGTGGTGTGTGGGCATACCTTCATCTTTGGGTCACCCTGTTTAGCCAGTCTAGAGAGCTCTAACCGCACATCATTGTTCTTGTAAACCACCTTAAAACAGAAGAAATTGGAGGAAAACATCACCAACCTTGAATTTATTTTTAATTGAAAAAATGATTCAAACTGTTGCAAAACATGTAAAATAATCATGCAGGGAATTGAATGTAATATTTTTTTCATGTGTATAATAAAAAATACACATTCATTAATAAAAAAAGTTCAGTCAATCCAAGGCTAAACACTCAAACTGATGTACTCCTTCTACAAAGTAGATATATTTTTTATTTGTATTCTTTTTATCTTCAATGATCCTTAATAGCCTGATTTTATTAATATTTGATATTAAGTCCTGAACCGGATATTGATAATTCATGTAGAGAAAATGGTATGGTCGAGTCGGGGTGGGATTATATAAGTTCGCTTCCTCCCACTCCCTTTCAAGTGATCAACTTGTGATTTATTAAGTGATGTGTTATGTATGTATTATGACCTGATTGCTTGAAATAAACCATTTCATTCATTCATTCATTCATTCATTCATTCATTCATTCATTCATTCATTCATTCATTCATTCATTCATTCATTCATTCATTCATTCATCTTAGAAATCAAGCCTGACCTTTAAACTCATTCCTATAAATGTAAACATTTTAATTGATCGTTCTTGCTTTTTTGATAGAATCTTTTTTATATATATAACTGAGCAGCTAAATCAAGGTTGTGCCTTGTTTAACAATCACTCTATCCTTCTATGAACTGAGAGCTTCAAAGACTACTTTCTGAAACGTAGGGTTTTCCTTCCCTGCTTTAATTTTCGGTTTGTCTCTGGTGTTTGTTTGTGCGGTCAGCGTAGAAGGTGACTCGCAAAGACAGTGGCTACATTAAAATGCCGTTAGCATTTTCCCCACGAGCGTGCCCAGTGCTCACAGTACGTCAAATGCATTTAAAAAAAAAGAAAAAAAAAGTGCAGCCTTGATCGTTGGTGCATGTGATTTCCCTGCATTCATCCTAATTTGCTCACATGGATTATCATATCATATTAAATATGTAAATGTGTCAGTGGAGGGTTCACTTTGACTGTGGCAGCCTTGTTTAAACGCCATCATTCTTAATGAACTAACACAGGGCGCATTCAGCGCTGACACAGAAAGCTCTCTGTTTGGCATATCATCTGTCAGCTTGTTTGGTTGCTTGTTTATGCGTCTATGTGAGTCTGAGTGAAATGGAAGCTCAGACAGGATCCCCATTTGATGAGTGCCAGGGTGTGTAGTTTTATCGAGCACATTAAGTAACGTGCGTTTGATCATTTTAAGAGTCTGCAATTTATTGGGAAATTTTATGCATTCACGCAGGTTGAGATTGTCACTACGTGTACAAAGTTGTGCATTAGTGTGTTGTCATGTGTGTGTCCTGTGAATGTTGCAACATTGTGGCCCATTTCAAGCAGAGCGGATGGATGGAGCATCTCTGTGGCATAGCTAATTAGCATGTTAGTGCTTAGTGCTGTATCTACTCCCTCAACGACACTCATCACTGATTCCGTCTGATGCTGGAGAGGATGTGTGTGTGTGTCTGGGACTGTTTGTATGAGTCTGCCAAATGGAAACATTTCTCTGTGTGAGTCTGTGCGTGTGCCTTACAAGTAACTGTGTGGAAACGCTTGCATGACGCGTGACAGAAGGGAAAGTAAAAGATAGAAAGTTTACCAAAAAAAAAAAACAGAGCAGGAACTTTGTTCACAAAAAGAAATAAATGCAGCATGTTAAAGTGAGTTTGGAAATAAAATCTAAATCAATCTCTCGCCTCACAGCAAGAAGGTTCCAGTCTATGCTCCAAAATATGCTTAGTCTGTTCACTGGTTTCACTAAATTGTCCCTAGGCGTGTAAGTGACCTACAACCAGTCCAGGGTTTACCCCGCCTTCATCCTCTGGGACAGTTGGAAGCTAAAATGGGATAGGCTCCAGCAACCCCGTAACCCCAAAAGGGATTGAGCGGGATCTAAAGATGGATGGGAGCTGGAAATCATCCATCCATCTTCCTCCTCTCCATTATTCCATCCCTCCCTCTCTCCATCTTCCCCTCCCTCCATCCCTCCATCATCCATCCATCATCCATCCATCCATCCATCATTCCCTTCCTCCCTCCCTTCTTCAATCATACATAGATCCTCCCTCCATCCATTTTCCTCCTGTCTATCATTCCCTCCCTCCCTACATCCTCCTTTCCATCTCCCCCTCCATCCATCTATCCATCCATTCATCATTCCCTTCCTCCATCTATCCATCCATTATTCCCTTCCTCCCTCCCTCTATTCTCCTTTCCATCTTTCCCTCCCTCCCTCCATCCATCCACACATAGATCCCTCCCTCCAATTTTCTCCTGTCCATCATTCCCTCCATCCCTCCATCCTCCTTTCCAGCCCCCTCTCCCTCCATTCATCCATCTATCGTCCATCATTCCCTCCATCCATCCATCATTCCGCCTTCTCCCTCCCTCAATCAATCCATCCCTCCATCCATCCATCAGTCCCTCCCTCCATGCATCCCTTTCTCCCTCCCTCCATTTTCCTCCTGTCCATCATTCCCTCCCTTCATCCATCCATCCATCCATCCATCCATCCATCCATCCATCCATCCATCCATCACTTACATCCTCCCCCAACCATCCATCCACCCAACAGCCCCTCCCTCCATCCACCTTTCTCTCCACCCTCCCATCTATCCATCCATCAGTCCCTCCCTCCATCTTTTAAACCCACTTGTGTTTCTTTTAAATAACAAATTCACTTTCTTGATCTTTAAAAGCTCGTTTTTTACACTGTTGTTCTCACCTCTTTGAGACAGCCCATAAAGTTATTGCTGACAGGAGATCCGGGCAGGTCGGCAGTGCTGGGGCTCCCCCCCACATAGAAGAAGTCGTCCGAGCCCAGCATGGTGTAGTCTTCCTGAGTGTAGCCCGTTGTGGTCAGGATGCCGTCCACCGAGATGGTCACCTACTCAACAAAGCACAGGGAAAGGACACGCTATATACTAAGCGCTAGCTCGGCGCTGACCAGCCAAATTAGCCCCCCGTAAGATTGGTGACCAGTATGTATGCAGTCTTGTTGGGAGAGATGGTTCGGGTATTAGACAGATGTGCTGCTGGTGGGACTTTTTTGGTGAAGTTGGCTCAGTGCTGACATCAAACGCTGCTAAACTTTGACTCCTCAGCTAGTAGTTTGTCTTCTTTTCTGCAAATATAAGTCATTCTACACTATTAGCAGTCCCATCTACCACCCATGTCTTCTGGGAGTCAAACATATAATCTGCCAATTCAGAGCACAAATAATAAAAATGAGGATTCAGTCTTGGACTTGGGCTCCATTGGTAGCTGGAAAATCTCACGCTGTGAGAATGTATTACTAAATTCATAAAACAGAGTAAAAAAAGCTATTCTGGTTCTGCTGCTTTCCATTAAAAGTTTAGTTCATTATTTTATGCTTTACACTGTAAACTTCTTTAAAGTAATATACTCCCTCACAGAGAAACAACAGCCTTAATATTAGTTTGCCCATTTCTTTTAAAGACCCACTCCGATCATCTTTTGGATCTATTAAAAAAGTGTTTTCAGGGTTTTTTTTTTTTTTTTTTAATAATAATTATTATGCCACTTTTAGCCAAAATAATAATAAAATAAAAAAAAAAAACTGTTGTTTTCTAGAATATTAGAACTCTGAGATGTGGGCGGGACTGTTGGCATGGAGTAAGCCCGCCTCTACTTCCCATCATCCATCTGTTTACACTCTTTCCCACTATCCAACCCCTCACAACCCCAACCTAACATTACCCGTGCAACAAAGATGGTGAGCAATATTGGAGCTGTCCAGATGCATCAGAATGGAGCTCGTGGCCAGTCGATTGATGCTTCTATGTCACACCTACAAGTTTTTGTACATTTTTTTTTTCTTCTTTTCCTTATTCTCAACAATTTGAACAAAGAAACACCATGAAATGCAATTTTAAGCTTAATTTTCTTTATAAATGTCCTCCATCGTCAGAAAAATGCCACAAGAACATGTTAAAAAAACACGATTTCCATCGGAGTGGGTCTTTAACTGTTGCTGCAAACCTGTGCAGCTTGCTGAGTCTCTTAAATTAAAATAAGCAAACGAATAAACATATCTGACCTGTTCCTTTCACTCTTTAGATACAACTCTATCACTGCTATCTCTACTCAGTATTTCTGGGCAGTTCTGCCCAGTCAGGTGTTAGTAAGTGTGCAGGCATTCGTGCTTTTAAGTAGATGTTAGTACTATAGTGCACTGCTTGCAGCCAAAGTATTGTCACTTGTGTCAGGGCAAGCTGTGTTTGGATCTTAAGGATCGGGTTAATGATGCGAATGCGGTTAGTAGTTGTGATGATGGTTTTTTTGGGTTGTTAGGATGACTTGTAATGAAGGTGTTAGGGGGTTTGTTGGATCAGCGAGTCCAAATGAGATGACACACAGCCGAGCAAACCGATATTGATGTGCACGCACAGGTTGTTAGATTTGATGCAGCTGGCATACACACACAAACACACACAAATGCATTAACATGCGTCGCGGTCCTCTCTCTCTCTGCATGCAACATCGGCAAAAGAGATAAAGAAAGGACGACAAAAGAACAGGATGACTCAGAGACACCATGGAAAACATGCAGTGGCAAGAGTGTGGGACGAGACAAAAAAAAGAAGAAGAAAAAGAGGAGCCTCTCTATCCAACGGACCAATCAGAAAGGGGAGGGGGTTCTGACTCACGCCATGCACAGAGAGTTGGGATTCGTCATTTGCGTGCAGGTGAGGGATCTGTGCACGCCTAAATGTCATTAAGAGTGATGTTGTGATCAACGAAAAGAGTAGAAGGAAGGAAGAAAAGAAGGAAGGAAGGGGGGGCGGTTTAAATAAAGAAAGTGGTTGGCATTGAGAGGGGGGGACAAGGGGCTCTTTAAGCGTAAAGAATTACCAACCGCATTTATCCTTTTATTGGTTTAGTTTTGATGTCTATGATTCAAAAGGAAATAGACAAACCCAGACTAAGAAACAATTAGAATTATAGCTACCGAACAATGGAGTTTGTTTACCGTAGCGTGTCCAATGCCTGAGTGCTTTGTAGAAGAGGGGGAGAAATAAAAAGCAAAAAAACTGTGAACAGAACAACTTTGGGAAGAAAAAAAAAAGGCCTCAGGTGTTTGTTTTTTTTTTCGTAGGTTGTTTGGAGTGGTTTCGCTAGGAGAAGGGCACAGGTTAGGTTAGTAGAATGAATCATTCCATGAATGGTGGTTAGTTTCACTAGCAGGTTAGTAAAGTTAGTAGTCAAGTTAGTAGTACAGACAGGCAAACGGCAGAGGCAGAGCACAAATAGGTTTACAAGCACCTGACCGCTTGTGATCCTGGATGTTTGCTGGTTCACTCTTTTCTGATTCATGCACACACTGGAGTGAAAAAGCACTCACCTAGAGCTGAAAGCAGAGCTGTGCTGGGGGTAAACTCACTGCAACCTAAGACCAAAAACTCACTAACACAATATCTCTGCAGCTAACAATGACTGATCATAGAAGCTTTCCTTCTCTACATCTCACCTATCTCATGCTTTACTTCCTAAACCAGGGGTCTCAAACTCAAATCAGCCGGGGGCCACTGGAGGCGGAGTCTAGTTGAGGCCGGGCCGCATCAGGATTTTCTCAAGAAAAT